>NW_009646406.1:734588-802178 GCF_000708025.1 Charadrius vociferus
GGTTCAGGTGTACAGCATCACGGTCACTGCTAATACCTCTTTAGGGAAGCCTTACAGGTCTCGGTAATTGACATACGCACACAATAGCAAAGGGAAATGGTACTGCTTTAGCCCCAGCTTTGATGACTGCAGAGGATTACTGTGGCATTTGAACTGCTGTTGTAGAAAGCTGTAGATGTTTTTCATTATTTTAAAATTCGTGGACATTTTTCAATTTAAAACCAATAAATTTATAAGTCTTATGACACCCTGCTGAGCTGACAGTAGAAAATACATTCGAGCAAAACCAAACACGGGCTTGATCATTTAAAGATTTACCTAGGCATGTAATTTTAAGCATGTGAGAGACCCTGCCAATCGGGATTCTCATTAATAAAACTAAGCAGATATGAAAGTGGATCAGAGCCTACTTATACAAACAAGATAAAAAAAAAAAATTTAAAAGAATCTCATAGTACACAATCCAGTTCTAGTTCTCTGAAGAATAGAAGGAATATGTGTTTTAAAAAGTTCAGTGTTACTGCCTATAAAAAGCTGTTAATACTTGCTAGTTTTATTCCATATAGTACCTTTTCAAAATAGTGTCCAGAGAACTTGAATTCACTGAGTTCATTGAGACTGTTACCTGTATCCTGTGCTTTCATATTTAATGTGTGGGTTTTCTTTTCAAACGTAAGTCTTGATGCTGCACACAAAATTCTAGTGGAAATAAAATACAGAAGCATTTTGAGGCAAAGTGCTTCTGATTGATACGTTTCCCCACATAATCTTTTTTTCCTCTGTTTGGGCTTGGTGATTCATTCTTTTTGTAATTAAGGGCTTGATTCAGTTGCCTAAATATAAGCTTTCTCTCAAGCAGGGGTGTATGAAGAGAATACTGTGATATTGTATACCAAATGTGCAGTAGGACAGAACTTTACCTATACCTTTGTGTTCCTCAAAATCTTAGCAAATCCTACATTCTAAATATGATGTTCATGTATCTCCTTCCTTACCTTACTTTTCCATTGTTTTCAGTAGCATTAGTCCTGATTTAAAGGACTTGGTAGGAAAAAGGAGCTAAATCTTTATCCTTAACTAATTAAGAGGAGAAGTGAACTTTGACCTCCCTTTGCTTTAAAAAATGCTTAGTTTTCACATCTCAATTCTGTGTTTTTTCTCGTTTTTGTTTTTTGTTTTTTGTTTTTTTTTTTTCTCTATAGGGTCTCTGCCTCTGCCTTGATTTCCAGTTTGACACAGTTGTCAAGGACAGGCCCACCATTCTTAGTAAGCTTTTGCTACTGCATTTTCTAAAAGCAGATATTCCAGCTTTGAGCTGGGAGTTCTTTGTGAATCGCTTTGAGACCTTGTCTCTGGAAGCACAGCTTCACCTGGACTGCAACAAAGAATTCCCTTTCCCAACAAGTAAGCAGAGTCCAAATCAATGTGATCACCTTTTATCAGCTTCCGGAATTTCAGCTGCCTGCAAGGGTCTGAGAGGGATGAAGGTCTCACCTGTATCAATTGTCTGAAATTAAGAAATCTTAGGCTATATTCTGTTGCACCTTTGGGCACCGTGTTTACTTGCACTAGGATGTGGTTGCCAGCCTTGTTTGAAACACAGTCTGGGATCAGCTGCAACTTGCATTAACCCACTTGTTCTTTTGTACAAGTTCTTATGCTATCTGCATTGCTATTCTCAAAGGTCTCGGTCATACCTGACCCTGTTCTATAGTGGTCTGTACAAAGACAGCCCTAGGAACTTTATGACCCTGGAAGAAAAAACCCAAATGCATGGGGCACAGCACATGGACTCATAGAGCTGGGACTCATTTAACTCTTCCTGCAGTGAGAAATGTTTGTAAGTGTTTGTCCTGTTCATACTTGGTATCTTGATGAGATACCATGTCTCCTTCCATTCACTAGGGGGGGCTAAAAATTAATTTGTGAATGATTGTTTAACATCCTGAGTAATTGAAAACTCCCTTAGCCAAGCGGTGGCCCATGAGGCAGATCTATTTCCATCTGATTTGCTTGGGGACAGCTGTTTGGACAATGTGTGCTCCCCCAGCAGCCTAATGCCTCCTTCTACACTTGCATGGAGACCAGTGCCTAAAAAAGTCCAGGTGCTGCTGCTGCATCAGTACAGGAGATGGGTGGAACTGCAAACATGTTTTCTTCTCCATATGTGAGTAGCTTGACCCAAAGCTTGGAACTCCTGCTGTGGCCTGAGGAGGGAATCTCGGCACTAGTGTCTAGCACCTCTGGCTGCAAATGTAGGGTCATATCTTTAAATATGAATATTTGGGAGTGATTTAAAGTGTAAAATATGCAAAAGATATTTTTGAAGTTTCTTTTTAACCTCTCTCTTTGCCTTTTCAAAGACACGAGTGGTGCAAAGGATGGGCTCACCGGCTTTAGTCGCTCAGATAAATGAACTCAAAGTGTTTGAATGCACTATAGACATGATTATAGGGAAGTATTGGTGACCCTATTAAGACATGCAGTGATACTGCTGGTGACACCACTGTAAACACATAATCATGCTCAGATTTTTGGAGGCGCTGTTCAAATCCAGGATGATAGGTATAGGCAGGACAGGAGGTCAGTGAGGCAAAATTAGAGGCCACATTTGGGTATGAGTGAACTAAACGTAGTCCATACTCATGAGATTTTTGCCATTTTAAATAGATGGCACCTCATATTCCCTTAGTCTGCAATTCAGGTTTTGGTTTCAAGAACCTGTTTTTATCCAATCTCTAAAAAAGAAGTAACAGCCTAATTTTTTAAACACAGTTATGCCGTTTGGGGTTTTACGGATTTCAGAATGAGAGCATGCAAATGAGTACCTTGCAGATGGACCCCTTGAGCCCATATGAAGCTTTCTTGACTTGAGTGGGACCTGGGGCCCAGTTGCATTTGGCACTTGGCAGCGTTAGGGCCTCACCATGCTGTGGAATGAATCCTAACTTGGTCAATTGCATTTGCAAAGCTATCACTGCTGTCCGGACAAATGTCGCCAACCTCAGTGATGCAGCAATGTGGAAGATCAAGAGGGCTCGTTTCGCACGTAATCGTCAGAAGAGTGTGCGTTCCCTGAGGGACAGTGTGAAGGGACCAGTGGAGTCAAAGAGAGCGCTCTCCCTTCCAGAAACCTTAACCACCAAAATTCGTTGAGTATCTATTTATATTTTTGTGACACGTCTGTATCTTCTCCCTTAGGGTCGTATCCTATTGCTGGGTACACATTGGAATAGTCACTATTTATCCAATTGGGATAGCAAATTTCGGTTTCTGACTAATTTGGGCATTATTCAGATAATGACAAGTTAGTGAGTTTAACAAAGAGCGTAGACAAACATTATGTCTATGCTGTGTTTGTTTAAAATGCCAGAACAAAATGCTCCAAGACTAGTTTGTGGATAGATCTTAATTTTTATCTGTGGCTAATATACAGTAGATTTATCTAAAATAGATACAATGTTTAGAGAAAAATTCCTCTGTTACCAATTTATTTATTGGTTGTAATTATTAATCAGTGTATGCAGCATACGCTAGACATCTTAAAAACAACCGTTAATGTTTCGAATGAGCTTTCGGATATCTTCAGAATTCCTTTGTTAGGAAAATAACGCCCAAGCAACACATCCTTCCTGCCAGCTTGTAGAGGAGGTGCTGGAAATCCATAGGGCTGTATGGAGCGCTGTACAGATATCTTTCCAAGTGGAAATAAAGCTTAGTTATTCCCATGTAGAGAATTTTACAAACACAGATTAGTCTTTATATTCAAATTGGACCTCTCACATTGCTCCTACCCATATAATAGGAACTGATAGAATGTTCAAATGTGGGTGCTGGTGAACTGTTAAGATAAAAGGTAATTTCTTTTCTCCAAAACAATCACCACCATATTTTGGGACTCGTAGGTAATCCGTCTTGACCAATTTCTGATCCTGCATAGGGGCTCCTGTGTGGTGACTCCTGTACCATCAAAACTGAACGATTGAGAAAACTAGAGTTATAGAACATGGTGCAAAAAACCTGTAGGGCACAGAGGTGATGTTTCAAATGGTTACACTCACTGCCTGACAACAGGGCATGAGTAAGTGAATATAAATATGCTAGCACTGAATATATGCTGAAGGAGAAGATGTCAGTACTGACTTTTTAAACAGAGTTGCTCTTGTTTTTGTTTTCTTTTGTTTTATTTTTAAGCTGTGAGCTTGACCAGACATGAGCAGTCCGCTCCAGCACTTGGAGGAACACCAGAGCAAACACCAGGTGGGTTTGAGAAGGGGGGTGTTTTGGTGGAACAGGAAAAGGAAGACGCTAGTGCTAGCTTTCTTGCTGACTGGTGAGATAAACTTACGCAAGGTGGAAGTTGTCTAGAAGGCATGGTGAATCACACCTCAGCATGGTTAATAATTGTGACTACTGACAGTTCTGGCTCTGAGTCCTGTGTAGACTGACCATTTGGAAGTGAGAAATCTCAGGTTCAGATCTTCTCATATTCCTTGTAGACTTGCAATATTTCCAACAGACACAAATTCAGAATTAGAACAGATCGGCTTCCTGGGTGATCAGCTGAAAGGAAAATACCTTGCCAGTGCGGGAACAGACTAAGCTGTGAAATGGACTAAGAGAGCTTCTGAATTAGCAGTATATAGCCCTGTCATACCAGCCCAGTGAAAGCTGGAAATCAACCAGTTCCTTACAGAACATATGTGTGGGTTGTCACAGGCTCATAGAAGGAACAAGTGAAGTAATGGTGCAATGAACAGATGTGTCAGTGAATGCTTCTTCTTCGCTTAATGGCACCATTCACCTGCTATATACTGGGCTTAGGGAAACGTGTAATGTAAGAAGTGTCAGTCTCACAGTAGGCATTGTTGGCCATTGTGATTTTATTAGAAGTATTTTGGTATTTCAGAGTTTCAGTTTCCAGGCTCAGGTAATTGATTGCCTAAGCTGCAAATTCAGGTTCCACTAAAAATGGAGAAGAGAAGGCTCCGGGGAGATCTTATTGCCGCCTTCTAGTACCTAAAGGGGGCCTAAAGGAGAGCTGGGGAAGGACTTTTTACTAGGGCATGTAGTGAGAGGATGAGGGGGAATGGCTTTAAACCATTTAAAAGTTTTTCACTTTGAGGGTGGTGAGGCACTGGCACAGGTTGCCCAGAGAGGTTGTTGAGGCCCCATCCCTGGAGGTGTTCAAGGCCAGGCTGGATGTGGCCTTGGGCAACCTGGTCTGGGGGGAGGTGTCCCTGCCCATGGCAGGGGGGTTGGAACTCCATGATCTTCAGGGTCCCTTCCAACCTAAACCATTCTATGATTCTATGTGAAAAGGTGCATGTAGCTAGTAACTACTGATGTGAAGGAAAGCCTGTTAATATGATCCAAAATTATCACAGATGCTTTGGAAACTAGGAGAAAAATGACTGTCCCTCTCCTCCTGCCCAGTATTTATTTCTTTCTAAAATCTTAATTTTTTGTAAAATAGGGTTGGTTTTGGGTTTTTTAAGGTTTGACTCACAGTTTTTAACACTTTGCATTGGCGGTACTGAGCATATCTGATTTGTCTAAGGAACTGACTCCTAAACATAGGCTGTACATCTGCTGCAGAAAAACATTTGTTTTATACATTCCATTCAAATGAACCGGTCCCCATGCTCATCCGCTCTTTCTAGATCTAAAACTGTAGCCCTTGCAGAGTTCAAATGGAAGCTGAATTCAGTGTGCATTCTGTAGGGATTAGTCACCAGGACCATGTATGTGCTCATCTGTCCTTTGCAACACCCTGGAGAGAGTTTCATTCATAGGCAAAGGGATCACAAGTGGGATGAAGCATGATATAGTTGTCATCTGATGTTTTATTTTATATTTTGATACATCTTAAAGTAATTTGAAGGTAAAGGGGTCTGTTGTAAGGGATGCATGAGTAAAGATGTGAATCTGTGGGCATAAGGCTAGACTGAATTCAGGAATGGTGGCTGTGTGTTTGGTGATGTGAGAAGGTTTTCCCTGGGGGGGGTATGTGGTGTGTGTGTATATATACACCTTGTATGTAGGCACACAGACGCATACACAAATTGTATATGTATGTGCATGCATTTTGAGGGGTAGAAGCCACCATAGCCACTGTAAAGACAGGGCTGCTTTGGTTTTGCATTCTTGGCTTGACTCTAAACACCTTGATTTGGTACAGGATAACACTGTATCAAGTGTTAATGAAGTGAAAGTTTAGTTCAAGCTTAATATAGCTTAGGACTGATTTCAGACAGCAGAAGAGGGTTTTCTGGACTCTGAAAGCCTGTTATTGCCTAAACGACATAAGATTTTTGCAGTTTTAAGCAAGCAGTTCTTCACTGCTGGTTCATTGCAGGTTTCTGCATTAGAAATAAAAACAGGGTGTGATTGACATTCCCTTCATCCTTAGTAGAGCTATGACAAACTACTCAGGGTGAAGCTCTGTTCTGTGTGTCTAGCTGCATAGTTTTCTGCGAGGGTGAAGTATGAGAAAAGAGGTTTTAATGCTTCAGAATGTGTAATAATATTTCTGGAAAGTAAAACGTCAGGAAAAGTCCTGGGAAGTGTCTGTTAACTGGTGTTAGTATTATGAACTCATGGCAAAATTGAGCATTTTATCACTGAGCTTCTAATTATGTTGTTCAGCAAATGAGAGTAAAATAGGTTAATCTTTTCAGGTTAATTACTCGTTGAGTTGTATTTGGAGAACCAGGATTTATTTAGAGCCCCATGATCCTTTGACTCATTCCATCTTATCTCCTACTTTGTTTTATAGAAAATCTCACAACATGTAATAGAGCTAAAAATTATTAGGGCTGAAGAAAACAGTCTAATGTCATCTTTATGAAAATCATGTCTTTTTTATACAATTTAATGGAAAGATTTAATGTGGGTATAATATGTGGAAAGATTATTTCTCCGTTGCTGTCCACAAATCTAAACTTAGTTTCTATATACATTTTTAATGTCCTTCTGAAAATGGAACTTGCTGTATTTCTCATTCTAATTATTTAAGAACTTACTGTTTTCTTTTTGCATCTGGAAATCTTGGTCCAGCAACAGTTTGGATAGAGAATTTTCATTTTGAGCAAAGGTTTCTGTAAATCAAAAATAGCAGTGAAAACTGTTTGGCATGAAAAATATATAATTCGAAGTTCACGATTTCTTTTTACCAAAATGAGACCAGTAAAGGAAAGTTATTCTTAATGGAAATGATTCTGAAAATTCTCCCCCTAGTTTTCATTTTTCAGCTCTCATAAAAATAGCAGCCTTCTCCCATGCTCAGCAAAATGGCCAATCAAACAAAAGCCTTTGCTCTCCCACCAATAAAACGTAAAATATTTAAAATAATTTAAAAAATTATAGATTCTGCAGTTTTGCTGGCGAAGAACCCAAGACAGATGCAGTTGTACCAGCAAAGGAACCCCTTGTCAGAATAGCATATTACATTGAGAATATGGGTAAATTAGAATATTAAAATAATTTTTAGTATTTGCTATAAATATATAGCTATGAATTTACAGAGACACTAAGACATGTAAGTAACTCTAACAGATTAAATGGATATTAATTGCTGGCTAGTAACCCTAACACAGACATGCAAGAGCAAGTTTAAGAATATACTTTGAGTTAATCTTGCTTGTAGGGTCTGTCCTGCAAACATCAACTTAAACTGTTCTTGCAAAAGTAAGGACTATTTACAATAGTTGAAAGGATTTAACCTTGAAATGAAAACAAGTAGATCATTTTATAATTCTGCTTCATACCAGCTTGCTTTATCTCCGTTATTCGCTGTTAGACAGATTTTTTTTTTTAACCATGGATCAGAAAAAACATCAGAATACATTTTAGTAACAATTAATTGTAATTGTAAACAGTTACAGTGTTTAATGAACAAACTAAAATTAATGGTGTAATAAAAACTTAATTTTCCAGTATTGCCCTGTTTTGATGCTGTCAAAATAATATTTTCTGTTCCCTTTGATTATCCCAGTGGAAATATTTTTTATTTATTTTGCATATAATCCATATATATTGCATTTTATTTATAGAGAAGTGTTTAATTTAAATGTTTTAAAATGGAACATGTCAAAATAATGTATTTTACTGTGCTTTAGCCATGCATTTATTCGGAATGATTTAATAAAAAGAATCTGATATACTGATGTGTGAAATAGCTGCTGCTTATCATGAATGCAGTTCCTAGTGTTCGATAACCTAGATCTTTAGGAACTGCTAAGCACTAAAAAAGTGCCTTACAAATAGTATGAAATGGAAGAGGATATCTCCAAAGGCAATTACTAGAGAGTTCTGGTAATGATAAACGGACTTAAAAGTAACTGGAAATACAGTGTTTGAAAAAGATATTCAAGTATGAAGATGAAAGTACTTGCCCCGTTGGCAATGTTATTTGCAGTGTGTCTGTTTTGCTTGGATAGTGACAGCCGGCACCCAGGCTTCCTTGTGCTTTGGGAGTAGCCTCTCGCCTTCCACGTGATCGTGTGCCCAAGCAAAGTAGTATTATTTCCGTTCAGTGTTTATAAACCCAAGTCTTAGGCTTCTCCTCTGGCAAAAGTCATCAAAGTTTTGACATAATACATAGCGTCCAAAACACTGATAAATTATAGTACCTACATTTTGGCCCCAGTTGTTTGAGGGGGAATATGGACTCAATGCAAAAAGAGTAAGTCTTCATTCTTTGTTTTAGCAGTATCTGGTAGAATTTTCTCCATCTCCTACCTTTGCTGTTTTGCACATCCTTCACTGGCAAAGACTAATATCCACTTTTGCTGAGGAAAGACTGAAAACTATGCCAGATGAGAATTTGGTGGGGGTGGGATTTGATTCTCCTTTAGTGCATAGATGTGAAGGAATAACACCACTCAAATTTGGCAGAAATGCACTGGGATGGGAAGTTAAGCACCTCAGTTAAACATGGGAAAGCTGAAAAATGGAGTTCAGTATGCACAATGGAAAAATATTGTTGTGCATTCTGTACCCTGTTTACAGTCTTATCCAGTGTCTGATACCAATATCTTTCTTGTGCTAATAGGACAACCCTCCCCAGAGAATGATAACACAATAAAAGACCTGCTGCCAGAAGATGCTGGGATTGATCACCAGACTGTCCACCAGCTGATTACTGTGCTAATGAAGTTCATGGCAAAGGATGAGAGCAGCGCTGAGTCGGACATCAGCAGTGCTAAAGCTTTCAACACAGTCAAGCGCCATCTGTATGTCCTGCTTGGTTATGATCAGCAGGAAGGATGCTTCATGATTGCACCACAGAAAATGCGTGTTTCGACCTGCTTTAATGCCTTTATTGCTGGAATAGCACAAGTAGGTGAAGGCACTTACTACTTTTTGCAGTTATTTCTCATTGCCTGTTGTTGACATGGTGGTAGCACAGCCTTCTTTGTACCAAAATAGTGGTTGAATGTGGTAATTCTACTTAAAACTTCCGAACACTTCTTCAGTTGGTGAAAGAATTTGCAAAAAAGGATGGCTGCTTCTTCTTTACTCTCAGAAGGCTCTGTGTAGCTGAATCAAGTACTTTCTGTAGATTTTTGCTTTGCAGTTAAAAAGTAAATAGGTAAATAGAAGTATGCTAATTTATAGCTTCCTACGAGTACTCTAAACTTGCTGCATCATTGGCATAGAGGTAACGATTTTGTGTGTGTGAAGGCACACAAATACTACCACTGTATGAAAAATTAGAGACTGCTCCAAACGTCTTCACCTTCTTTTGCTAGTCTTTGAATGCCTTACTTTCCTCATGTGACGTTTCCTCCTTTTCCATTCAGGGAGACCTGGGACCCATGTGCTCTTGATTGTTTCCCTGCATGAATGGTCTGTAAACTCTTCGACATTCTTCAATGTTCAGGAGACTCATTCTCCTCCTTCCTTAGAGTGCACCAGGACTTTCTGTTCTCCCTTTCCTAGGGAGTGGTGCCGCCGCGATAAACTTCTGCCTATATTGCTATGATAAACGACTGAGCACATCCTTGCCTTGTGCCCTCTTTCTCCATCTTGTAAGGAAGACAGTAATTTCCTACCTCAAGGCTCTTCTAAGGCTCAATTAATTCTTACTGATAGAGCGGTTGGCGATGCTAGGCTGAAAAACATTTCACACTTGCAGATCATTCTTCTTATTTGCAACGAAACGTTATCATCATTTCCACACTTTTTCCTTATCACAGTCTCATAAAGGATTACCTTAGGGGAGAGAGAGGGCCGTGATTTCAGATCTCCCCCTGCCCTAGTTCTTAAAATGCTTGCTGTAACCTTCAAACATTGCTCAAAGCTATCCCGGCCTCCTCTGTGTCTGCAATTTTTATCAGGATTTTTTGGTGCATACATTAGAATCAGTGATTTTTCGAAGTCGGTTGGAATGTAGACACCTCGGTAAACTTTCAGTCATGGAGAAGTCAGGTGTCTCTGTTTCAGCAGGCAAAATAGAAGGTGTTAATCTAAACTGGGTAGCTACAAATGCATCCTGATCCATTGTCTTGGAGCACCATTGCTCCATGTTGTTAATCATCTTTCACTTGTACACTTTTAAGCTGAAGCGTGTAAAATGAGATTCAGGTCTGAGAGTCTGGAAGTGGCAGTTTAGATCACAGCGCAGTAACTTCCACGTTTTTCTACATGTTTCCAAGTTTGGATTACCAAACTTCAGTTTCAGAAGTACTCCTTAACTGCAGGTCTAAATATCAGCCCCTGCCTTTCCTCTTTGACTTTTAAAATGTCTCATAATAGCTGAATCCACCATTTCTGTTAGAAAAGTTTTGTAGTTGGATCCTGGCTCCCCTGACATCAAATGGAGTTTGAGAACTTCAGTAGGCCAGGATTTTTCTCCATGTAGCAGACATCAAAACTTTAAATTAGATTTTTTTGGGGGAGATTCTTTTTCTTAGCTGTAGGGCTGCTTTGTGTTGGGAGTTGCCTTTGCTGCAAGAGAAATGCTATTTGTAATCCCAAGATGCATTTACAGAGTGAAAACTCACAGTGGAGCTCTAAGAGATCTATTTCAGTTACACTTTGCCCCCCCCCCCCCAAGTCATAAATATTTACTTTCTCCAATCAGTTCCACAAAGGTTGGGATTGTGCTGACTTGCTGTTTCGTTGATTTTAATTCCAAGCTTGATTGGAATGGTCAGTTCAAGAAAAAAAAAATAATCAAACATCTCTTAGTATTTTTCATCATAAAATCTGTGTATATGGAATTCTTGAAAGCATGAAATGCCTTTTTCTCTCCCTAGCAGCAGAAGAGGCCAAGTTTTGGTGTTTGCAGTCAGCGCGGTATTGCCCCGCATGGTGGCAATGTTGTACAATCCTGTGGGAGCGGGGAGGCCAGCAGTGCCTGGCTCTGCTCAGCATCCCAGGCTGAGCTCTGCTCGGCATTTGCAACATCACTTTTTCCAGATCTTCCTGTGACAACATAAAAAATGGGTCTGCTCAGCTTAAGACATGTCTGCATTACAATACGTGCTGTGTTAAGGCAGGGCTCTGTCTTCTTTGTACGGATGAGTTTTTCCTAACCATGCTATATCGCAGTATCGCACCCTGAGGGTACACAGCGTTGCAGCGTAGGACCATATTTGGTGATTATATATCATCCGTTCACCAGGCCAACCCTACATGGGTAGACATGAGATTCGTTTATTTAGCTCTATGCATGCAGCACAAAAAATTGCGACAGCTGCACATCGAACTAGAGAATTTTACAGGGAAAAACTTCTAGTCAGCTTGTTGAGGAGGCAACTTGAGACGAGTTCTGTGTTTGTAAATAAGGCTCATCCCCCTATTCTAATAAAAACAAAACAAAACAAAAAAAAAAAAAGAAATACAGACCTGGAGGAAATGGGTGATGTGGATGAAACTGATGTTTGTGTCCGTTTAGATGTACGGGGCTCCTGATAAAGCACACTAAGCTCACCGAAACTGGAGGGTCTTGTTAGATCTTGGGGGCTGTGCTGGAGTTTCCTTGACCTGCTCTTATACCTTCCTGGGTGTCAACCAGTACAGGTTAGCGTCAGAGACAAGGGCTTTGTGGATCCTTGTTGTGATCTTGTTTAGCTGCTGATTCCAGGACATACGTCTTTAAATAAAAACAGTTAATGTTGCAAGACTGATGAGGAGATAATGAAAAACAGCAATGCAGTTTCAATCGAAACCGCAGTTGTGTCAGGGTAGTGGGAATATATGGCCACGCTGCACCTCACCATCGGGATCCAAACCTCTAGGATAGGTGCCAAACAGCATGGTGCTCTTCAAATGAGGTCGCAATGGAGGCAAGGCTTATGACTAGCAGTGATAACAGCAACGTGTCTCCAGAAACATCACGATTTAAAATTGATGAGCATTTTATTTAGAGTAAGATAATATTTTTCATTAGCTTTATTCTTGGGTACTTTAGGATTTGTATGCTTAGACGTTCTGCGTAACATTGCAGACACACTCTTACCTTTGCCGTAGTGGAGAGTGGGCTTCTTGTCTCATTACCTCATTCCAGAACATGGGGCTTAAAAACACCTAGCAGCTAATGTTGCAAGTCTGATGAGAAAATAATGAAAACTGTCAATGAAGTGTTAACACAAAAATCCCAAATAATCCAAATACACAACCCCCTCTCTCAAAACCTATGATTGTATCCTATCTGTTAAACATGGGATATACCTAATATGGTTTTGTCTCTTGACGTGTCATCAACTTGTGCTATAATACAAGGCTAGCCCAGCATAATATATTCTACTAACTTGCCAATGTATGTTAAAATTTAGACTGTGCAGGATGAAAGGCTTTCAGAACACATCTTCTTTTGTTTCATTTTACCTGTCTAGCTAAAATGAGAATGTGGCAAGCTGGCAGAAAGTTTCTAATTGATAGTTAGACTTCCATAAAAATGTCTGTTTCTTTTCACTTAACTAATACCTCAACTGTATTAGTTATTTTGCTTTTCAACATCAGTGGATTTGATTTTGGTGAGCTGACTCCTGTGCTAATATCCTTTTCAGGTGATGGATTATAACATCAACCTGGGAAAACACCTTCTTCCCTTGGTGGTGCAGGTGTTGAAATATTGCTCTTGTCCTCAGCTAAGGCATTACTTTCAGCAGCCTCCTCGCTGCTCCCTCTGGTCCCTCAAACCTCACATTCGGCAGATGTGGTTAAAGGCTTTGCTTGTCATTCTCTACAAGGTAAGTGGTCTTAAAAAGGTGCTGTCCACATTAAATTTACACTTCAATTTGAAATTTATTACATGGACCACCTAACTGTACTGCAAGTGAAAGGAACTGTAAAGAACACTTTTCTTTGACTTGCTTACTCACTGCGTTTAATTTCAGTGTCCAAAGTAGTTAGGCTTTCATCTGTTTTGCTGACCTATTACTTCTGCTGTCTATATTGCCTTTCACATGGTTACCTGAGAAAGGGAAATATGGATTTGAAAATAGGAAAATGCTGTATAAAGTTCCAATGAAGAGTATTTTGAATAACTTAAAATTAGTTCTTTAAAAAAAAAAAAAGTAGTTTCCATGGGGGGTCAGCTTAACAACTTGTATTCTTTACTTAAGTGATGCTTTTTAGGAGGTGTTGTTAAAATGTAATATGTTTATGCACTGAAATGGACCTGTGAATACTTTTGATATGCTTAACAAATTTCTAGCAGGTCTGTAGGGCATACAGGGAAGTGGGGACACGCAAAATGAATGATAACGTGGTGATTGAAATATAGTATTTGGAGAACAATTCTGATGAGAGACCTTTTGCATTATTATTAATAGTTGCTTTTGTCATATAAAAGTCAAGAAAACAATATATTAAATGTTACTAATAAGGATTTTTAATTTTTTAATATATAATTCTGTGTACAAAGCTGAAAACAGTCCTGCTTCTCGTGATGTATTTAGAAATGTGTGATCAAAGGAAGGCAAAGGGCATCCAGCTGACAGTGTTCTTGTCATTTTTCTATTTTGCCACCTAAATGATTATCCAAGGAGAAAAGTTAATTTTTAAGCTGAAGTTTTTCTCTTTCACTGAACAGTACCCCTACAGAGACTGTGAAATCAGCAAGATTGTACTTCACCTAATCCACATCACAGTCAATACCCTCAACGCTCAGTATCACAGCTGCAAGCCCCATGCAACTGCTGGTCCTTTGTATAGTGACAACAGTAACATAAGCCGATACAGTGAAAAGGAGAAAGGTACTTTTAACACTCTCATTTGTATGATAGTCATTGATTTAATTAATGAAGTCTTGCAGATGTTGTAGAAGTGGGTAAATATGGTCTGTATTTTAGAACACAATAAGCAAAATTAAGTCTGAGGTGTGACTTATCTGACCAGCTATAGCCATCTATAGTAAAAGAAATTCACGATTTCTCTGTAGGCCCAGCATAGCACAGCAGTATAACATCTCTTGGAGGGAATTTACCTTAGACTTAGTAGTTCAGTCACCATGCCTGGCTAGTTCTTGGCCTTTTCTATAACAGTAGTAGTTGATCATGCCCACACACAAACCTGACACCACATTCTGATTATACTTTTTTAATACCACGGCATAGTAGCAAATATTTGATGTTGAAAAGAAAAAATGATGAATTCAGTATATAGTTTGCTTTTCTCTGTCAAAGGAGCTGAAGTTGACTAGCTTACATGGAGACGTATATGACGTGGATGTCTAAACGTAGAAGAGAAATGGTGCAACCCTTAGCATCTGCATCCGATTGTTGACTCTGTATGTTTGCTAGCTGTAGCAGAGGTACTGTGATGGTGTGAACTGGTGTAAGGCTGGCACTTGAAATAACGTGGTGTCACTGAGCGTAGTTCCTTACAGTTGTGAAGTTTAACAGGTTCTTTTGATGTTAACCTGTAGCTGCCTTTCAGCTAGTTTGCCTTTTAGCTGCTTATTTGCTATTTACATCTGCCTTCTCAAACAGTCTTCCTAGTGTGCAGCAAACTTCTGAAGAAGAAGACAAGCAGCACTCTTTTACGCATGTCAGTACCTTTTCCTCTTTTGCTGCTTGTTGCTCATGAAAAGATATCCAGCAGAACAAGGACATAAAACTTCGTTTACCTGAACACCCTATTACTTAGCTCTAGCAAATTAAAGCAACCTTAAAGTGGATGTAAATGATGTATGGCATATTCTCACTTACTTGGACATTTTGTATTGCTAGAGGAGGGCTAAGAGTGTTCAGGTAACTGTGGACTGACTATGAATTTGTCTTTGTTTTGAGCTGAGTTAATGACTTAATTCATGATGACTTAATAATGCTGAGGTTAGTAATAATACCTTTATGAAACGCATTCAGCTCCTGGATTGATTCTGAGACGTTTCTAAGACAAAGTGAGGTGCCTAAGTACCCAGCTTGCGGTTCACAGTAAGTGCCAAGTAAGGTTTAGAAAACTCAATATTCCAACCCCATGTCCAACATGGATTCTCTGGGTGTCCTTGTGTCTCACTTCATCATTGTTTCCCTATGTTCAAAGTAAGAAGAATAATATTTACTCGCTTTCCAAAGCTGTTGTGAAGGGCTTTGGTCAGCTCAGAGGTAAAGGACCATAAATGGGCAAATTGTACTCTGTAAACACTGACTGATCGCAGGGCTGATTCTTCTCCCTTGCTGAAGTGCTGCAGAAAAAAAGAGGATGTAGAAGACTTTTCTTCCACCTGCAAGCAGCAGCCAGTATAATTCCATAGGGACTTGGAAAGTTGAAGCCTTTCCCACCATTTCTAAGGAGGCTTCTTTAGTCTCTGGTCAGGCACTATGTGCACTGCTGTCATCGTGAAAGGCAGTGTTTAGATCATCAACAGATGCGGATTTCATTGTCGGGCAACAAGAATACGTATGTTAAAGATTGATTATTCCCACCATTCAACCTTTTTCCTAATTTTTTTGTCAAACTTTTTTCTGGGGATAGTGGCAAGTGTACAGACTGTTGTAGAGCTGATGGTATATCTTGTGAGAAGAAGCATTTGTTGCCAAGCAGAAGACGACGAAATACGGGACATGATGTTAAAATTATCTCCTAACTTATTATATCCAGTCCCTGTAGCAATTCTTACTATCAACTTTGATTTTTCTGGATTCGTCATATCAATTAGATATCTTATCCCCGGTGCTTTTAGGTGGGAGTTCCATAGCTTCACATGCAGTAAAAACTTTCCAGCAATTTCAAAGCTAAAGGTATTAATGTCCAGTTTAAGTCTTCAGGTTTTGGCTTACTTGCCTCTTCACTCCTAGACACCAAATGCATTTCCTCTCCATGTTTGCTTACTAGAATAAACTCTTCTCTTGAATGCTTTGTTTTCTTTATCGTCCCAGTAGTGTTTCTTATTTCTTTGGAGATGAACATGATAGACATGGATAGATATGGATATGGAGATACATGATAGATACGGATTTTTCCTTTTTTTATTTCTTTTTTATAGCCATTTCATACAGGTGATGTGGTTATTTTTTGATGGATAAATAGATTTTGATCTTTCTTTCTCTCTGCCATTTAAAACCAGCAGATCTCAAATTAGAGCATAGTGTTTTACTGTTAGGACTTAGATCAGTAATCTCATAATTCATACTTGTAGGTCTTATTCTATTACTATTACCAGCTTGCCAAGATTATCCATTTGTTCTTTTTCACTTTCCTATTTGGCTGGTTTATTACTGACCTTGCAGTTCTTGTACTAATTTCGACTTTCTTCAATTTTGCTCTCATGGAGCACCACAGAAGTTATTTACTGAAGCCAGTGTTCAGATCTGTTGTATGTCTTTCGTCTAAAGAATCTGTATTGTTATCAGAAAAAGATAGAAAAGATCAGCTTAGAATGGTAAAAGCTTTAGTATACTTTTGTTGCATTGTAACCCATTTTTCATTTATCTCTGTCCTTTCTGACCTTAGTTCAAGATGTAACAAGAATGGCAGTTATACCTGGGATATAAATTTTCTTGCAAACTTCAGATGATTCTTCATTTTCCAATTCAGGTTTAATTGAAACTAGCTGAGGTTTTGTTACATAGACAGCTTTTCATTCAAGGAATTGCACTCTCTTAAGAGTAATAAAGTTTTTTCTTTCTCCAGCAGAGGAAGACAGTGTTTTTGATGAATCTGATATTCATGATACACCAACTGGACCTTGCAATAAAGAATCTCAAACTTTCTTTGCAAGACTGAAAAGAATTGGTGGCAGCAAAATGGTGAAATATCAACCAGTTGAGATGAATGCTCAGAGAAGTATGAATTGTTTTGTCGGTATAAACTCATGCAGAAATACAATTTCCTACTCTTAGTTTCAAGCTACCACCTTTCTTCATAGAGTTTGTTGCACTGCTTAATTTGCATAGAAGCTCTCTGACTTTTGAGAGCACGTACTCCTCATTTCCCTGAATGAATTCTGTTACAGGAATCTCAAAATAGGCACTCCAACATAAAAATACATAAAGTCAGCAGTTGTTTTCTGAAACTTTAAGCTCTTTGAACGTAAAAATGTTTAAGAGGATTTGTTGCAATTTTCTTCCACCATTGGGCTGAAGATTTTTACTCAAATTTATTTTTTCCCAGAAATGGACTTTTTTCATGAGGTGGGACTCCAGGGTAAGCAAATTTGTGGTTGCTGCTGCAAATATTACAGTTTTCCATTGGTAAAAAGGGTTATTTGGTGGCTTCAAAAAATAGGAAGGATTTTGTTTTCAAATTTAGGCTTCTGAAATTAATACCCTAAAAAGAAAAAAAATTTGAAGAGATTTCCACCACCACCCACCTGCCTTTTTTTTTATTTCAGGTTTTGGCATGGGGAGAGGGGAATGATTCTGACTAGAGCAAACATCTACTTTAACTTTTCTCACTGCTTTTTTTGCATGGTGATTCATATGCAGAGCATTTTGAAATACGGGGTTAATAATAATAATAATGAATATTCTGGTTTTATGTGAAAATATGTCATTTGTAATAACAACAGGGATAACCTTTAAAAATGTTCTCAATGAATGTGTTCAGGTAGCAAAATACCAGTGCAGTGGTAGAACCAGCAAGTATGACTGTGCTCACTTCCCTCCTCCCTGGGACGGGGGGGTATGACTATGTGGGGGGATAGTTGCAAGACTCTGCTGGGGTTGAGGATAACTGGGGGAAAAATTCTCTGAACACCTGTCTGATCTCGTGATTATGCTGCCACATCTTCACTGCTCTTGCTACCCTTGCTTCTTGGATTAGAAGCATCCATTTTAAGCCCACTTTGCTGCAGTAAATAACATGTAGGGGTACTCTGATATATGCTGATATCCAAATGATGCCCACATCATTTGGAAACCTCTTCAAGAATGATCTGTGTAGCTCATTTTTTCATCTCTCATGCCTAATGCAGCCATTGAAAGTGTCTGTAGGAATTACTTGCCTGTGCCATCTTCTTTTCAATGCATAAAGTTAAACAGTCTGTCTTCAGGGTACATCTGTCCAAGATGAGTAGAACTTGGACAGAATTTAGATAAACCCTGTTATCCAAATAGCGGGGTTTTTTGTTGTTGTTCATTGTAAAAGACTATGTAATGTGGCTCTGAGGTTGCAACAAAATTGGGACAATTTTGACTAATGCTGGGTTTGTATTTGAACTGCCAGTCATGTTCAATGGTGAGATAAAGATGAAGATGTCTGCCAGAAGTCTCCAACTGAGGTAGTATTAGCTCTTTCTGTTTTAATCAGGTGAAATAGAGCTGGCTGAATATAGAGAGACGGGGGCCTTACAAGACAGTATTCTACGCTGTGTGAGAGAAGAAAGCATTCAGAAAAAAAAACTGCGCTCTCTAAAACAAAAATCTCTTGATATAGGGAATGCAGACTCCCTGTTGTTTTCATTAGATGAGCATCGCAGGAAGTCCTGCATAGACCGGTGTGACTTAGAAAAACCACCTGTCCCTGCTGCTTACGCCATACACAGGCAGAGTGATTATGGACGATCTCGGCAGAATTCATCTACTAAAGCTGAAAATATAGAAACACAAGAAAATCTTCCTCATACAGAGAGTTTCCAGGAAACGAGAAGACCTGTCATACCAGAAGTTAGGCTAAACTGCATGGAAACCTATGACGTGAAAGTGGACTCTCCGGTTAAACCTGCTGGTCCCAAGGAAGATTTAGATCTGATAGATTTGTCCTCTGACTCAACATCGGGTCCTGAAAAGCATTCAGTACTCTCCACTTCAGACAGTGACTCTTTAGTCTTTGAACCACTTCCTCCCCTTAGAATAGTGGAGAGTGATGAAGAAGAAGAAACAACAAACCCGCTGAATGATGAGGTCTCCGGCAAAACTGCTGCTTCATCTCCCTCAACTCCTATCAATGTCTCTGCACTCAGCCTCAGCACAACTCCACTGGTCCAGTTCAGCATTGAAGATTGCTCCAAAGACTTTAGTTCTAAGGATTCGAGCAACAATGCTTCAGCGGGAATAGATGAGATCCTTTCTACTTCTCCCAAAGATCAAAAGGGCTCTTCAGAGTTAGTTAAGTTAGAAGAACTTCAGGACGTGTCCTCTGGGAACCCACTAACACTGAAACAGAAACGGGACCTGCTGCAGAAGTCATTTGCCCTTCCAGAAATGTCCCTTGATGATAGCTCCGAGATCAGCGTGGAGGAAATTAGACCCAGTGGAACAATTCCAAGCCCAAATGTAAAGACAGTCCTGATTAAAGTCCCCGAAGATTCTGAAAACCAAACAGAAAGTGATAAACTTGATACCAACACAGAGTCTGACACTGAACAAAACACGGAGCAGAAACAAGAAGAGGAGACTGAGGAGTCGGAATTTAAGATTCAGATTGTTCCTCGCCAGAGGAAGCAGAGGAAGATTGCTGTGAGTGCTATTCAGAGAGAATACCTGGACATTTCCTTTAACATCCTCGACAAGCTGGGAGAGCAGAAGGAGGCAGGTGAGCTCAATCACTGACCCAATCAAAAGGCTTATTACTGCGTGAAGGTCTTGGTAACAGGCCAGTGTAAGGAGAGATGTGCATACATATAGGGAGAGACGTGTATATATAGCACCTGATGTGGTCTGAGCTAGCTGAACGCTTTCAGGTGTTTGTTTCTCACGAGGGATGTACTGACCGTGCAGGTATTGTGCGTGTGTGAGGGCCCGTTTGAAAAGGAAGTGGAGCTCAGTAACAAAAATATCGCTTCTGATATCCAAGTTCGGGAACGAAACTCCATGGCCTCTTTATGCAGGGAGTCAGAAAAATTGTCATACTTCTGTGCCTTTTATCCTGCTAACGCAGTCCACGCTACACCGATTCTCTTTTGTTTGTAGGGATTTTTGGCCTTTTTCTTCTGCAAGTGTAAGGCAATGGAAAGCAGAGTGGATCACGAAGCGCAAGGCTGAGCAGGCTGTAG
Source organism: Charadrius vociferus (assembly GCF_000708025.1). Lineage (NCBI taxonomy): Eukaryota > Metazoa > Chordata > Aves > Charadriiformes > Charadriidae > Charadrius > Charadrius vociferus. The sequence continues at coordinate 754,978 of NW_009646406.1, forward strand.
GCTTTAGAACCAAGAGCACTTGGAATTAAGTATAGTTTGCGTTTTGGATCAGACATACACATGTATTTTACTTTTATGCACAAAAAAGCTTTTTGTAGCCTTCTTTATATTGGGTATCCACAAAGTTTACACAGCTTGTGTTTGTTAAAGATTTGAAGTTCAAGCATGGGAAAAGCTGTACAGTGTTTCTGTGTATCCCTAGCTTTTTCAGGTCATTTTAACACAGGGTTTGTTTACGAAGTTTTTCAGGTAGAGAGAAAGTGTGTTTTAGCTGTTTCCTCAGTTTCCAGTTGGATGTGTCAAACAGTTTTAAAAACTGTGCTGCTGCCTCTTTACTTCTGTGGCTGTTTTTTCTTTTTTCCCCAGGATTTTACAGTTATTAGAATTCTACCACTCTTTTTTTAACATATTAATTAAAGAAGGGAAGAATCCTTCAGGCCTCAGTTCTTTGTTGCCAGTGAAGTGATGGGGAATATTTATGCATTCCTGACCTCACTTTTCTTAACTGCTTCAGATGGAACCATAGTATACTTTCGTATTATGTTATTCCACTTTTACAAGGAGAAATCATTCAGTGTGATCATAGTTACTCTGTTCCCTTTATGTTTCAGGCCTATCGTCCTATTTATGGTTCCTGTAAGTTGAAGAACCACTGGAGCTTTGTAAAAACAGAAGAGAGCTGAGTGCTTTTTGAACCTTTCATATAGGTTCTTAGAGAAGAATGGTCACGAAAGAATTGTGCAGTTAGACTCAGATGCTTTTTTGATCATTAGGAAAGGGCAGTTTTCCTGCAGTAACTAACACTGTCATCCTTGAAACTGCTTGGAAGGGCTGTCCCAGTTCTGAAACACCATGTGGAACCGAGGATTATGGCATATATTGATGGTCATTTGGTTGCATGCATCTACGTATGTCATCTAAGGGGGGGCATAAAACATTCACAATGACTCATTAGGTGCTCACTTACATTAGAGGTTGATACAGGCAATTCAGATAACTAGGTAATTTAGTGACTTGGGTAGTTTAATGTGTCTCTTATGTTCTGTTTTGCTTTGTTTAGCCTTATTGATTAGTTTATTTGAGAACATATGTGTTGTAATTCATTTAAGTAGGCTTAATTTCGCCATCATAATGGGCTGATTATAATTTCAAAGTCATACTCAAGCTTTGTCAGCCTGTTATACTTCCACGTGTTTTGGAAGGGCTTCTGATAGAATTGATCTCTGAATTAAATATCTAAAGCGGTTGTTTCTTCAAGTGCACAATGCTGGGCCACAGTTTCCCACCTGAGACTTTTTACAGCAGAGATACATATCCATTTTTATAGGATAAGCTGAAACCAGCCGTCGACACTTGAGAATTTTTTTTCCTTTATTCTTCCCATATTGACAGTATCACTTATCATAAAATAAAACCATTAAGTTTAAGGGCTTATTTTTCTTTTTAACAGTAGAATTGTAAACTCTTTGAATCTTTAGGATCAACTGCTAGATCAGCAGCCTTTTGAATGAAAATTGCTAGCATGTTGGAGATAAGGCTTTTAAAAGACGTGAAGCTGTCAGTTAAACTAGCTTTATCTCAGTGTGCCTCTCTTATTTCCACATTGGTGGTTCTGATCTCTGAGTGGGATCAAAATCAAACCTCCTTTGAAAAGTGATTTTAAGCAGCAGATACCAGTGCCTCTATAAAAATTCTTACAAAACACACACTAAATCCTTTTAAAACTGCTGGGAATGCCAGATGGGGAACGGATGAGTGAAAAGATGTGAAAAAGGCATCCAGGGGGAAAGCGGATGGAAAATATTTATTGATTCTAAATACTGAGAGTTTAAGCACAATTTTCTTATGCAGATCCTGCTGCCAAAGGACTTTCAACACTGGAAATGCCAAGAGAGTCATCATCTGCACCGACCCTTGAAGCAGGTGTCCCGGAGACAAGTAGTCACTCTTCCATATCAAGTAAGTTTACCTCTGGTTTGAGGATTAAATCTAATCTGCCGTATTTGTGTGTCAGATGCGTATCATGTATGGTAAATGCCTTCCCCTGAGTTTCATTGATTCTTGGAAGTACAGCTGTGTTGGATATCATTAGATCTGTTAAATCTCTGATGGTCACCAGGATTTTAGCAATTAGTGGGTGCAAGATTTGACAAATGTGTTTTTCTTGAATTAGAGTAGGTAGCAGCCAAAAGCAGTATTTCACAAAGCCGAATGTTTATTTTCCAGTGACAGAAAACTTTGTCAGCTGTCAGTGCACAGAAGCAGAGGATGAGAGCTCCACAGGGCTGTTACAATGGTCTTCTGTACACTTCTTGCTGTACCTTAGGGACAAGATCTCTTGCAATTTTTGTAAAATACATTGAAACATCACTTCCTCAGCTGCTTGCTGAAATGCAGTAAATGTTTATCTGAGACCCGTTTCAATGGAAAGCAAACACTAACAAAATCTAGAATGGCACATCCAGCTAGGAATGTTAAGTAACACATCCGAAGCTTGACAGGGCAGGGCTGTGATTGGTAGAAAAGGGAGGGGAAATGATGACCTGCTGTGATACCAGCGAGCTGCTAGATCAGCTCAACCGTCTTCCTGAACCTCAATTTCAGATTGCTGTGAAAAAGTGAAATTTTAATTTCTGAAATTCAACATTTGCTGATTTGATAGAAAGGGGTGTCTGGCCTACTAAAGGAAGATGTTACGTTAGATGTGCTAGGTGAGTACTCCAAATTAGAGGTTTCCTCTCCAGTTTTACCACAAGCGTCTCATGTCATGCGCGTCTTGTAGTCAGAGTACATTTGTTGGACACCTAATGATACAGATGTTGCTTACTAAAGCAGCTAAACAGATGCCAGTTAAGACATATCTCTGGTTTCACTGAGTGCTAGGTGTTCCTATAAATTCCAGTATATGAAATCAGGAATAGTATCTATATGATATTAAGCCTACATTCCTTTGTACATAGGAACTTCTTTCTTTCTCTTTCTGTGTGCCTCAGTTTCCAACTGCAGAAAGGGAGATGAATGCTTCCATTGTGTCTCCTGTCCATTTAGACTGAAATGTATTTGACATTCTACCGTGCATCTTAACAGTGATTTGCGTAATAAGCCCCGATCAGGACTGTGAGCACAAGGCACGTCTGTAACACAAATAGATAGCATTACTTGTACAGCCAGTGCCTGCCTGCAGAAAGCATACATCATTAACTGTGATAGGAAGATTTTGCCTTTGGACTTCTCTTCTTGAGTAGAGAATTCCACAGCAATGGAGGGTTGATGGACCAAATCACTAGCTCACATATGAAAGGCTCACTGGCTACTATGTGAAGGTTACTGATCTTCTCATGATTGTTACGTTTCTTGTAGAAAACCTGATCAAGGAAAACTTCCCTCCCTATGCCACTAGTCAGTGGTAGGCGTGAAAGTCATGTGCTGGTCCACAGCAATGAGTCTGGCTCCAGCACTGTTCAAAGGCTGGCAGCTCTCTGGGTTCTTTGTTTTTTTAGGTTTTGGGTTTTTTTTTCCTTAACTTACCAATATTTGAAATCATGGCTGTCCTTGAGAAATCAGGTAAATAACCCTGGAAATCCAAACCTGCTCAACAATAGCCTGATTATGTGAAATATGCGTGAAATTTTTTTAATTACAATCGCAAAAGCTGTTAAGAAAATTCAAAGAGATAATTTTCTATATTTGACAGTCATCTGCACTCCAAGCAGTCTTGTCACTTCTAATGTTAATTGCTGTTCTTTCATCAGGAAATTCTATGCTTGATAAAGTGATAAAGCATCTATTTAAAATTCTTGCCCTGGAAACGATGGAAATTCTATTTTTCTCCTAATTTGCTGTGAAAGGCAGCTGCAATGTAACTTTAAAAAGTGAAACATGGAATGGTCTCTTGGTCTGGTTCAGTTCCAGAAGTTCAGTTATACAAGGACTGCTTTGCAGCAGTGCTGGAGAAGTTTGTACTTGGACCAAAAGTAGCGCTTAAATGCACTCTGATACATTGAAAGGATATAATGAGGGAAAACTTAAAATACTTCACCTAATAAAATAATTTCAGGGTGCAGTCTCCCATGACTTGTTCAAGTAGGGCCTTAAGATTCTGTCTTCATACTGTGAAGAATGATTTTTTTTGTTTCAGTGGTGGAAATACAACTGTCAAAGTGATTTTATTATGCTTGTTCAATTTGAATTTTCTTATGAATGGAAAAAAAGTAAGAAAGTCAGGAGTGGTATATGATCTGTTTCTTCCTCCATTTAGGCACTTCTCAGTGTGTAAAAAATCATATGTTTTCTCAAGTACGTGACCAAAAAAATCTTAAATTTTAAATCCACAATTGTTTTTTTTTTTGGTGTGTGTGGGAGCATTATCCAGTGAGACATCTCTTAAAGCAAACAGTAATATCCATTTAAAGAAGTATTGTAAATAGTCGGATGAGGAAAATTAGAATGCTTGTTGCTCGATAGCTCCCTGTAAGAAGAATGGCGGTGAAGTTACAAAAGGGGTCCGTGTTCAAAGGCATGCTGGCTTCACACTTCAGAAGAATGTGCAAATGTTATGCCTGAGTGATGGGTATTTAGGAGGCCTGTTCAGGTTGTGTCACCCATGAAGGGTGCTGGTGGTACAGTCAGCGAACTTGCTTTCCTATGGTGAGCATCAACAGAGCAGTCCTCCGTACTTTGCTGGGAAGAGGCTGAGTTTCCTTCCTCGGTATGTCCTATGTGAGTGACATTCATGTATACATTTATCACCTGTCAGCCTGGGAATTTTGGGGTAGTATCTTACACTTCAGAGATACCGGGTGTTTTGGCACTGACAGTTGACACAATGGATGAGATCCTGAATGTAAGTCACTTATGACTAATGTCATTGGGGCCAGGTACCCTGTGTAGTTGTGTGAAAAGTGCATACTGACTTGAGCAAGACTCTTAGAGGAAGCAGTCATTGCCCTTTCAGTATTTATCTCATGCTGGCTTGTAAGATCAGGAAATAAGAGTAGTTTTACATGTTGTCTGAGCCCCTGAAATCCTTTTGCATTTCTGACTTGCAGCTCAGTTCAGACAAATGAAAAGAGGCTCTTTGGGAGCTCTGACAATGAACCAGCTAATGAAGAGGCAGCTGGAACACCAGTCTAGTGCTCCCCACAATATCAGCACTTGGGATACTGGTGAGCTGCATTTATTGTTCTTTATTTCTATTTCCTAAACCAATTACTTTCCGTAAAAATCCATTAAAAAAGTGAGTGTTTCTGTTCTACCATTGCAGATAAGTAACCAATCTCAAGTCTAAAGTGAAACTTTATAATAAGTACCAGATTCTCACCTAGTATGAATTGGAATAGTTACATATTTGGGAGGTAGTCCCTCTGGTACAGTGGTGTCCCTACAGTTTTGCATATTACTTGGATTATTTCCTGGCCTCATTGAATGAAATGGAAGTATGACTGTTGCTTTCCTTGGGTATAGGATTTCATCCCTGGTGCATGGAATCATTTATTTGCATGCATATTTACAATGGTGTTGGTACACCAAGGAGTTGTGCCTTATACCTGCCAGTTTTGTTTCTCTTCAGAGAAGTTTCTGCCAGCTCATGCTGAACACCTGAAGTTTCTGTTCACTCACTGACCTGTTTTTTCTCCCTTTAAGATGAATGCAAAGCAATGAAAACTGAATTAAGCACATAATTTCCTCAGTACTCAAGTATTTTGTTTTTTTCTTCTATAAAAGATTTTCTGTTGTGACCAAATTCATAGCAGATGTCGCTAAGCAATTCATTCATTCTAGTTTATCATAAATACTAGATATTTTATTGCCCATCTTGATGTTAGTGATATTGCAGAATCGTGCTTCTTAGGAACTCATCAGCAGTCCTAGATGCATCCGGAGAAAGGAATGCTTAAAACATATAAACTTAGCGTGCTGAATGAATGTCTCACCACCAGTTCTGGACAGCTGAGTTAAAACTTTTGCTTAATTCAGCCTTCAGTGTCGAGCTGCATCAAACTGAATCTTGTAGCTGAGGAATGGCTAAAGGTATGGTATATAGTTCAGGATTATCCTTTCTACTCCGGTCTGCTGAGTAGCATGCTCAGCATGAGATCCTTAAGTCATAAAGATCAGAATTTGTCAATGATAACAACGGTTTCTTTTGTCCCATCAGCAGGTAAGTTTATTTATAGAAGAGACATAGCTGGTATCACCTAGTTTCTCAGGCAGGGGTTTAGAGATGAAAAAGTTATTGCTTTCATTCTGCAAGAAGTAGTTAGCCTGTATTCAAGAGGAACAAGTCAGTACTCAAAACTGACTTACGAACTGTGTTAACCTTGTTCCAAGTCCAGTAGCTTTCTTCACAACATCTATGACTTGTGCCTTCAACGTTCCTTCCAGCATGGAGATACAAAGTAAAATGCTCTGTTCCAAAAAGCTTTGCATCTCCCAGTCTCTTTTTTAACTACTAGCTTCAAAGTAAAATTATTATTTGGACAGAAATCAGGTTGGTTTGGTTTGGGTTTGGGTTTGTTTTTTTTTTTCCCCCAAGATAAATGCTCAGTGTGACTATTTGTCATTTCAATGTCACACCACAATTTTAAGACTTACTATACTCAGGTATAGCAACTAGGAAATAGTCTTATGCTGCATAAGCATATGATATGTGCTTGGTTCATACATGCTTTATTTTTAATTTTTTTTTTTTTTTTTACATTGGTAAGTAGCATGTGTCTCTCTCATTTCTTATTTCAAACCACACTTTTCCCAAGCTTGCTATCTGTTAAAGAAAATCATTTTGTGTCTAGCTTCTGTCAGAACAAACTATACGTGACTTCTAGTCTCTTGGTATTTCTAAACACTGTCTTTCTCTTTTTGTGAGTCATCTTTTCCATAACTTGTTGAATCTTTGTGGCTAGCACTTCCTTTCTTGTTTAATGACACTTACTTTTCTGAAATGCCTTCTTTGGTATTAGGTTATCTGTGTCCTTTTTCCGTTGTGGACTTCTTTCATCCTTCTCTACCCCTCCCTTTCCCCTCCTTTTCTATGCTTAAAAAATTAACTCTTTTCTTTATTTTTTCAATAGCTGTTGTATTTGTCTTTCTCTTGTTTTAACTGTTTAAGAAGTGTGGTGCTGGTGACAGATGATGGATTCATAGTTCTGGAGACTGAAGTTCTGTATTTATTCACAGAGCAGATACAGCATGGAAAACGGCTGTGTAATGTCCCTGTCTGCCTAAACCCTGACTTGGAGGGACCACCATTAAGAATCAGAGGTTAGTTCAGTGTCCGTTTGCCCTGATCTCTCTGCCAAGACTGCCAAGAAGGTTTTTTGGTTAGTACCAAGTGGTGCTGACTTTTATGTTCCATTCAGCTATATTAAAGCCTTCAACTGTCCTGGAGAGCGTAGGTTATTGAAAAATTATTAGACAAGACATTTCATTCAAGACAGGGACAGCTGATAAAAGAAGTACTGGCTTTCTGCTCATACTTGTTTTGGCTCTCAACCTGGAAATAAAAGACTCTGTATGCAGAGTGCGGTTGAATCTCATTTCTTTATGAACTCTTCTCCCTCACAGCCAAAATACATCCAGACTTTCTTACAGCCTTGCAATGGGGCAGTGACCTACCTTCTATGCCTAAATCATGTTTTTTCACTACTGCTCAGTGCATGAGAGAGGACGTTTTTATTTTGAGTAGTTAAGTCTTAATTCAACGTTGTAACCTGCATCATGAAAGCTTTCAGCATTTGTGTGCTGCAATGGGACTTACATCTAGAGAACATGACAGTGAAACTTCTGAGATCATGGTAGAAGGTTATAGAATCAGAGAATCATGGTTCCTTATTCATTTGTGAGAGGAAAAAACCTAGAAATATGTGAAAATCTACTCCTATTCCTTGCATTCTGGATGGTGTCCTACATTACTGAAGAGTATTCTGGACTTCCTGGAGTGTCTGCTCATATCCAACAAAATCTCAGGGGACAATCATGAAGTACTGAACTCCGTATGTAAAAGAAATATTTCCTTCCATACTTAGTAAAATAATAGGGTAAAACCTGTCCTATTCTTGTGTAGCAAGCCCTCGTCACTGCACATATTTTGAGTTCAGAAATTGTGGGAGCTTCTTAGATTATTTTGCCTGAGAGCTGATGTTAAATTTGCTTCTCCTGCAGAAACTGGGATTATCTCATCAGAAATTCCATCTCAACCTAGCTTAGGTGGAGAAACTCCCTCCTGTTTCCATAGTTAAATGTTATCAGAACAGGCTAATGTTAACATTAAATCTGAACCTGCAGATTGAAGCAACCAGCTAGAAAATCAGTAATGAATTACTTAATTTATGGTTAAATTGGCATTAAAAGAGTGTTGGTACTCTTCTAAACATTGGTTCAAAAAATGAGCTTTTCATTGATTGGTCTTTAGAATGAGATGCCCTGGGGGACAGCTGATATGCATATTGATGGTACCTACCAGCTGAGCTTCCTGGATTCATTATCGGTGCTGAACTGTATGGGAACAGGAGTAATGCTCTCTCTATCCTGTCAGCTATGTGTGGCAACCAAAGGAGATATTTTTCTTTAAGAAATGAATCTCTCTTTCTGTCTCAGTGACCTGGAGAATGAAATTCCTAACAATATTTAAATGATCATCACAAGGCATCTCAGATGAATGACATGGCTCGTACATCGCAGTTAGCATTCATCCAAGTTTCTGATGGCTCGTGAATGAGTCTGATTATTCTTCTTGAGATTTTCTTAGCAACCAGACTAGCTGGAGAGCTGCCTCTTCTGTATGTTTTTTTCTGGAATTGCTGTTGCCTGCTTAAAGGGACAAAGGGAGGAAAACCACCACACTGGAGAGATGGTAGACTCTCAGACTACCCTATATTGCTGTAATTCTGGAAAGCAGAACTCAGAAAAGCCTAGAGTTTGACTCTTTCATTATACATAACTTTTCCTATTAAAACAAGCATCTATCAGAAATTAAGTGCACAAAAAGTGCCAAAGGCAAAGGGAGCCCCAGGTGTTGGCACGATCACAGTGGCTGTGTTCCCAGCTGAACGACTCAGCTTTGGAGAATAAAGATGCTTGTGAAGACTTTCAATGGAAAGCATTTCGAACTGTCAGTCCTCCAATCCTCATACGGAGTCTCAACTCCGTATGAATTATTTCTTCTGGCTGTCCTTTCCTGATTTCTCTCCTGTGCCTCTGTTAGGGATAGTATGAATAGGTTGATGACCTGGTCTTGAGACATAGGAACTTATTTCCTTCTTCATGTCACCGAGAACTATGGGAAGGCAATTCCCTAGAAGTACCAGGGAACACTGCAAATCTGCTGCTGTGCAGTCTCATAGCAACTATAGCAACTCTCTCCCTAAAAATGATTAGATACGATTACATCTGCCTTCCTGGAATTTTTGTTCTTTATCTTTTTTCTGAGGATTTGTATTTTTTCGTAAGTGTTTGTTTTGGTTTGTGGGTTTTTTTTAATCAATAGTTCTAGGTGATTGGAATAATCTGGCAGAGGCAAGGAGTGTGCTATATATCCTTGTGTAGACACACTTTATTATTTCTGTGCACAGTAAAACCATTACGGCTGTTCTTTAGAAGTCTGCCCTTCAAGCAGTTTGGATTTCTGTTTAGTGATTTTCTTTCCTTTTTTTTTTATTTTTTTCCCCCTAATTGCTTTAAGGTGCCACAAAATCTAGCTTGCTGTCAGCACCCAGTATAGTCAGTATGTTTGTACCTGCACCAGAAGAATTTGCTGATGACCAGCCCACCTTGATGACTGACAAGTAAGTTCTTTTTCTGTTCATTTCAAAGAAGTAGTTGAACTTCAAATAGGTCGAGTAAAGTATAGATATTCTCTATGGAAATATGAAGTCCATTCTATCATTTATCTCTACGCTAAGTTTTTCAATTACTTTTTTTACCCCAAATTGAACATTTTCTAAACACTGCCAGCAAGATGTGCTTTTAATTCAGTAGGATCTGTGTGAGTTTGCACTGGCAAAATGATGACTCAGGCTATCGCGTGCGCGCGGAGGGCAGGGGAAGCACTTCCCATCCTATTTTAAATCAAGGGTTCCTTGTGATCCATCAGAAACCACTTTCACCTTAGAAAAAAAAAAAAAAAGCTCTTTTTAAAAATTCCTTTGGGTTTCTGTTGAAATAGGTCACTGTTGATGTGTAACCATGTGAAATCAACATAGCGTTTTTAAAGATGATACTCACTGATCCCAAAAGCTTTTGCAAACCTTAATTGGTTGGTTAAAATGCCTCTAAAGGAAGTGTTAAACGTAAATGCACTCATTTAATGGCGAAGTAAAGCAGCCAGCAAGGAGCCATGCATTGATTTGGTCAAAAACTGGAAAGAGAAGGCATAAGCTCTTGTTTGTGCCCCTGCGCTCAGCCCAGTATACAGATGCTCCTGGATGGGCACTGGAGAAAGACAGGGCCATGGTGCAGTCCGTGACTGGAAGTGGACCTTACTGTGTGACAAAGTGGGGCATCCCAAAAGTTAGGCTTATCTTTGGCATTTCCTTCGGCCATTTCCCCAAAGCTGTAGCACCACCTGTTAACAGGCAGACCAGCTGAGCCTGACTTTCATGACTTTGTTGGCATATTTTCTTTCTGTTAAGTAACAAAGGCAAGAAAATTGCCTGTACAATTCCATTAAGTTAAAATATCACAATCTGTTGGAGTCATTAGCAACTGATTGATCAAATTAAGCAAGCCTTCCTACTGGGCTGAGATAAGCCAGTTTCCCACATCGGTTTGCCTTTTTCGTAGGTTGTGAAAGCCTGTTTCATCTCTCCTAAATCTGCCATCCCCTTTATAATTAGACGTTATGGAGCCCTTTCAGAACTTCATCAGTTGTCTTTGAGCATTTCAGGAAGGATAAGTGACTCAGCAGCAAATCTGCCCTGGGAAAGGAGACTTCTCTAAAATCTAAGGTTCTGTGCCCCTGAGAGGTCCTTTCCTTTCTTTCTCAGTAGCCATAACTGCTGTGGGAACCAATCAGATTATTTTCTCCTAATTGTATAATTTGTTATTCATAATTCGTGACTGACAGGGAGGACAATATGAAGTTGTTCCATCTCTTTAAGATCATCTGTGAGCGTCACCGTTCGTGTCTAGGCTGCTGAATAGAAGAGTTGAGCGCAGTTGGCCTGAACTGGCTGGGTGTTCCCGTTGCTGAGGGCTAGTCTTCACTGCTGCAGATTCCTCTTGGATAGTGCAGACTGAAGCAGTGCCATACAGTGAGGGAGCTGGCTAACAATTCCTAATGTGAGACCCAAAAGAAGGTCTGCCCTGTCACCCTCTTTCTTTTGGCAGTGAAGAAACAGCCCGTGCAGCTAGTGAGAAGCTTTATTAATGTTTGAAAGCCGTAGACTGTTATTAATTATAGAAAGATCACAGTTTGATTACCTTTCTAAATAAATTTTGAATATAATATGCTAAATTACAGTACTTTAAAAAGACTTAATTATTCACATATGTATATATAGTAATACTTTGTTTTAAATTTTTAAAAACGTTGGGTTTTAAAACTGTTCTTTGCAGGTGCCATGACTGTGGGGCTATTCTTGAAGAATATGATGAAGAAACGCTGGGCCTGGCCATAGTCGTGCTCTCAACCTTCATTCACCTTAGTCCAGATTTGGCTGCTCCTCTGCTGTTGGACATTATGCAGTCTGTAGGAAGGTAAATTCAGGACTTTTCTCTCTCCCATGGGATTGAAAAAGTTTTGTGCCTGGAATTGGGTTTACATAAGCTTCATATAGTGAAATTATGTATTTTAGAGCTCTTAAGTGAATGACATCTGGTTCTGTCCGCTGCTTTGTTACTCATCATTTCATCAATTTCTTATGTAACTCCTTCCACTGTCACATCAATTTTGGGCAGCTGCTTTGATGTCCTCCCCTTTCACCCTCCAAAGGGAGGTTCTGGGTTGGGAATCTCCCCAGCTTGTCCCACTGTAAGCAGCGATGTAAAGGATTAAATGAGTTTTTCTGCGGTACCCTTATCTTCCTTGAGTGCCCTGTTTATTACCTGAACAGCCATTGATGCAGCATACTTTCTGGTGTGCTTCTTGATCCTATTTTACTTGAAGAAAGATTTACTATTAGTTTTTATTCCTTCTGCTAGTTGCTCCTTGAACTGTTTTTTGGCCTGCCTCCTTGTGGTTTTTACTCAGAATTGATGCTCTTTTCTGCTTTCATTTGAGACATGACTTCAGCTTTTTGAAAGAAGCTTTGTTTTTTCTAATAACCTCCCTCACCCTTCCTTTCTTGTGCTCTCTTGAAGTTTTTCTTACCAAGTGGGGTATCTTGGCCCTGTGCTTCCAATGCAGTGTTCTTAAACAGCTTCTGTGCTTCCTGTAAAAACTGAATCCTCTTGGATACCCCTTTTTGCTGATTTGACATAATTTTTCACTTTTATGTGGTTCCTGCTTTAGAAGTTATGCACAAATGTGGTCAGCTTTTCTGAATTTTGTTGATCCTGGAGGACTGTTGACTCCTGGGTATGATCATTCATTAGCTTACCTGAAGCTCTTCAGGCTTTTCAACCATATTTTTATGCTAATTTAGACTAAGTAAAGAGTTGCATCCCTATGAGGGCTTCCTAACCAGCTGCTGTGTAGGATTGTCTCTCATAAGGCCTTAAACATTTGGTGTCTATTGTTTTTCTCTTGTGACTTTTACCCGGTGGGCATGGGATAATTGCAGTGCACCATTACTATTGTGTTACTTGTCATCGCTGCCTCTGCCTCTTCCACAACGTCCTGCCTAAGAGGTGGGAGGGATGCGTTGGGGGTGTTTCAGAATGAACTTCTGAGCAGCAGAAATGATGCGCAGCTCTCCTTTTCCATGTTTTTTTCAGTGACTGAAGTTAAAATTGCTTGACTGTGACTTCTGCAGGGGCGCAGCTCTTCACAGCCCTGTCTCTCCACTACCTCCCAATTCCATTTAAACACAGCAGCTATTCGAGTCCTCCATTTCTGTTAATTGCAAGGCAACAGTTCCCCGCTGTCACTGCTAATGAACTCTGATGGAGGCAAAGTTTCTAATCGAAACAGATGCTGTCCATTCTGTGTGATTCTTGTAAATACAGCGGTACTACAGCTACAGAGAGTAAATCATTTGGAAGATAAATTATCAAGGGGTGAGGGCCGAGTGGGCTACCTTTTTCTGTGCTTTGAGGAAGAAATGCTGCATCTTTGGTGAGGCAGCTGATTGTTTTAGAGCAGCAGATGGCATGCAACATGGCGTATTCCCGGTAAATGTCCTGTGTTGTTCCTACTGGCTGTCATTTCTGACAAATTGTAAGTCCAGTAGGAGGCTCTGCATAAAGGAATTATTTTGAATACATGCAAAATAAGTAGCATATACAAGCAGAGAGGCATTCCGGTGCCTCATGTATATAACCTAAGTTGCTGTCCTTCATCAAGCAGTGACATATCATTACCTCTAAATACCCATCCGACAGCAGAGGTGGGAATGAATTGGACTTCTTGCATTTTTATTCTTAGAAAAAGAACTACTACTTTCACACTTACAAGAGGAAACAAGATGTTAGGAAATCCAGGGACTTTCAGAATACCTAAACAGTATACAGAAAGGTTTTCAAAAGTTATTTGAGTACCCACAGGAACAGATAGGCATCTGTTGGGATTTTCAGAAGAGAAGAAGTTCCGGGTTCAAGTTACCGACAAGTTACTGACTGAGATTGACATATTTGTGAGACTCTGGCATACACTTAACTTTATGCTCTAGTTCCTGAATCAGGATTTTTGACATGTTGATTCTTATTTCATTGATGTCCAGTGAGATTCAGCTTTCCAAGCATCAAAGTCCTGTTTGAAAATGGTATTTAGGCTCTTGAATTAGTGAGGAGCTTTGAAAAGCTTAACTTCTGTTCTTAACATGTACAAATTTGAATGCATCCATTTACTGTCTACTGTGCATTTACTGTTCTGCTTTGAGGTCTGCAAAGTGGAGGTAATGATGGGGGTTAATGGCCTTTGGGCAGCAAAATATTTAGAGTGGTAATAATAAATACATCCAAGCTGTAAACTTCAAAAAGTATAAGGTGTTCGTAAATGTTTAGTGTAGTTCATGTCTCATGAAGTTTTTCCGAAGTCAGAAACAAAATGTTTTGTTTATTCTAAAACCCCACTTGCATTATTGCTTTCAAAAGGAGAGAAAAACTTTGCATAGGACTTTGATTTCTTTTAGAAGAAATATTTCATGCTGTTGTATTTGTATGCTTGAGTAGATTTTTGAAAGTAAGTGTTAGGTCCGTTGGGTAAGTGATTCGTCTCATTGCATTCTGCAGAAATCCTCACGTGCTTTAATGTAAGCAGATGCTACAGCTGTTGCAGAATCAAGGTCTGTGTTTCTTGAAGGTAGCTTCAGACCTGTTTTCACCCAGAATTAGCTTTGCACACCAGAATTAATGTATTTTAGTGTGGCCTCCTCTTAACAACAGTGGAGTCAGGGACTCTAATGACTTTTTCTGATTTATGCTGGGGTGACTAAAGAGAATATAATCTTCAGTCCCCTGTACCATCTAGCCTGACATTATTGCACTGTTGAAAGTGTGCTGTGTCCTCAGCTTGTCATGCATCATTAATGAAAATCACCGTCCATTTTGGTTTACACTGATGCATTCAACTGAGCTGCCTTAAGGTCCTTGTTGGATTTTGCAGTGGTGACTAGAGAGGAAACTGTCTTCAGAATCAAGGCTGACGGAGGACTGAGCAACAGCTAAATTGAGCCTAAAAGGATCAGGAATCAAAGATAAACATTGAAGGCCAGATCATCAGCAGATGTAAATTAGCGTAGCTCTATGAATTTTCCGTTTATACATATCAACTTACACCAGCTGAAACACTGATATGTAGTGGATGAAAGTAAAAATTGTATGGTATTTTGTATGCAAGAGATGCTTCCAGTGTACGTCCTTATAGTTGCTTTTCAGTGGCTTTTAGTATTAAAGGTGTGTTGCTTTGATATTATAAGCCCTGATTCTATTCTTTTACATGTCATGGATATTGAAAGGCATGATATTGCTTTAAGATTGTGTTCAGTATTTTCATCACTGAATGCCCATATTTGGCTTTAAAGTCTATATTTAGGTACTAGAATAAATGACCTGATTTTTGAGAACGCAGTATTTCTCATCTGACTTTGTAAAAGCTCATAGGTACTTAGTGTTTCTGAAATTAGGCCAGTTAATTAGGTGCCAAAATCTGGAACTAGATGCCTCACTTCAGACTGCCAAGTAGAGAATTTTGGCTTAGTCTATGTTGCTGTGTTAATCAGAAACAATTCAGTCAGTAGGCAGCTTCTGGCAAACTTTTTTTTTTTCTCCAAATCCCTCTAGGTTAGTAATTCTCCGTGACGTGCATGTAAGGCAATAGCTTTACTTCATTATCTTCATGCTAGTACAGGGAGGCAAGTAGAATTGTTTTTAGAGCTGTTAAGTATTTGTGAGGCTGCAAGACTGAATCGAGTTTATATGTCGTGCAAACATGATTTGAATGAATTTATGTGCTCTTTAGAAGACCCTTCTGGTGTCATTTTAAATGTTCTCTAAAATTATTAGTTATTATTTAAAAAAATGGTACTTTATTGGCTTGCTTAAAAATGAAACACAAAAAAAAGCATATGAACTTCACTTATTTTTTTATTTTTATTCCAGGTTGGCATCAAGTACCAGTTTCTCTAATCAAGCAGAAAGGTATGGTAGCAAAGGATACCTTGGCCAAAATGAAACAATTAATCTAAAGCGTCATCCTCACTGGCCCTGAAATCAACTAAATTTAACTTTTAAAAAATCTATTTTAAGGTTTGTGAGTAAGAGGAAAAGCCTGTCCTTTCTCACTTGTTTCAAATATCTTGTGTGTTCTGAAGATGAACAGGAACCCATATTCATATGTATCGAACTTGAAAAAACTCAGATTCAGACATAATTTAGAGATGCCTTCTGGTTTCCCACAATTTCAGTGCTGCTTTTTCTAGCTTGTTTTGTGTTCAGTATTTGTCTTGATGAACTTTTACATACTTTTAATCAAGTGAATCACCCTTGGCCATGGAGAGTCCCGGGTAGTGATGTCTCATTATGTAAACCAGATGCTGAATAGGATAAATTAATTTTGAGAAGCTGTAAAAAATGTTAAGATGTGCAGTGTATGAATAAATAAATAATACTTTAGCTTTTTAAATGAAGCCATTCATTTTATGAGCGATTAGGAAGTACTTTGTATCTTGAAGGAACCTGCAAGAGCCAAATTAATAATGTGTGTGTTTACCTGGCAAATTAATACTATGTGTGTGTTTACCTGTTTACCATAAAACACGCCTGTTCGTGTTTTATGGTAAGGCCGAGAACTTCATCCTGTATCACTGAAATATACAAGGTGAGAGCAGGATTATATTTCAAACTCAGGTGACTCAAATTATGTGGAGAATCAGGAAAATTGCAACTATTTGAGGCCTAAATACTTTAGGCATGTATACGTAACTTTTTCAGCTGTGCATAGTCGAGCTTAAGTCTTAAAATCAACATGCTGAACTGGTTTTTGTGATCAGGACAGTTCTGCTTTTGACTGTCACACTCATAACTGAACACTTCCATAATGAAAAAAATACCATTATCTTTATTTTCTCTGTGTAGTCAGCTTTGATAAGTGTTTCGTCTGCAATGCAATGCCTTTCTTCTTCCTTCTCCTTCCCTTCATTTCAGCATGATGATCCCTGGAAATGCTGCAGGTGTGGCCAAGCAGTTCCTCCGCTGTGTGTTCCATCAGCTGGCTCCCAATGGCATTTTCCCCCAGCTCTTCCAGAGCAATATTAAAGGTAATGTGCGGTACCTGAGTGCATTTCTGACCCTTTTGGTTACCTCTGTATGGACAGCCAGTGCAAAAATCTCTCTTGAATTTCAGATGGAAGTTTTTTACGGACCTTGGCCACGTCTCTTATGGACTTCAGTGAACTGAGTTCCATTGCTGCTCTGAGCCAGCTGTTAGAGGTATGCAGGCAATGGCTCTGGTAATGGTGCTAGTTTTGGTAGCATTATCAGGCATATTCAATCATTTCTTCTCATTCATTAAGACTGCAAACATGCATCACCAAAAGCAATGTCAATTTTTGTTTTGTCCTCCCTGGATGCAGGATTAGACTGTCCTCACCATTTTCCTTCTGGGTTTTGCTCTCACTGGATTTTTTTTTTCTTTTTTTTGTTGGTTGGTTTTGTTTTTCTTTTTTAATTTGTTTTGGTTTGGTTTTTTTTTTCTCAGGCCAGCTCCTGGAGCTGTCCTACACAGTGGTAGTGTGGGCTATCCTTTCCCCCAACACTCCTTCTGGTTTTCAGGAACATTTCTGCTCATATATCTCAGTTCTCCCTCTCATCTGTATCTGATGGCAGATTCTCTAAGTAGACCAAAGATTCATTGCCTGCTTTTCACTCACTGCCTTCTGTGCACTTGGCTTGTTTTTACCCTAACTTTTATCCTCCCACTGGCACTAGTCACTTGCACGTATCCCGTTCTTCCAAGAACTCGGTTGTTTCATGCAAAGATTTTGACATCACTTTAAAATTGCTTGTCTTTCCAGTCCTGCCCTTAGTACAGAAGCCAAAAAAGCATACATGGCTACTGAACATTAATGAACATACCTTGTTTAAGATTGTCCAAAGGAAAACATGGGCAATCCACTGGGGAATACTCTGCGAGTTCTGCTTGTTTTACTGCCGGGCCAGTCTCACCAGATTATGAGTTGGGCCCTGCTTATAAAATTTTGGCTCAAAAATCTTTTGGTCAATACTTTAGGAACTGAGCTAGTCCTAACTGTCGCATGCACGGTTCAAATTCCCTGCACAACATTTTATCATTAGCATTACAGAAGAGGTTAGTAGTGTGTGTTCTGAACAAATTAACCTCAGCATTTCCAAATACTGTTTAAAGGACCATTTCTGCGTGTGTATATTTGTTTACAGTTCTCATTTTTTTTTCCCAGGGTTTAAACAACAAAAAGAATTTACCAGCAGGGGGTGCAATGCTACGCTGTTTGGAAAATATTGCTACCTTTATGGAAGCTTTGCCGATGGATTCACCTAGCAACCTCTGGACCACTATCAGTAATCAGTTTCAGACCTTCCTTACTAAACTCCCCTGTGTTTTGCCACTTAAGGTATGATGTATGGACATCTGAAACGAGTTATACTGCCATTGGTCAGGAGGTACCCAAACAGCAGGAAAGCTGTGGATGAGGAATCAGAGTGGGTTGTTGTAAATATATTCTAATGATACAATAAGCCCATTCCTCTGGAAACATTAGTTGAATATCTGATCCATCCCTTTAATTGTCTTTTCCGAGGGTAACAATAAGAACTCTGACCAGAGTACTCTTCACCTCTCTGTTGGCTTTTTTGCTCTACACTTTCCATGCCCGGTCTTTGTCAGATTGGAATACTGCATTTGAGAGCATTTTGGCAATAAATATCCACCTGGTTAAAACAAAATAAAACTCTCAAGAAGAGCAGCACCATGTAATTTGCTATAAGTACACGACAATTAGACAGGCAGAGAGAAGTGAGACTGCTGGGAACTGAGCCTAGCCTGTTTGGCTGATCAGGTTGTAGTTCGTACTATATTTTGTCTGTAATCAGAATATAGTTGCAGAAACTGAATCTAGAAGCCTTGGGCTCTGATTTCTGAGTGGTCAGAGGACATACAGAGGGATCTTCTCTCCTAGTGTGTGTGCTTCCAGATGTCTTTTCAGTAAACACGTTAATAACTTTACTGAGTCTTTCCAATAAACAGAGGATTCTAATGCCCTTATTCTGACTTTATTTCTGATGGCATGAATGAGCCCAGTGCTCATTTCCTCTGTGCAAAGCAGTGTTGCTCAGTATGAGCTGAAGGATCCAAAATCTAACTTTGTGACTTATAACATTGTCTTTTAAATTGGGTGTCACCGCCAAATTATGTGAATGACATTAAATTCCTTGACACTATTAAGCAATAGTCAGATCTTGAAAGCTCTGTAGGTTTTGGTAAATTGAGGCACTATCCTGCAGCACTTACTAAGCCAAACAGGCAATAACCATTCCCTTTGCGTAGTAGTCACTCCAATCTGTTGCATCTTGTCTAATTGAAATAAAAAATTAACTCGATCTTAATAGTTCCAACTGCATATCTGCCATTCACAGAACATAGAGATGGAGTGTTTACTCTGATTTCCCTTTTATTCATGGGAGGTATCATTAGTGATACAAGTAAAATAATTTCTTGCTCTTGAGCTTTCCATCTCCTGTTCCTTCCTCTGGGGTCGTAAATGACCTTTTGCTCTTCTAGATATTTGCAGCAGGGATGATGCAAGATAATGGATAGACCCTGTAAAGTCTCATTCACTGCTGCAACCTGTGCAACCTGTGTGATTTATGCAGAAGAAAAAAATCAATTACACCATTAGGAACAACGTCAGAGGGGCCTCTGAGGCAGCTATTGCCAGGGCACGTTCTGATGCTATGGGGTGTGAGTTGCAGCCCTGTCTTGGGGTGGGGAGGGAAATGTCACAGCCCAGGGCAACCACAGAAATATAACATGAGGTAGGTCATGTGTACCTTCTGCTAACCCTCTCTTTTTCTTTTCTCCAACCTCCCTCCCCCCTCATCCATTTGGGTACAGTTAACTTTTCTAAACTAGCCCTTTAGTGACAGTTTCTCATCTCAAGGCCCGTGCTGTGGTATGTTACCACTGAAGGGGTATCATTTTGTGTTCAGGAATAAGCCAGTTTAGGCCAAGTAAGTAAAGATCAATCATCAGGTATAATTTTTCAGACTTCACCCGTAACTTATTCGTAGCTGCTACCACTAAAACCAAGACGTGCACTGAAAGGTACTAACTCTGTTGTTTCTTTTTTTTTTTTTCCTCCCTTCAAATATGTTTACAGTGTTCTTTAGATTCTAGTTTAAGAATCATGATTTGCTTGCTGAAGATACCTACCACAAGTGCCACCAGGGTAAGTTCCAAAAAAAGATAACTCTGTTGCCTCAGATTTAGCCAGCCTGCGCTATTCTATGAATGTGTTCTTATCCCCTAGCTAGGAAAGTATTATATATAAGCATAAAATTGTGCAGTCCGATACTCTTTGGAGAATGGTAAGAGCTTTGGAATCTAGGTTACAGTGAAGTGTGGGTGGGATTACATTCCTATGTGGGTGTGAATGTATATCTTCTTAAAGATTCGATGTTCTTTTCTTCCCCCCCCCCCCCCCCCCCTTTATTCTTTAAAAAAAGAAAAAAAAATTTAAAAAAAAGATAGTAATGAACTTCTAAGGAAGTTCTGCAGTACAGTTCCACCGGGGTTAGTGAGGTTTTCCTGAATAAACACTACAGAATCTCTTCTATCTCATAAGCACTGTGTCAGAGGTGAAACTATTTCCTAATTTTTTGCTTCTAATTTCTCAAACGAGCATGAAGGCAAATACTAGCTAGAGTAGCCATTTGACTGAAGCAGTGTAAATCCCAGCAAGATAGCCTCTGAGCTAAAAATAATGCTGTTCCATTGAGGCGTGTCAGAGTTGGAATGCTTTTTGTTTTGCTGAGCAACCAGTTATTGATTTCTTTAAATCATGTCATTGCAGAGTCTTCTGGAGCCTTTTTCAAAATTACTAAGCTTTGTAATTCAGAATGCTGTCTTCACTCTGGCCTACCTGGTGGAACTGTGTGGTTTGTGCTACAGAGCCTTCACTAAGGTAACAATGAGAATATATCTTCCTTTAGGGACAACTGAAAATAGGACAGGCAAAGTCCTACTTCTCCCAAGTGGTATGTTTTACGTAAAGATGAAATCAGTGTCAAGTTTCAGACATGTCAACAGTTTTAATGTAGTTTGGCTAATCAAGTAGTGATCATGATTCCGTGCCTTTTAATAAAACGGAGATTCACATTTGCAGCATAGAGAGACAAATGGAACCTGCCGAAAACATTGCTCAGAAAAGTGTTTTGGTGTGATTTCATGACTTGGAAGTTTTTTCTTTTGTAGAGATGATATCTGGTATTCATGCATGAACTAAAATGTCTGTACAGTCATATCTTTCCTAGTGCACAAGTTTAGCCACGTACTTTGTGTAGTAAAAACTTTAAATATTCCCAGTAGTGCCTTTTAAGAGCACAGCTGTGAGGGGAGGCAACAGATAGCTAAGTAAAGTGGAAGATTCCAAGTTAGGAGCTTCCCGGCTTAAAACCTGTATTAGGTATCTAACTGTGCTGTGCGTGGCTGTAAGCTGTGTAGAAAAGAGAACAGTATGTTTGCACCTTTAAAAAGTTTTTAAGATTCTTGGAGGAAAGCTATGGTATACAAATAACACTCAGGTATTACTCAACTTCATTTTTGTAGCTATTGGTGAGAAGTTGAACAACAACAACAAAATCCACCAAAACCAATCAAACCTTTTACTATGGCCCTATATGCTCCATTATGTGGATTATTACAGAACTGAACAAAAATGCTGCTTCAGCCACTAAGTGCATGGTTTTCCATCCTCGATGTCTTTGTCAAAACAGTAATTAATCCTCAGGAAACATTCTGTCATAAGTAGCTACATGATTTCCTGTATTGATAACGTACAACTGGAACATGCGTTGCTTCAGTCTTGATAAGACTAAAAATATCATGAACAGTGAAGAAGAAATGATAAAAGCAATGACACTCTCAGAAAAACTGCACCACAAGACAATGAGAAAAACTTTTACTAGATGTAATGGTTTGAAGCATTAAACAGAAACTAACAGTATGTTTAATTACAGCAAGCAAATACTACCTTTTTTGTCTCATTTGAAAGAGATGAGTTTTTATGAAAGAAAAAACTCCTCAATACAGGAGGGTCTGTCCGGCTCTTGGAAGTAATTTGAGTTAGATCTATAGTTAAGGCTTTGTGCAAGGCAAAGTGAGAAAAATGTTAACTTAAAGTCCAACAGTGGCATTTTTTTCAGTAAAAAAAAAAAAAAAAGCCCCACTTAAAACTGAAGCAAAGACATTCCTCTTGCATTCGTGGTCTGATAAGACTATTTCATGTATGCCTGCTAAAGCAAATTGGGAAACACAGGAAATGTTTCACTACCCTCATGCTCCGCAGTTACAGTTATTTCAAGAAAATTTTATTAAAACCATGCTATTAAAAAAACCCCATGTTTTTCTTGCGTGCTTCCTGGTTCAATGTTCTATTAATATATTGAGTGCTTAATTGCACACAGGAAGCTTGGATTATAGCGCTTGGTAAAATCTCCTCCTTGATTTTGTTTAGTGCAACCTGGTGACCCAGAAATGGAATCATTTTAGTGAATGGTCTCCTGCAATTTATAGCCACAAAATTCTTAATTTAGTGGAACTCCACACTACATTATCTTTGTTATTTCTAAAAGCTTACCATGGGTTTGCATTAGAAATACCAAATTAATGACTGCTGTTAGAAAAAAACAAATCAGTTGTGATGTCTGTGTTTCTCTACAGTGGAAATCACTGTAGCCAAGTAAGAGTGTTGTTTGTGGTAGAATATCATGTAGAAGTGAATTCCAGAAGGAATATAATTTGTGATCACTGAAACTATTCGTATTTAATTGTTTGTTTTGCAACTTTGAATGCGTTGGCTGGGACAAAGTTCCTGCCAATAGTTTCAGCTAAGCTATGGAGGATTCTTGTCTTTTCAAAGACCAAGCCACTCTGACGTGCGCTTTGTAGAGGTCAGTGCTGTAAAACCACTCCAAATCTTTTTTTATCTCCAACATTTTCCTAATACCCCGTGGCAGGAATATCTCAGTTTCTCTGGTCTTGGAGCCTGAAGACTCACATCAATCTGATATTTCCTTGTCTGAGTTTCTGTTCCAGGTCAGCAATTTATTTTTTTCAGTGCCTTTGGAACTCTCAGTTGAGTGTAGCATCTCTTCTGTGAATTGTAATCTTATCTTTAGTTTTCCTTTCAAGTGTCTTAAGGTCCTAAATGGACACTTTCTTGCTTTCCTATCTCTTACAGCTACAGAAGCTTGAACCTCAACTTAGCCTTTTGCTAGCATTCTGTTGGCCCTTACTAAGTAAATGCAGAATGCCGCTGAATTGGGCATGACGTGATTTTGCTATTGAATTTTTTTTAAAGAATATTGAAGTGGCTGATGGATCGTCAGTATTTGTAATTACTGTAGTAGCAACAAAGACAAAATAAAGAATTCTGCTTTATACTGGCTTACTTGGAGGATAGCATACCACTCCATTAAAGAACCAAATTTACTATTCTTATTACTACGTTTGGGCCCTGAGATACTCCTAGAAACAAACTTCAGTATTTTGACATTCTGCACATAGACCCCTGGGAAATCACAGTTTGAAGGTTGTAAGGCATTTTTTTTAGAGGGGTGCATAGACATTCGAGAGGGTTAATTTGGCTGAACAGAAGCTAAGGGAGTTGTATTCTTGACTCTTTGGTATGAGGTTTACGCATGTGACCTGCCTGGGTGTCATTCCGATGGAACTAATACCCATTTACAGCTCTGTGGCAGAAGAAGTTCTTAAACTATGCAGAAACCATGTTTATACGTGTTTATCACCAGCAGAACGATAGGAGTAAGTAAACTTCTATAGGAAGGGTACTCTGGGTTATTGACTTTGGTGTCATCGCTCCTGATTTACAGTGCAGGAAGCAAGAGGTCAGATGTCAAAAAACATTTTGCTTGCTTTTGCTTCATCTCTCTGCACTGCATGTGCTTAACAAACATTAAAAGTTTAAGGCTTGGAGATAGGAGACTTTGAGAACGAGGTATCTCACTGTTGTATTATCCCTAGAGCCAAGGAAAGCTGGGATTCATGACGCCTATGCTTCCTTCCCAGTGTTCTGACAAAGCAATTTATTACGGCCCAGTTGTATCCTGTGTAGCATAGGTGTTAGTCTGTAAAATAGTTGATGCTTTTGAAAGAATTTTACCTCTCTTCTTTTCCAGTATGTGCAGGCTACAGTACTGGGTTACTGGTAGGAACTTCTGTCCAGTGTTTCGGGGAATGTAATTGTCAACTGGCTTAGCATGGCACTGCATTATGTACGTGTCTCAAGACTGTGAAGATGTGATGGTGGGAAGGGTGACTCTTGCTGGTGAAATCTAGCAAGTAATCAGAATGTATTTGTACCTGGAGTATTGGGCACTGTTCTGGTTCCCCATTCCCAATCAGAATATAGCAGAATCAGAGAAAGTTCAGATAATGGTAACAAGAACGACCAAACAGTGAGATGAGTTCCACATACAGAGCAACTAAGTTAGGGATCTTCAGTCTGAAAAAGTAACAACTGGTGGGAGTGTGAGAGGGGTCTGTAAGGGCAAAAGTGACCCAGACAGGGATGCATAATTTCATGCCTTTCCAGTACAAGAACAAGAATATATTAAGTTTGTAGGAACCAGAGTCAAAGCAAGTAAAGGGAAGTGGTTCTTCTACAGCGCATGACTTCTTGCCAGATACTGTGGGTGCTAAAAGCTGACATGGATACAAGACATCAATGGGCACAAACATGGAAGAGAAATCCACTGAGAGTTATGAATTATACAGGAACCACACTAAGCTCAGACGTTCCCTGAGCTGAAAATAATTGGTGGCTAGGAGAGTCGTAGTGGGAATTATACACGCTTGCCTTGTTTTTATTCTTCCTTTTGCATCTGCTTATCGCCTTGTGCGAGATAAGTTACTGAGGACACTTGTTCTGATCTGACCTCTCCTGGATATTCTTATATTGTATTATTCTTATCAGAGCACCACTCATGCATGTGGGATGCGTGACTTTTGAATACTTGTCCCCTCAAGTAGTGGTTTCATAATACAGCTGAACTGATCCAGTGTTTGCTGCTCCCATAAGGGAAGGATTTTATTTATTTATTTATTTTTGAGTTTTAGCTTCCTGTGAGTTTAGCTGCCTAGACTGCAGCGATGTAGTCAGACAAGGACCACTGTATTTTGGGGCTCAGTCCATCAGCTAAATGGGTTATCTGTCTGCACACTCCATGTAATTGAAGATCAAACTAGGACCTTGAAGTAAGGTCTCTTGATTCACAGACTGGCATCATAATGTCTGTGAAAGACATACCATTGACTTGTTCTGGCACCTTCACCCAAATCAGGGGCTGATATGGAAATCTGTTTTCATTAAAAGGTATGTGGGTGTTGTGGGAGACACGCAGTGTTGCTTTTAGCTGCACTTGTTACTGTGTGCAGCTGGAGGTGGCCTTCGAAGTGACCCTCACTAGTTAAACCTCACAAGACTTCTCTGAGGAAGAAGCAAACATTACTATCCCATTTTACAGACGTCACAGAGGAACTGAGGCCCTGACTGAATAAGAAGTTCCACACATTTAACTTCAGTGAGCAGGCAGGTGCATGAGATTTACAAGATGGAAGATACTATGCTTTAAATATTAAGCACGCTTAAGGTATGCTCTCTTTATTAGACAGCATTATGTCTTCTCTAATGGTCGTTTGAAAGAGAGCTCAATGTAAGTCTTCCTGTTGACCCAAATTCTTGAGTTGCTGTGGTCAGTAGCAGGTTATAGATTTGTTCCACGTTTTTATCTTATTGTCTAAAGTCAGAGAATGTCAAAGTAAGATGTATAACAGGCTCAGCTTATCTCTTGTACCTCCTTGCTGTCTCAGCTCTAGAACACAGAAGCCTAAGAATAGAGTTGTAATCTCCTTTGGCTGATTTTCCCCTATGTTTTAAAATGTTTCTGTTGTAGCAGCTGTAGCCAAGATGGTTTTTAATGTGTAAGTGGAAAAGTACTGCTAGTCTAACGAATGAAAATAGATGTCCAAGCTGCCTTAGCACAGGCATGCTTATTTTAAGGGGAATCACAATAGAAAAAAAAGTATGGTAAAATGTAGACCATTTCTGGAAGGTTTAATGAAAGAGTAATGCTAAATACTATTGCCAGTTTTGTTCTCCTGTGTCTCCTTTTATATCACAGAATCATAGAACAGTTTAGGTTGGCGGGGGCCTTACAGATCATCTATTTCCATCCCCCCTTCCAAGAGCAGGGACACCTCCTGCTAGACCAGGTTGCTCCAAGCCCCATCTGGCCTGGCCTTGAACACCTCCAGGGATGCCCTGCCTCTCTGGGCAACCTGTGCCAGTGCCTCATCGCCCTCCTGTGGAACTACTTAGTGAAAGCTATGCTGCCTGCCTGGGCTTTATAACTGTTTTATAAAATCTGTTTCATGTGTGAATATTGACATCTTGCATATAGTGCCTGATACGACATCAAAGGAGAATCACCCTTATTGATGTCTGTTTGATCAAGTCTACAGAATTACATAAATGATGAATGATCTCTGCTTTTTTGTAAGACAGGAGAAACCAGTACACTTTTGTAACTTTTTTATTCTCAAACTCAGATAAAAAGTATCTTTGTGGTTTACTAATAGGTGTCAATGAATTTCAGGACATTTATAATTCTGTCTTTTTCTGTTGTAGGAAAGGGACAAATTCTACTTGACGCGCAGTGTGATATTGGAGTTACTGCAGGCACTCAAGTTAAAGTCACCCTTACCAGACATGAATCTGCTGCTGTTGGTGCAGGTACTGGAGGTTCTCATGTAATTCTCATAGTGATCCTGTCTCGGGCCAAATTCAGGGGCGGAGGGGGAAAGCAAGTCCACCACGGTTGCAGAAAGTACCAGCGATGTCAGGTGAAACAAGAATTTTTTGAATCAAAATCCGGTTGTAACCTTAGGTGCATACGTTTAGACTCCCACAGGACAATTTAAGAAACCAAATTGGGAATCCAGATTTCCCAGGATGGTGATGACCTGTGCATTATTGCTGACTTATTGAGGGTCATAGAATATATTTCAAGTTGGAAGGAGACCCGTAAGGATTGAGACCATTGAGTTTTATACCATGTCCCAATGGGGCAGCTGCTGCCTTGTTTTCATATCATAGCCCCAAAACCAGTGAGCAGTTTGTGTGGGAAGGGGTGCTAGTTCATCATGGGTCAGAACTCAGTTTCTGTCTATTCAGGCAGGCAGGAAGCTGTCTCCCGTCCCTGAAGGCCGTTCTCTTTTACCATGGCATTTTCCAGCAAAGGATGCAAAGACAATATTTCTGTTCCTTGTGTTCTGTGGACTGCTGAGGCAGGAGTTAAGCAAGCTATTTCATAGGAGAATCTGAGGAAGTAAGATACAAACTTGTGAAGAATTTTTCTGCCTCCAAAATGCCAAGTTGGACACCACAACCCTGTCCTGCAAAAATAGTTTACTGAAGTCCATCAGTTTTAATCACAGGTCGTGGGCTCTCATGGTTTACAATGAGCTAACCATTATATGTGTTTAGTAACTTTAAATGATAGGAGACCAGCACTCCATATGGTTCAAGCAAGACGTTCGTTATGGTAGATCATTCATAGTGCTCCCAGCATCACAGCTCCATTCACCCTTTCCCCTCCTGTAATGGGAGGGGAAGCTGCATGTACCTGACTATGGGCTCGTTTTCTTTTGAGTACTGGTACATTACTCACAGTAAATAAGTGGTTGCCAGTTGACAGAGAAATAATACTGACAAGTGAAATTATACAGCAGTTAGGATAACTCTGAAAACAATTATTATGCCATCAGTGCTAGGGGAAGAGTTTGGGGTGGGGAAGAATAACACTTGGGTTTTTTTCTTTCAATGGTAAAGGTTATATTTTAAAAACTGTTTTAATTTAAAAAGCAGAAATAAATCTACCACCTTTTTTTTTTTTCTTTTTTTTTTTTAAAGCCCAGGCTTCTTTTTTTGGTCCTAGCCAAGACTATCAAATAACTTCACCACCAACAACCTCTTTCTGTCTTACGGATGCAGCAATGCAGCTTGATACCATGTGCATTGGTGTTGGTTGACTAAATGACTTTTTTCTGTATTACAGAATAAAGCAATTTTTCTGCATTGCTCCATTGTATCAGCTCAGTCCTATGGCTCTCCCAAAGGGTGACTCTTACGGTTTGAAGAACCCACAACAATTTGTTGTCATTTAGACAATTCTTCTGTGATGACCAGAAAGGGAAACTGGGGAAAAAACCAAGGAAATCTGAGAGTTGAAATATAAATGGATTTCATAGAATAAGACTAAATAATTAACTTCCCTAATAGAACCAATATTGAACAATATTGAATATATTGAAATATTGAACAATAAGAACCAATATTGATCCTGATACTAATATAAAATATACAAGGATTATACTTAGCCAGTTCTATTTGTAGAAAGCTGTGCACTCCCAGCAGGGGACAACAAATGTCTGACACCGTGAGCGCTATGGCTTCGGGAGGAAGGGAAGGGCTCAAGGGTCTCGTAGAAGAGAAGAACGTTCATGGTATGAAATAATCCTGTTGGCCAGCTTGGGTCAAGTGCTCCTTGTCCCCGCACCTTGGTGAGCTTGAAAGCACTGAGACCTTTAAACCTGCATACCATAGCTGGCTATAAAGTAAATACTTTCACAAATTCAGACACTGGAGTCTTCTAAAAATGCAGTTTTCCCTAGCATAAGAAGAGAACTTACTGAAAAGTAAAATTACTGAAGGAGAAACTAAGCCTGTGTCACTCAAACCAGGACAGTGACAATCCCACAATCTAGTCAAACCTGACTCAATCCTCAATCCTCCTAGTCATTCCTCATTTGAGAATGCAAACGTGCCACGTCAGTTTTGGTAGTGGGATTTAACTGGTAAACACTTGTCCTTCACATTGAGTCTATCATCTGGTAGACACAGTAAGCAAAGCTCTCTCTTACATTATCTTTATTTCATAAAGATAAAATGATCAATTTATCATTTATGATAATCTCATAAAGATAAAATGATAGTTTTCCTCTTAGCACTGTTCCCATGTGCTGTATTCACTTTGGGATGTATTCATACCTTGCACAACAGCACCTAATGTGGATATAAGTGTCTTTTATCATGTCTGTCTTTTAGAGGCTGATGAAGTGATTCATATTTCCTGCTATCCAAAGCAGCCAGCTTCTGTTTTTATGCAGTCAATGGTAAAGAATAGGGGTTGTATTCAGACCATCTGCCATAGATGCCTACTGGAGGCACGATGACTACTTCTCCCATTGACTCTGCAAATTGGCAGCCCCTGGTAGTATGTGGTCTGAATCATTCAACAGCCGCTCGAATTTAAATACCATAGTAACCACTAAGCCCAGCTAAGCAGCCTTATAATTTAAGAAACCTACTAGTAGAACCACATACGTATCTGATTATTTTAATTTTCTTTGGTGTCATTAAAAGAATAAAAGGATTGGTTCACCTCTTCACCACACAAAGCCACTACAATATTAATGCAAATTGTATGGGTTTGAATACATAAAGCTATAGCAGGGTCAACACCACACCAAACAGAAATGGTTTTAATTTCCAAGACAGTCATGTCCCTGTGGACATGTTAGCCTGTATACAAGATTTTACATAGACCACGCACACAGAGTGCAGAGATTCAGTCAAAATGTTCGAGATAACAAAGGAGGTAGGAGCACTTTAAATTAATGATAGTCGTGGGCTGACTAACAAAGGAATTCCTCAGAATGTACATTTGACACCCACATTCATCCAGATTACATGGTGCCATCAGTGTCACTGGTGACATCAGTGCTAAGATGGGAGTTAACTTTATCCCACTTCACAAAGAATGAGAATTTTAACCAGATCACCCCAATCACAGCATAGGTGTCCTGGTTGATAAAGGGTACAGAAAGTCCGTCTCCTTGATTTGTCCTAGCAAATGAAAGCCAACATGTACATGCTGCCGTTCCATGGGTTTCCATAGGAACTGCTTCTTCACCCAGCATTTTGTTTCCAAGTACTTTTCTCCTGCTCACATTTCACCAGCACACACCATCAGGATTTCCATTGACTTCAAATCATATTAGTGTCTCATTAGGATTTGGTTGTTCAGTCAGGCTCTAAGCTTCAGCGTATCTGATCTGTTCTGTTTAGGTGACTCCTCTTTTCACCCAGACCTTCAGCTAATGTACATCAGTGTCTATCTGGTGGTTCCAGTTTATATTTCTGTGACGATCTGAACTACTAATTACTGTATGAAAGGATATAAAGTTACATATAATACATTTTTAAGAATATATATTTTAAAAACTGATTATGAATGGAGGTATAATATAGATGGATTATGGTATATAAATAATTCACTACAGTCAGCAGACATTCCCATTTAGATGTTATTCTGCAGCTGTATCTCAGCAGACAATGCTAGTAAGAGGCATGGCAACCACTTGCCCGTTTCTCATCTTTTTGTTGTGTGGGGGTATTTTTTTTCCTTTTTTCTTTACATATGGCTGGCATTAAATCTCTTGCCAGTGACGTCTTAATGTATGATAGTATTTGTAGAGGGAAGCAACACAAATGACAGTGAATTGGACTGGAAATGTAAGAAATTTTTCATTCTGAGCTTGGTTTCCCCATCCTCTTTTGACTGCATCGCAACTTTAGGAAGGATCTTTGGAACTGGAAGTCTGATGATGAGAAAGATAAGCTAAACGAAGCCTAATTATTCATTAGAAATGAAATGGAACTTGTCAGCTGTTTTTCACATATGAATTAATATCTTTCTTAACCCAAACTCCTCTGTGCAAAGGATGTAGAAAACTTACAGGAGGCCAGTAGAGGTTGCTTTGTCTTCTTTTGGCTTATTATTGTTGTAAAAGGAAAATGTCTGAAATAAGTGACATTTGTCTTTGGCAAGGGTTTTTTGTTGACTTATATGGTGAGTACTCTACAGTGTCTGTAGCAGTGCACTGAACTCACTGTTTACTGGATGCTAAATATACTCAGCCAGATTCATCAGGGAATTATGGTCCTTCTTTGCAGCCGATGTAGTACAAGGGAGGCCTAATCTACACACAAATGGCTGACTGAGACATTCTTCACACAGGAAAACAATGTGTCTGTTGTCCAGCGGATCCGGCATCAGCATTGCTCTTTCTGAGATAGAGTACATTGGGAGAAAATCTGTCTGTATTTGCCGAAGTCCATTTATGGTCCTTCTTTTAAAAGAGAAGTGGAGAGTCATGGTTGCTGTTTGAACTAAGACTCAACTGTCTCCACTGGATTGATACAGCCCATAACTAAGGCTTTCTTTTGCTTCCTGTGTAATTATTAGAGCTGTAGTACAGAAGAGCACCAGGAGATCTCTCAACTGAAATAAGAGTTAGATTCCTGTTTTGTTTCCATTTTGCTTATTCTGGAGTGAAATAAATTCTAACCAGAAGAAGAGTCAACTGAAGCCAGGCCTATGTCCGAGGGTACGTAATTAGATTATTAATCTAAACTCAGGCGTGTCCTTCTGGTGTTTATCCTGAAGAACAGACTCTTTGTCAAGACGTAGGTTGAGTAGCTTCCAAGTCTTGGCAGGCAGCCTGAGTTCAGATTAAATCTGTCATTGAAAGGTAAAGTTTGTGGAGGTGTAGGAGTAAATTCTAGGTCTGTAAAGGATATTTGGAAAGAAGAACGGTCAGTCATTGAGAGTACTGCTAACACACGTGCATCAGACAACTGTAATATAGAGTGTGTAGTCAATATCTGCCTCAGTTTGTGAAGGTACCACATTATTAATTTTCAAGAAAGAAAATTAAGGCTTAGCCTTCAGTTTGACAGCTCTTTTCTGTCTGCTCTTTTGTAGAAAATTGCAATGCATCGCTATGGACAGAAATTGCTCAAGTGCAAATACAATATTAGGACAACAAGTTTTAGGAAAAAGCAAATCATCTGCAGGGTGTCCAATGCATTATTGAAGCTTACAATGATTAAGTAACAGTATTAGCAGGTCTAATGTATGAACGATGTGGACATCAGAGAGTTTGTGTCAAGGGATTTGGAAATAAAAAGAAGCCAAAAAAAAAAAAAAGGCAAGGAAAATAAAAGCATAAGAAAACAACTGGAGGTATTCTACTATAACAGAATGATACTGACCTTCTCTCAGAAATGGCTTATATTTTTGTAGTGTTGTGGCCTGTAATATGCAGAAGTTATAGCACACCATACCAGTATGTTCTCAACTTCAAAACTGTTCATATAATTCATCACTGTGGAACTTCAGTGAAAGTGGTGTAATATCACAGTGAAGAACATGGCATGCTGCCTTATCATGATTTATTCTAAGAGGAAAGGGGAACATTTGATACATTCAAGGAATAGTAAAGATATATCTTTTTTGCTCATAAAGAAAGTCTGATTTATTATATAATATTCTTCAGATTGCGTCTGCATAGCATATATGTGTGAATTAAGCACATTAAACTCGGATTTTTTTCATTGAAATTAGCTCATTTATAATGGTGAGTTAACTAGGTTGTTTATAAAGAAAGTGCTCTAAAGGCAAATTACCATGAATAAAAGCAAGAAGAGATCTGAACTGATTTTAATAGAGTCATGAATAACTTATAAGTGTCTTCAGGTTCCTCCAAAAATAATTAAAAAATAACTTGTCTTTAATTTCTTCTCAGTTTGTTTGTGCAGATGCTGGAACAAAACTAGCTGAGTCAACAATCTTGCACAAACAGATGATTGCCTCTATGCCTGGAGTAAGTACTGAATTAAACTCCATCTCTTAGTTTTGTTTTTTTTTAAAAATACATCTTATTCAGCTCATTTTGCTTCATTTTAATGTTTTTCCCTTTTCATTTCTCTTCTGGTTGGTAAGGTGCATTGCAGGCAGAGGTTGAAATATGTCCTTTTTTTTCACGTTGGAAAAAGTTCTGAACTTGATGTTGCTTCTCTCACTTTCACTGATAATCTTTAGTCATGTAACTGACTTTAGGTCAAGAAAACAATGTGTGGGGAACAGACCAGCTGAATGCCTCAAAAAATGGTAGCAGGGAGGAGAGGTAGAAGGCATTGCCTCCGTTCTCACAAAAGATTAGCTAGTTAAGGAAAGGAGTTAATGGTATTTTTCTGGTAATGTATAAAGTGTTCATATATATCTTGCTGATGGGTGTAGCTAAATTACCGGTGCTCATAATTGCCTAGGTGCTATACACCTGGTGAATATGCAAGGATGTAGCACAATTGGAGGTCTTGACTTGTTCCATGATGCCTGTGACTGAGTACCCAAACAGATGTTGAGTGTTAGCCCAGGTCTGCTTCGCGACCTGAGGAGAACTTGTCTCCCTGTATGTGTGTCTTTGTCACCTTTAGGGGTGACCTAATGGGGTCTTTCCCATATATCTTCTGAAGTGTGTGATTTTTTTTTTTTTTTTTTTTGAATGCAAATCTTTAATAATACCTTTCCTCCCAACAGAATATTTTAATTTATACTTGCTTTAAATAGATAGACTAATATTGATGTTACAAGGGTACGGTAGGAAAGCAATCATTGCAGAGGAAATCACAGAGAATCAGGCTGTCTGCTGCTTGAATGAGACAGAATAGATGGTCGGAGAGAAGTCTTTTGCATTATTTTCAGAGGTCTGAGTATAGGACCTTTTATAATTCTATTCAGTATTTTAGAACCCATGTAGAATCCTTAGTCCCCATAAGCTGGATGGAGGATATGTTGACAGGGCTGCCAGTGACCTTGTTTTACTGTTTGTTATTCTGTCAAGGGAACTGACAGGCGTAGCATTTGAAAAGCCGGAAGATGGCATAGTTCAACACCGTGTAGATTGATATTAACACACAAAAAGGAGAAGCACCCAGGTCAGTTGCTTAAAAATAGAGTGCTAGCGGTTTTTCAAATTTGAGCCACTAAAACTCAATTATGGCTTGATAATTTTGTGGTCAAAACTAAATCTGGTTCATTTGTATATTCAGATAGGGTAATCAGCTTCAGCGCTTCAAAGTGTAGGTAATTAAATAGAGGTCAAAGAAGAGTAGTTTTCCCCTGTAAACTTTACTGCAGTTTTTGCCCTGGGGCTATGACTTTGGATACGGTAGTTTTTGGCGACTTCAAAAAGATACCTAATTTGGTAATTTCATCATTGCTTTTACCTGGCACCTAAGAATGAGGCGTTCATAGTTCCCCTTGAGTTCAGACATCTTTACCTCAGACTATTAACATGTAAACAGAAGTTAATATGATACCTAGTGAGTTAGTCGTATCACCTCCTGAAAGCTTCTCTGCGGGTTCTCTTCTCTGTTCGAAGCCTTTGTTTAATCTGAGAGCTTTGTTCCGTTGACTGCTTTGTGCACCTTGGGCACACCTTGTACTAGCCAAAGGACAGATTCTCATTTCTCACTGTGTTCTGGGAAAACGATTATGAACATTTGTAATGTGGTGCTTGTTGTATTCCCACAGTGAGTCCTTTTGTCTTCCCTTTGAGGTCATTCTTACTGGGGCACAGGTCGCTTCTCAATGCTCTACACCTTTATGGCCGCACTGGAGCGGTTCATGAGGGATTTCATTTATCCCTGATAGTCCTTGCCTCCACTTTTGAAAATTGCAACTAGCTTAAGTGCCATTAGAATGCTGTATTTTGAATTATTTTGCTTCAAGAATATCCCTAAAACATCTCTTAGCTTATAAAAAAAAAAAAAAAAAAAAAAAGGAAAAAAAACCCAACCCACTTAAATTTCAGTGGTATTAATCAGTGGTATTAATTGTGGTGATTTTTACACATAAAATACCTGAAGCCAGTCATATAAACTGTTTTTCCATAGTGATTAATGTGAACATAAGGGCATCGGTGCCTGTGACTGAATTTTGTTTTCTGGGTTTGTAGCTGATTGGTTCCACTTGCAGAAATGCTCAGGTGCTTGAAGAACTGGGTTGTTAAATTCTTACTGACTTTTTAAGACTTTGATTCTGGACCCCTGTAAATTTCAGGATGACATGACAAGGATATTCTTGAAAGTTTCATCAGTTAATCTTTTATTGCTGCCACAGATAAGAGTATTTTATGATGCATGAAGAAGCTATAGCTATCTTTTTATACCATCATCAGATAAGAGGGTGTATTACAGTGAGAAGAAAAACATCAAAGAATACCTATTCCAAATTAAAGTAATCTAAAAAGAAAAATAAAGAATTTGAGACAGACAAATTGTGTTCTGGTGAAAAAGAAAGACAAAAATATGAACATATTCAAAACCTGGTACTTAAACTTATTTCTTTTATGTTCTAGTGTGGAACAGCAGCGATGGAATGCATGCGGCAATATGTTGGGGAAGTGCTGGATTTCATTGCAGATATGCATACCTTAACCAAATTAAAGGTTGGTTCTGGGCATACATTGGTCTAAAGTGTCTGTACTTTTTTTTAAAAAATACATTTTCTGTAATGAACCTGCCTGGGAGAGAAACGTTTGGAAGTCTTTGAGGATGACTGACAGGTTTTTATCTTTCTTTTTAAAAAAAAAAATGTTAGTACTGTTATAGGTTAGACACTTGTGGGGGATCAGTAAAAAGTAGCTTATGCAGCGTTGAAATGGAGGCTCATTCAAATACAGTGAGCACACAATTAAAATTCAGGCTTGATTTTTCTGAAACGTTGATGATAAGCTAATGATAAGTTTTTCTGAAATGTTGATGATAAGCTAATGTCATACCAAAATCACTATGAGAAGTGGTGGTGTTTAGTATAACCCATGGAAACAAACCTCCTTGCCTGTACAACTAATTACACTTTTCTGGAGGAATCCTGTGTCTCTTATATACTCAAACAGACACTTAAGTTAATTGGAAGTTCAGAGGTTATTAAAATGCAGTATCTGACCCAAAAAAAACCCCAACAACTGAGTAGTTCTTACCTCTGGGGTCCAAACTGCTTTTTGGGTTCTGTACATTAGTTTGATGCCAAATTGTAAGAGGAATGATAGGAAAATACTTCTGTCAACATAAAATATTTTATTTAGGATTGAATTTCATCAAAACATCCTAGTAACGATTAGCTGGTCAAAACCTGGAATTTCTGTTTCATGGGGGAAGCCAGGATCTATTTTTACCCTACTAGTTCCGTGCACACTCACTCGCTCCCTGTCCCCTCTACCCCACCCCATGCCCCAGAGGGCACACCTTATTGCAAGTTAATAATACTTACCGCAAAGGAAGAAGAATCCCAACTAAACTGAAACTCGTCTCTTGAAACTCGCAGTAACCTTGTTTTACTGGAAAAATATCCCTTTTGTTAAGTTCTTACCCTGTTGGCCTTACGCCTTGAATCCCGTTGAGTTTTAAAAAAAATACTCTAATAAGGGAAAGCAGCTTTTTGTGCTGGAGTAGAAATTTACTTCAAAGCACAAACTAATTAATCATTTTCAGCTGAATTGGATTGCCTTCCCACTTTATCCTTTAAAGTTATTCACCCATTTCTCTTACAGTTCAGAACTGCTTTCAGAATAGGTAGGCAAATGAATCATAAATGGGGGAGAGAGACATCTGGTTTCCCAGTTCCACAGAAAAACATGAACTTACCTGAAACCAGGAACGGGGAAAATATATTTATAAATCCTTGCAGGTATTCTCTCTCCTGTGTAAAATGTTTCTGTAGAAAGCTCTCTGCCATTGGCACTTCTTCCTTCTGCCCCTTTCCCCTCGGACTGTAGTCTGGTTTTTAGAAATGCTTTTACAATGCTTAAGTCTAAGATGATAATTTCTTATGTTCAGTAGGACTATTTATTTTTTAAATTTTTATGCACAGATATAGGTAGGATGCAAACTAAAACTTAACCCAGTTCTTCGCTTTTATATATTGAAATTAGACAAGAATCTTCAAACACGTGGTCTGGCCAGTTAAAACTAAGTCAGAACCATATGGTCTAAAATTTCATGTTGTTTTGATTTAGCCATGTAATACAGGAATCTGAGAACAAGATTAACGTAATAGGAGAGTCAAATATGACCATCATTTTATGTACTGTAAAGAATAAGCTTTGTCTGTCTTTGGAAAATGAAAAGGGAGTTCTTAGTTAACTAGACAAGATAAACTGTGGTTCCAACATAACTGGGAAAAGAATTCTAAGCATTTCGAAGTTTAAAAATAGTCAGAACTTTAAACAAATTCACAACATCTAGATTCACGTTCTTGTAAGCTCATTTAATGTGTTTACTTCTGTTGCTTGGGTTTTATTAACAGAGGTGTTCCTGGGAAGGGAGTCCTAAGATTGTCGAGTTGTACAATTTCTTACTATGAGTATCATAGTAAGAGTATACTCAAGAGTATAAGAGACTTATTATGAGTATCATATCAACAGCATCTGGACTACCAGACTAACACAAAGAATACTGTATGATTTATATGACCGGTAACAATCTCAACAGCAAAAGTTTAATTTTGGTTTTCAAATTTTGAAATGTCTACTCTCTGCAGAAATTTAGTGAACAGAAATAAAGTTGTTTATTCATTTCCAATGTCTTATTTTGCATGTCTGACAATAGTTTCTTTGAAAGAGGTTAATTATTTTCAATCCATCATATTAGCAATTATTGCATTATAAAAAAGGTATAAGTGTTAATTCTCAAGATAATCACATTCCAGTTTATTGTTTCTCATCAGTTGATTATCTTTTTTTCCCTTTGGAGTAACATTTTAATTGGTAAAGCTCAGCAAGGTTTTATTTAGAAAATGTCACCATTTTTGAAGAGGTATAATGCATCTGCCTGCATACCTGTCTATCCTTTTTACCTGGCATCATTACCTACCATCATTAGATATTCATGCTGGTACGTTACTCTTTTTCTCTTGAAAGAGACTTCAGGTAAGTGATTTTTGAGAGCGTAAGTTGCTGGGGTCAGATACTTATCTGTTATTAAATATTATTGGTCCTCTGATTTTTATCCTGTTGTAATAATTTAATAATTGATGACATGGGTTTTCTTGTGCAAAGCATATGGCTCTCCTTGAAGAAGGCAAATAGACTCAGCATGTGTTCTGTTAGCCTAGTAACAGAAGGTAAGGCAAAGTTAGCTTAATTAGAAATACAGAAGTATCTCAAGAAGCACCAATGAAACATTCCTTAGAGCTGACAAAGCAGGATAATAAATTATCTTTCCAGGCATAAAACTTGCATGTTTCTTGGTAAAAGATTTAGCCCTTTTATTGCCAGGGCTTAAAGGCATTTGTAGCAGCTGAATAGGACAACATAGTCATATTGCCGGTGAATGAGTGACAGCTTATTTCTGTACATGTAGATGGCATATTGCACAGGGAAGGCATTTCCCGCCCAGATGCTATCTTGTTAAATGGTTAGATTCTTTCATCTTCACTTACGCTGTCTGGATGTGCAACCACTAGCTTGTATTCATCAGCTGTTGAGTTTGCTGATACAAAAGGTGTCTATACCTTTTGCACGCTTCATATTTTGTGTGGGCTCTTGAGAATGTTGTCCTCTGTGGAAAGATCAGCATCATCAAGCTGTTACTAATATAGGGACTGGAGAATTTTTAAAAATCTATTTCTGAGGTTTATTCTGTAGTTTTGTATACACAGTTAGACACCCTGAGAAAGGAACTCAAAGGAAATGAAACAGAATATGCTGTTGCGTGGAATAACTTTGTTCAAGTGAAATACTCTTTTTGGGTAGGAAATCAGATCTTTGCCTTGCAGAGTCACATGAAGACTTGTTCTCAGCCACTGCATGAAGACACGTTTGGTGGACACCTGAAAGTTGGTTTAGCTCAGATCGCTGCTATGGAAATCACACGGGGAAACCACAGAGACAACAAAGCTGTGATCCGATATTTGCCTTGGCTTTACCATCCTCCTTCTGCAATGCAACAAGGGTGAGAATGCTTTTCTACAGAAAGGAATACTAAAATGATTTAGAAGTCTTCTCGAAATTCTGTGTTCATTGCTAGATTCCATAGATAAGATCTGCAGTAGGGAATGGTGCCCATGGGACATTGAAACAGCTGGTCAGCAGCTCCCTGGTCCTTAATGTAGGGGTTCATCAATGCAATGTTTAAAGTATATGCCGAAGGGACAGTGGAGGTAACTCCATTGGCTTGACTGGAGTTACCCTGGAAATTAACTTGATTCTTGATCTAGTTACAGACAGTACAAAGCACACGGATACTTGATTAGTCCCCAAATTATAGAAAATACATTGGGAATTACAGAGAATACAATGGGAACTGTTCTTTGAAATTATGGAGTACAAATGAGCAAGAACTGTAAGTGTGAGCCTATTGATATGATGATAAAAATACTAACTTCATCTGGTTAAAGTTAGATGAGAGAAATCTGGTCTGCAAGACATGGGTTTTTTTATCCGTTTTCACTGTGAGAAATCCTAATCTGCAGTGTTTTATTTTCAAAAAGAAGGGAGATACTGTTCCTTGTCTTACAGTGACAACGAACAAGATGTTTTGAATGTAGATGATTGGACTGTGTTTCAACAAACCTGTATTCTTGTCCCAGCTTTGTCCCAGACTGCCTGCCTCAGGATTCTGGGGACTAACCTGCTTAGGCTCCATGTAGATACATCTGCGTGTACTTTCATATAGAGCATATCTAGTCTGGGAAAGAAGGAGTTGTTATCTCCTTGCACTTTAGTTTCTTACAAGTAAAAAAAGGACTATGTGTTCTGAGTTGAAGGTAATGAATTCCTCTAAGACCCTGTAGGTACTTGAGGAAGAGCCTCATATCAGAGTCTGCTGAAAAAAACCCCACAATTAATGGAATGCTTCTTTGGTGCTGAGTCCTTGACAATGACATCAAATTAGAAATTAAAAACAGTAGTGAGAGTGGCCTAGTAAGTAGTGATTTATTGATCAAAAGACAATTATTTTTTTCCTGTGCCTATGAATTCAAATGAGTACGTAATCTGAACTTGGTAGCAGCAAGTGGACAGACAAGATGACACCAGAAAAGTGTTATCCCCTTTTAGGTACTATAAGCACATTGCTTTACAATTAGACATTGCACTAGATGGTGGACGAATACTTAAGTGTCACAAAAAAGCATAGCCCCTGCCCTCAAAAGCATGCAGTCCAAATGTCCAAGGAGAGGCTAAGGAAAAGAGAAATTAACTCCACTTTACCGCTGGGGAGGTGGAACACAGTGGAAGTAAGGCATGGTGCCTGCCTCAGAGCTCGCTGGGGAATGAAGAATTTCCCACCGTCGCCCTGACAGCCGTGTGCTGTCCAGGGGAGCTGAGAGGAGACCTTCCACTTGGGCAACCCTTCCCATCTGATGACTTCCGTGCAAAAAAATCACTGTGTATGGAACCAGTGAATCTGTGAGTGTTTTAGCCTTTTATAGAGACTGTTTCTTAGACCCACCAAATATGTTCTGTTGGACTTGTTAATAGTACATCAAGTCCACTAAGTTCTGTGTAGTTCTAGTCTCCTCATAAGTGGTACCAACAATCTGTGCCTCCAGCACACTGAGACTGCATCTGCCTGGTGTGCATAGGGAGACCCCATATTTTGGGGAAAACAGAAAACTTAGCATCATTGTAAAATCCACTCTTTCTTGACAGGCCCAAAGAGTTCATAGAATGTGTCTCACACATTCGTTTGCTGTCCTGGCTGCTTCTGGGGTCTCTGACACACAATGTTGTCTGTCCAAATTCTCCAGCGTCTTGCATGCCTATTCCACTGGATGCGGGTTCACAAATTGCTGACCACCTTATTGTTATTCTGATTGGGTTTCCAGAGCAATCAAAGGTAAGGGATTCTGTGTTTTAAGTGAATATGTGTTATATGTCGGTCTTATTGCTAACAGTTACTTATTTCTTCATACTAAAAATGAGGGATAAAACCTTATTAAAACCTGGATCTAGTGAAATAAAGTAGTTTGTCTTGCATAGCTGCCTCTTTGTGCATAGAAAACTCGTGAAATCACTACAATGAAGTTTGAGATTCAACTGTTTCAAAATATCTCAGCACAGGATTGAGGAAGGAAAAACGGGATTCCAAATTGAAGCTTTAGCAGTGACCATCTCTGTAGCAGATCTCTCAGAAAGTTATTGATTCTAGTTGTACAGTAGAATTGGATAACTTATAAATAATGTTATGATCAAAAGTTAATTACAAGCAGTGATGGTTCAAGCATAACTCTTTGTCCTCAAGGTGCTCTGGACAAGAAGAGTTTATTGCAAATCATAAGCCATTTCTGACAGTAGTTTAACACAGAAATAGCAGCACTCTTCAACACCACCCAGGTTTTTATTAGCAGCAGAAGCAGAATGATCACACATTTATCTTGCACATAAAATCCCCCTTTCTTTCCCCTCACCCGGCCAAGAAACTGGTGCCTCCCATTCATTTCTTTAGTTGTTTTTTTTCTCTCTTTCAAATACCTCTTCCCAGTTACCAAGCAACCATTGCAATGTTTGGTGCAGTCTTACTACCACAGAGCATGAATCACTGTTGCACTTGCAAGAAGACGTCTCTGACCAAATGCATCTTTCTCGCAATGAAGTAGTTCATGGCCAGCACTCCTGGAGGCTCAGGCGCTGTGATTTATAACACGTATTAGCAAAGAGCCCTGCTTAAGTATGAAAAATGAATTCTCTGTCAGCTTTTCAAAACTTACTTTCCTTGACTTGGAGCAGTTCTGTCCCAGCAAGGTAGAAATGGATGACAGGTTAACAGAACAGATGTAAGATGATGTATTTTGTACGATAGCCTTTCTTTCAAATGATCAGAATCTGAATGACTTACCCCAGCAGCATTTCTTAAATGGAGTCATACATGCCAGAGCCTCCCGGCCTTCCACAGATTGTGCTGGAGTTTCCCATCAAGGAGGTCTCAGAACTAGTCCTGAGTAGCTGTTCTGCAAAACTAACCCGCTCTTTAAAGGCACTGACCGTAATGCCATACGCTAAGATTGCATGAGACTGTGTGTTTGCAAATGCAGTTTTTAGTCTGTAAATATAAAACCAGTTTTTAAACGTGGAGAAGATTTTATCAAGTGTGCTCGACTTACTGGTTCCTAATGGGAGGGAAACGTGGGAAAGTGAGGGGCAAGACTGCTCAGTGGGGTGCATGACAGAGGAGTGCTTTGATGAAAGCCTCTGCACTGTATCCCAATACGCTTATCTGAATAAACATTTTCCTCTATTATCTGTTTCTACAGACATCTGTTCTACACATGTGTTCCCTCTTCCATGCATTTATATTTGCTCAGCTCTGGACAGTGTACTGTGAACAAACAGCAGTAGCTCCGACAGTCCAGAATCAGAACGAATTTAGCTTTACAGCAATCCTTACAGCCCTGGAGTTCTGGAGCCGAGTGACACCTAGCATCCTACAGCTAATGGCACATAACAAAGTGGTGAGTCAGGTGCTTTGTACAGGTTTAGGAGAGACTAAACTCAGAAGGCTTGGC
The DNA here is from genome assembly GCF_000708025.1 of Charadrius vociferus. NCBI lineage: Eukaryota > Metazoa > Chordata > Aves > Charadriiformes > Charadriidae > Charadrius > Charadrius vociferus. Next base: position 797,263 of record NW_009646406.1, read on the forward strand.
TTTGTTTCAGTGAAATACATCAGACTATGAATAATGTCCTGAAGCAACTTTGATGCTTTTGAGAAATTAAAGGGAAAGCTAATTAGTAGTGGTTTAAACTCGCAGTGGGCCTGAAACAGGATCTAGTCAGGATGTGCCTGAAAGAGAATCAAGAGGTAGAGTTGCTGCTTGTTGGATTATGGGCTCCCTGCATCAGGTCTCATTTTATACATCTTCCTGCCTTGGTCCTATTGTTTCGTCTGATTCTGCCTTACAGGGGCAACTAAGTGTTTTAGGATAATTGTGTGAATACCATTTGAATCTTTTTTTTACCACGTGATGGTGAAAAAATACACGAATGCTGATACTTGACTACTTAAGACCCATTGGTTACTCATCAAAAAAAAGGTGCATAAATATCTCTGGAAACATTTTGAGTAATGAATGACTCGAAGGAGGAATCTCTAGAGGTAAGGTTTGAAAGGGGAATGTCCACTCTGTCCAGAAATCATCCAGACCATTTTTTTGGAAATACCTTTTAAGCATTTATTTATCTCAACTGCTCATTGATGTTGGAGCAGCTTTGTACAATAGGAACCCAGAGGGGTTCCAGCAGCCTTCCCATAGGTGCTGCCTTTGCTTCCCATTGACTAATGATTCTTGGTGCCTGCAGGCTTAGGGTTGAGAACTGGTTTCTAACGGGCAAGATGTATTGTATTTCCCAATTACCAGAAAGTCATGACAAGTCTGTCTTGACTTATCCAAACTTTTTAACTTTAACTGAGATGGTAACTAGTAGCTCTGGGTCTGAAGAACCCGACACTAGCTATGAGTGAGAAAGACTATTTATACGCAGCCCAGTCCTCTAAGTCAGGCGCTCTTAAGGTTTGGGATTTTCATTCTTTGTTTGTTTGTTTTTTTTTTAAAAGGGGGACCTGCTATTATTTTATGTAATTCCCCTTTCCCCATGTGAAACATCTTCTACCCCAGGCAGGTATGGACCTTTGCCCTTGCAGTTGTAATTGCAGCGGCTGCGCTTGAGTGTTTTTGAACCAGTTACTGTTCCTCTGTGTCTTGTCCATATCAGGCTAGGACCACCTAAAGCTGTCTTTAAATGATATTTTGGCCTCTGACATCTAGTGAGGTCTCTGTGGCTGACAAGCCACTGTTGGGAACAGTAGTTCATAAAGCTCCATTTGAACGAAAGGGAAACGTGGAAAATGCTTCTAACTAGCCAGTTGTTTAGTCAGACATAAAGTCTTCTTGTCAAGCCTTAGGACAAGAATATGACCTGGAAGTCCCAAGTTCCAATCCTTATTCTGAAAGTATCTCATTATGTGGCTTTAGTGCAAGTCATTAAACTCTCTGCCTCAGCTATTGCTCTGTGAAACATAGATAATACTTGCCCATCTCACAGGGGTGTTGTGAGGTTAATTAGTTAGTGTTTGTAAAGCGCTTTGAAGATGAAAAGCACTACATAAAAGCTAAGTTTATTATTATCGAGGGGAATTTACACATAGTTCAGACAGGCACTGTAAATACTCACTGCTGGCTCAGGGTATTTGTCTTGCACCTATGAATTTACACAATATAAACCATAAAACGCTGTCTGCTACCAAATAACTGATATTTGCATCTGTCAAAATTCATGGTACAAAATGGGAGAATTATGGACTAGCTGCCAGTTCAGAACAATAAATTGTCTTTTGATGGGAGAAAAAGAAGGGTTTTTTTGTGGGTATGTTAATTTTCAAAGATTCAGTAAATAAAAACATCAATTTCTGACACACTGATTGATGAGAACTACACAGCAAAGGCATGTAGAAGGATTTATGATGTCTTAAAAGAACAAAGCTGAAGGCAACTTGTTTTGATGTGTGATACGAATTAAAATACATCAAGCATTTTGAAATATTTAACAGATAGGTGTTGCCGCATCAGGGGAAAACTAAAGAAAAATGTCCCTTATGTGCTCATGTAATATTTAATCTTATATGTCAGTGCTTAATAAATGCACATCTCGTGATTCAGTATAACTGCCAAGCAAATACAGCAAGATCCTTTTTAGAGCCTGTTGGCTTAGCTTACAGCACTGTTACGCTGGACACTGATTTGTTTTTATGCTTGATTTGTTTTGTTTTGTTTGTTTGTTTTCAAGATGGTGGAAATGGTGTGCCTGCATGTGATTAGCTTAATGGAGGCTTTACAGGAATGCAACTCTACTATCTTTGTGAAGGTAGGCATACCACACCATGAATATTTAGTTAATGATGTTGCCTGTCTGTTGTGATTTCTAGGCATATTGTCCTTTGCTTCCCTTCCCACTCAAAAAAAAAAAAAAAAAGAAAGTTGAAGAAGCTGAGATTGAATGCAGAATGCAGAAATCATAGAATGGTTTAGGTTGGAAGGGACCTTAAAGATCATCCAGTTCCAATCCCCCTGCCATGGGCAGGGACACCTTCCATTAAACCAAGTTGCTCAAAGCCCCATCTAACCTGGCCTTGAACACCTCCAGGGTTGGGGCCTCCACAACTTCTCTAGGCAGTTTGTTCTCGTGCCTCACCATCCTCATAGTGATTTTTTTTTTTTTCCAATATCTAATCTAAATCTCCCCTCTTCCAGTCTGAAGCCATTCCCCCACATCCTATCACTTTATGCCTTTGTAAAAAGTCCCTCTCCAGCCTTCTTGTAGGCCCCCTTCAGATACTGGAAGGCTGCTATAAGGTCTCCTGGGAGTCTTCTCTTCTCCAGGCTGAACAACCCCAACTGTCTCAGCCTGTCCTCATAGGAGAGGTTCTCCAGCCCTCGGATCATCTTTGTGGCCCTCTGGACCCACGCCAACAGGTCCATGACCTTCTTATCTTGGGGGCTCCAGAGCTGGACGCAATATTCCAGGTGGGGTCTCACGAGAGTGGAGTAGAGGGGCAGAATACACTCCCTTAACCTGCTGGCCATGCTTCTTTTGATGCAGCCCAGGATGCGGTTGGCCTTCTGGGTTGCGAGTGCACATTGTTGGCTCATGTTGAGCGTCTCATCAACCAACACTCCCAGGTCCTTTCTTCAGGGCTGCTCTCAAATCCATTCTCCATCCAGCCTTTATTTGTGCATGGGATTGCCCCGACCCATGTACAGGACTTTGCACTTGGCCTTGTTGAGCTTCATGACATAGAGCATAACAAAAAATAAAATCTCTGGTGAGAAGTAAGATCTCAAATCCAAGTTCTCCTGGGTTTTTTTGTGGTTTTTTTTTTTTTTTTTAATGAACTTCTGATCTCCTTTCTCCATTGTTTCCATAGTCTTATTCCTCCAATAGACTGAATTGGTGTCACTGACTTTGAGAACCTCTAGGTACTGTCTGAATTTTCAGCAATTCTGTTACCTTAATCATCATAGGACCTTTACAGATCACCTCACTGGTCTGATCCTCACATTCTTTTAGATTGATAACAAAAACTTTGTGCCACAGTGGTTTTCTTGTTATTATATGCCTAAGTGTCTAACTTAGTCAAATATTAGTTGATAATGAATCTTTTTCCCCAGCATGGGTAACAGGGTATTCTTTGGTTAGAGAATCAAAGACCTGCGTACTCCATTCATGTAAAATTATGTTTTGGAAATCAGTGGTCAGTCTCCTGGGGGTCACCACAGCGTTTTCAGAACAGATTCCCAAAGGATTGGGGTAGTCTCACAAGCGTAAATTGATTTTACTAGCTCTTTTTACATGGCTACCCATTGCATTATTCTGAAGGCAATTTTCACACAAAACATCAACAAATCAAGTAGTTAAACGCACTCTGAATCGAACTGAAATATGTTGGTTTATATAGTTCTTCTGTTGCCATAAAGGAAACTTCTGACTGTTGTTTAACTCCAGTCTTTTATGGTCAAGCAGGAATTGAAAATAAAGTAGCTAAAATTGAAGGTCTTGATGTCAACTGGCATGAAAATATTCATACTTATTGTGAAAATACAGATTTATAGTCAGTAATGACTTGATTCACTACAGAAACCTGTCACTGTGAGATGTTAAAGTGATCACGGCTGTCCCTGGAAGACATATGGGCTTCTCTTTCAGCCAGTCCAGGATGTCCAGGATTTGACCAGGATGAAGAATGGCTTTAAAGCTGTGAAAAGAGAAGCCTTTAGGGCTCAATTCCTGTCACAATTCAAATGAATGCTTTCAGGGGGTTATATTTAAAAGTATATATCAATAATAAGCTAAATCATATTAAAAGGACATTGTTGTTACTACAAAATCAAGCTCATAGACCTGTGAAATTCAGACTTAAGGTGCTAAGCTTTCATTCGTGATCACTGGATGGGAGATGGAAGAGAAGAATCTGGGTGACCAAATCCCCTTTACTTGGCGCTAAAGTGAAATCCTGCAGGAACAATATACATTCATAATAGTGTTATAGGATTTGTAGTCCCAGGTTACTAATTTTTATTTCAAAACTAACTAATTGTAAAAATACTTGCTGTCAATCTGAGAAGTAAGCGTCATGTTTTGGGGAAGGATTTACTGTATGTTTGAAGTCTTTCAAAGAGGCAGAAGTGTAAAGCTTATTCACACAGGAACCAGTAAGTGGCATCTCTGTAATTTAAAAAAGATCATCTTTGAGACTGTCTCTCCTTCAGTGGCTGTGAAGATGATCTGAACTTTGTTACTCCTACTTTAGGAGTCTGCAAGGATGACAACACATTGAATATTAGTTGACTGGGCAGTTCTTTGCTAGCTTGTTTTGTTCTAGACAATCTTTTATTGTGCTGCCTTTGATAATGAAACAATTTACCTTGTGCTTTAAAGCTTTTTTTTTTTCCCTTTTATTTTAGATATAAGCCTTCCAAACAAGGTTTAGTTTTCACTGAAAGAAAGGACATAGTGTAGTGAAAGACATTTTTTTTTTTTTTTAAACAGATCATTCTTAACACTCTTT
>NW_009646406.1:802189-812313 GCF_000708025.1 Charadrius vociferus
ACTCTTTCGGAAATTCATTCAACAAAATTAATAATTCCCAGTGAGTTCCACTTGGAACTGAGCACAGAAGCACTGATAACTCCTGAACCTTTATCATTCATATAATTGTACTTACTGCAGTGTCTTTTATTCCACCTGAGGAATCCGGTGCTGCAAAAAATGACTTAATGAAGTCATTGCATGATTCAACACACACGTACTTTCAATGCACCACAAGGAGATGGTGGTGTGTGTCACATGGTGACAGGCGGTTTATGGGATCGCTATCTTAGGTGGCCGTTTTCTGTATGACAAGTGAGGGGAAAATATGTCCTAAAACAGGAGAGAAAAAGAAGATGTAAACAATTCAGCTGTCCTTCACTGAAAGAAGAGGTGTCTTTATGCCTGAGATAAGCACTCCTTACCCTCCTTGCATTGGTGCTGTGAGGTTTCCTCCTCCTGGTACTGTGTTGGCCTTTGCTATTAAGTTAAACGCACATGATAGCATTGAAACATGTCTTGATTGCTTCCTATAGTCTTTGAACCGTTCCCTGTATTCTCAGAGGATATTTTTTGGATCTGATGTTAGACTATCGTTATCAATCTGATGAGGAAAACGAAGTTTCTTTCCTGTGAAAACATTTCAACCGTTTTGTATTTATTCTTCTTTCTAAGTTGGAGTGAGATAGATATAGATGTATCTATAGACACCTTTACACAGATGCACACATACCCACACATATATATTTAATTAATTATATTTTCCTCTAAGGAGAAGCATTCTGTTTTAGGAGGGCTGAAATGAAAGTGTTCAGCTTTCCTCCTGTTTTTCTTCGTCACAGGAACTGGGAAACTAGCTATCCCAGGACAGCCATTGGTGATGGGCACCAGCTCCTTGCTGATCACAGCTCACTGACTATCAGATGTATGTCTGAGGAATTTGGGACACTACAGTAGAAAAGGGAGCAGCTTAGCAAACCACAATGTCTCTTCCAGAGACCCAGAGGTTTTAGGCAGCTCCAGCAGGTGCTGGGTAGACTTCTAGAGAACCAGGCAGGCAGCAGAGTTGGGGAGCCAACAGCAGAGTTGTTGGAGCCAACCAGAGTTGGTCTCCAAAGAGGAGACCAACCTGTTCTCCAGCCTGGTGTCTATCAAAACTTGAACCAACATAATACTGTTGAAACTATAAACTCAAAAAAAATTGACAGTGTCTGACAGCAGTCTGTTCTTCCAGCTGTTCTTTCTAACTAGCTCTATGTGTTCTTCCTTTGTGAAGAAAAGGCTGGCTGAGGATTAGGTAATAAAACTCAAGTACTTCAATAAAAATGTTTTCTTGCCTCGTTTATCTAACTGGCAGCTGTAGGAGTGGAAGGTTTGCTTGCTTGTGCCTGCAGCAGAATGTTTCGTTTCCCTAAATGTGTCCAGACCCTGGAAGACAGAAGTGGCGCTGGAGGACAATGATCTGTATCTAACCGTAGACCTCTACAGCAAAGATATCAATATGAGCTAGTTTCCGTGAGTGCCCTTTAGAGTCAGTGGAGATAAACAGGTATTTTTGGACATGATTCATCTTGATCTATTTTAGACACCTGCCTTGGGACAAGATGAACTGGATGTGAGAAGAGCTTGATTCTCTCAGCTGACTGGAAAAGATGTCCAGTGAATTGGTTCAGATGCAGAGGGGTACCCTGAGTTTTCTGCCTGGCTTCCCTCCTTGCTTGACATACTTCTGACACCAGTCCTGTCACCGCTGGCTAGCTCCATAGGAACTTCACTAATGCTGGATGAAATCTTCAGTGACATTTTGTTGATGGCAGTGGGACATGGAGCATGGCTTCTCAGTATGCTTACCTGTTCCCTCCTCTCCCAAAAATACGTCAGGACCTATGGTCACTGGATCTTATTAAGCCCTTCATTAGCGTGAGAGCCCACAGAAGGATGTATAGAACTCGCACATCTGCTGCATCTGGCTGCATTCCAGCTGTTTTGACATGCACCTATCTGTAAATGCTGAGGTTTGAATATGGTTCTTCATGTGGTAGACTAAATAATCAGTCCTGACAGAGCTGCATATGATTCTCCAGCAAAACAGCACTGAAATTGAAACAATTATCATTCCTTGCACAAGGCAAACAGCATTTTATCTAATGTTGTCAATAGTGATTAGGTTTAACTTGCAGCTCCCGGTAGCATAATTGGCAAATTGCAAATTTTAATGCCATTTGGAGGAACATTTTAGAACAGTAACCTCAGTGGTTAAATTAATACTGAAGAACATGAATACTTTTGCTAGAAATGCCTCTCTGTCTTCCATAAGCTTGTCATGTTATACTTGCTCAGAAATGAAAGTTCTCTGAAGAGCAGGAGACTGAAACACGTATCAATCCAATCATGGGTGACAGATTCACAGCCCTCCTTGCCTTGTCCTTCTACAGAGTTAGAGGTTTTACCTCTGCTCCCATGCCTACAGGTCACATTCTGCAGTGAAGTGCTGATGAGACTAGAGGCTTGTAAAATGCTGGTTACTGTTTAAATATCTGGCCTATTATTAGGAACTTCTGCTGTGTGTTTTTTCAGTTCTTGATGTATACCTCACCATGCAGAATGTTTACTGTATTTGTTCCAGTGTTGCTCACCTCCACATACAGGAACACCCTCACAAGGAAAATAAGAGTTGATTTCCTTTAACAAATTTTTACTCTGTACTCTCATCATTGCCTTAAACAGGATATCAGTAATTGCTCCTGGTGATTCATCGAGCTACAAACAAGGGAAGCTGGCTTCTTTACCTCTGAGAGTTACCTGCCCCAAAACATATGCATCGTTTAAAAATAATCACATTTTCAGAGTTGTGGTTCGGGCTATGTCCATTCGGACAGCTAAATGTGTTAGATACATCCTTCTCTGTCTCACAGTAACTGCAGCATGCTGACAGTCACTTGTATAATAACAAAATATACCTCTCTTCTTACAGCTCATACCAATGTGGTTGCCAATGATACAGTCAAATCTCAAGGTAAGTTGTTTCTAGTACCTTATGCTTTTATTCTTAGTGTTATACATTTCTGTAAATTCTGGAAAGAAGATCACTAGATGTGGTCTCCAGTCTCTCTGAATATAGATCATTGTAGCGTATCCAGATGCGCTGGATGGCCCAGCACTGAAGGTTTCAGGTGTGAGCATGCACAGAGCATCGTCACCTAAAATACTCATACTGTAATCAGTACTGCTCTCCCTGTCCCTTCTGAAACACTTTCCTCGAACCAGGTCCTGGGGTAGGGCCTTTCCTCCCTGTTTACTGAGATTGGTTGTTCCCCGAGCTGTGGTTTTCTTGATGTCTTGGGCTTGAGAGTCCCCTGGCAAATCAGGATTGGGATTCTTGACTCAAGAGATGGGTTTGGATTTTATAGCAGATACTGTGAGCCTGCTTGTTTGGGTAGAACTGTGCCAGCTGGCCCACTTTGTAGGAGAGAGCAAGGTGGATCAGTGTGGTTTGCCAGTCGAGAGAATTTTGGTGATGAGAATAAAAGCGTTGGAGCTGGTCTCAGTAGGGAGTTGTTTCTGTAAGCACATTTGCCTTTCATGGCAGCACTATAGTGCAGGATGCAGAGGAAAGAAATGTGATGTTCGGGCAGTGGTGGAGCTTTCCCTGGCCAGCAAGCAGTACCTTTCACAGTGCTGTATTAATGTATGTATTGAAGGAAAGAAAGTAAATGTTTTGCATTATTTCCACAGCATTTATCTGCCGGACTCCAGCTACGCCTCCAAGCCATCCAGAGCAATGTCAACCATCACAGTCTAAGGATGTTGCAGGGGTCGGGACAAATGAACAATAGCTCATCTGTGCTCCGCAAATGGCTACAGTGTACCCAGTTTAAAATGGCTCAAGTGGAAATTCAGTCATCAGAAGCTGCATCTCAATTTTATCCTTTATGATTCACGTAATTTGTTCCAAATGTTAATTTTTAGCCTAGCAATAACAGGGTTAGAGCTGTAAAAGACCTTTTGTATAAATCAGTATACAGAGTATATACTGTATCTATACTTTTTAGCCTAGCACAGATTGTGGAAAAGCTTATAATAGGTGAAGCTAAGAGCCTGATCCTGCCAGTCCTTAATTACACTTACTCAGAATCAACAGGTTCTCAAGTCTGCATTCATGAACATGCATTTGCAGGACTGGACTCAAATCTACCACACTGTATATATCTCTCTGATCATTGAAATATCTTGTTCTTAAATGTTTCTTTACATTATTTTTGAAGCTAAGACAAAAATCACTTTTCTTTAACTTCTATTTTTTTTAAAAATAGAGTTGTGGTTATTCACAAACATATGGAAGTGCCATGTTGCTATTTTTTGACGATAACAAAAGAAAACAGGGTTTTTAGGAACCTTTATAGAAGTTTTTTTTTGGGGGGGTGTCTCTTTTTTTTTAAATTCACAGCTGGCAATGCAATAAAACCTGTCACTATAAAACAGGGATGTTCTAATGAGGCTTTTTGTCATCATCTTCTGGGAAAACAGCAGCTTGTAAGGAGAGTTATTATAAAGTGCACTTAGAAATTAGGTTGTTAAACTGTGCCAATTCATTTGTCTTTTTCTTCAGTACTGTTTTCCAAAACTGCCAAGTCCAATTTTTAATTTTTTGAAATATTGCTTTTACTTCATTGATTCTGTGCTGCTCTTCTTTGTAGGTTTCATAGAAGCCTCTTTAATTTTGTGACTACTGTATTGTATTCTTTTGTCAATACTTGTATACAGTGCAATTAAAAGTGGATATCCCAGATGTATTCTTATTGATGTCTACAGAAATTGTGTTGCAGACTTCAAGAGGAGCATGATTGGATCTGAACTTTTGGATAAAAATATTTACAAATCACAGTATTTGCATACTATTGTATTAAACATGATGTTTAATAACAGATGGATTTTAATATCATTAAGGGACTCAGCCAAAGCCCGTTTGAATTTAAAAAGACTCAATTAATTCAGTGGATTTTACATAAAATCTTGAGAGCACCGTGATTTACCACCTCTTGTAATTAATACTTAAATCTGTGCAGTCACGGTTCTATTTTCTGTATTGATTCCTGTAATGCACTGATTAGAAGAATAACAAACACACATTTAAGTTGTGCATTAGAATGCTATTAAATTCCTAGCCTTTATTACTGCTCTCACAATCAACATTTTTCCTCCCTGATTGCATGGAAGTGGAAAGGCACCCCTGTAAAGAGCTGCCTGAGTACATTTCAGTTGTGGAGGGTCAATCTTTCCTCAGTGCATTTACCAAAGAAACAATGGAAATGTTTGCAGATGTGCCATCAAAGTACCGTTATGCTTTAAAAAAAACAACTCAACCCCAAACAAACTAACCAACCGAACGACAGTAAAGCACGTGCTACTTTGCTTAAAAGATGCCCCTCTGTGTTTTCAATGGAGAGAAACTGATTTGGCTTTCCTTCCTTCTCGGATTCACAAATTAATAGTGTCTGAGTTTAAAATGGACTAGAGTATCCAAAAGAAAATCTAAGATTCATCATAAGCTATTTAATTGTAAGTAGGTTTGCTTGTATTTGCTTGAGGTGAGTGACTTGCATCCGACTTAGCAGAGTTTTTGACTTTCTGGAAAACATTTCTGTCTTGATGTGACGATTATTAAGAGATCCGGTAGATGATAATTTCTCAGTGTTTCAGGCATTGATTTTTGTCATGCTGAATTGAGATTGCACAGATCTGCAGGCGTTGATAAGGGAGGGCTTTTTCTCAAATTTTTGTAGTGGTAAGAGAGGGAAATAGCATTTTCTTTCTCCAGCTTTTGCCTGGCTATGGGGAAGAAAGAACAAAGTGATACAGAAATGATTATATGTTTCCATCCCTTCTTTTTTCCTCTCCCTTGTAATTTACTAACCAGCTAATGGTCATTGCAGAATCACAGAATGGTTGACATTGGAAGGGACCTCTGGAGGTCAACTGGTCCAATCCCCCTGCTCAAGCAGAGTCACCTAGAGCCAGTTGCCCAGGAACATGTCTCAGTCGCTTTTGAATGTCTCCAAGGACAAAGACTCCGCAACCTCTCTGGGCACCCTCTGCCAGTTCCTGGTCAACCTCAAAGTAAAGTGTTTCCTGATGTTCTGACAGATTCCTGAAGGTGTTCAGTACTTCAGCCTTTTCCACGTCCTGTGTAACCAGGTCCCCTGTCTTACTCAGCAGTAGGGCCACATTTTCCCCAGCCTTCCTTTTGTCACTCACTTACTTACAGAACTTACAGAACTCTGTACTTACAGAAGCCCTTCTTGTTGTCTTTGACATCCCTTGCCAGAGTCAAATCCTGCTGGGCTTTAGCTTTCCTGACTTCATCGGTGGATGATTGGACAATGCCTCTGTATTCCTCCCAGGATACCCATCTTTGCTTCCACCCTCTGTAGGCTTCCTTTCTGTGTTTGAGTTTGGGCAGGAGCTCCTTGATCCACACAGATCTCCTGGCTTTTTGCCTGATTTTCAGCTCATTGGAGTGGACTGCTCTTGAGCTTGGAGGAGGTTGTCATTGAATATTAAACAGCTTTCTTGGGTTCTTCTTTCTAATGGGCCCTTATCCCATGGGATTCTTCTGAGCAGATCTTTGAAGATGCCGAAGTCTGCTCTTGTGAAATCTAGGGTTGTGAGCTTGCCTTTTACCCTTCTCCTTCCCCTCAGGATCCTGAACTCCACCATTTCATGGTCACTGCAGCCATGGCTGCCTTTGACCTTCACATCCCCAACAAGCCCCTCGTTGGTGAGCATGAGGTCCAGCAGAGCACCTTTCCTCATTGGCTCCTGTGTCACTTGGGTGAGGAAGTTGTCATCAATGCACTCCAGGAACCTTCTGGATTGCTTATATGGTGGTGTCCCTCCAGTAGATAATGAGGTGATTGAAGTCCTCCTTGATGACCAGGACCAGGAATGTGAGGACGCTCCTATCTGTCTGTAGAGGGCCTCATCCCCTCGTTCTTTCTGGTGGGAACCATCCCACCATGTTTCCGTGATCCCAATGAGACTGTAGCACTGCAGCTCCACACGGATCTAACTCCTCATGTTTATTCCCCATACTGTGTGCATTAATGTAGAGGTACTTCAGAAAGGCCCCCCAGCATATTGACATCTTCAACTCATTCAGGTTGCTCAGAGCCCTGTCCAACCTGACCTGGAATGTTTCCAGGGATGGGCCCAGGTTCACTTATTGCAGGGATGGGGAAGTGCTGTTGGGCCCTGAAAGTGGGACATGTAGGAGAGAGAGATTGTTCGATTTTGATCTGCTGGGACCTGGTGAACCTGAAAGACAACTGTAAGGCAAAGAGAGGGAGGGAATACGGGGCCTTTGGGTGTGAGGTGGGTATAATGGGAATTGTGGAAACGAAAAGGATGAAGACAGATGATTTGTGGGGAAGAGCAGAGCCAGAGGCAGTTTGTCTTTAAAAGTCACTTCTGGAAAGCAGAAGCCATGATCAGGCATCTCACTGAGTAGGTAACAAACGTATGCAACGTGGCGCAACCGCTTTCCCTGCCGAGCAAAATCTCTGCTTCAAAGCCTCTGGTATTTAGACTGGCAAAACACAAAAAGAATGCAAATATAGTGGTGGGTAGTTATTAAAATTATACACACGCCGAAACCAGACCTGCTGAATCCAGGTCCATAACTAAGCACTTCAAGACTTGGTGGGAATTTAGATCTGGTTTCAGCTCAGGGTTTAGAGATAAGAGCTGATCATGGGATCTGCTTCCACATCTGAACATAGGGTTTAGTACACATCTGTCACTGGTTATAATTAATACGGTTCTTAAAGCGCTGTTATACATAGGCAAATTAAGACTGCAAGTATGAACTGAGAAGCTGCTGTAGCACAGAGAATCCAGCCTGGAGGATGGGGTGCCCGATGGTTAGGGATGTGTTGACTAAAAATAACAAGTAACATGGGGCTTGGCCAGATGTGCGTGGTTTAACGCCTCATGAAAATCTCTAAGTGCACTCTAGGCATCTTCAGAAGTACAGAAATCTGCATTAATTGTTTTTAAAAGCACTGTAAAATATATCTTTACAGTGCCTGAGGTCAATATACAACTCAAGTGAGTCACTCGCATTATCTGTCTGAAATAGCCCCGAGCAGCAATTCTTTATATTCTGTAGGAAGATTAGGAAGTAAACAACATTTGGTGTTCCCTGAAAATGCTACCAAACAGCAGAGGCCGATCTTCCCTCTCTGCCACGCTCCCAGCGGGGCTGCGTCCCTGGGGACGTGCCACCGGGAGCAGAACCCATCCTCTGTCTGATCCCGGAGAGCGGCGCTTTAGGAGCGGCGTTTAGTCAGCTGTCGCAATAAGCTGCTTAAATCAACGCCTGTTACCAGGCCTGACCTAGTAAAAGAATCAATTCAACTGTGCGCCGAACTGTGACATTTTCAACAACACGGGGCACTATGGCTGAAGTAGAACCCTGCACCGGCTGTGGCCTGTCCTACCGCGGAGCTGTGTAACTTGCTGTCCTAAAAGGGAGGTCAACGTCTACACCAGGCACCTCGGGGTGCTCTCCTCCGGCCTGTCAGGAAAGCCCCTACATGCAGGATCACATAAATAAAAGGTGCTCGCAGCACTTCAGTCATGGTCTACATATGTGCCTTAGCTTGTACGTAACATGTCTGTGACACCTCGTTAGAGCCGTGGCAGGTCAAAGGCCCCAAGAACACACAGTTGTTTTTCCGGCTCTGTTTTTCCTGCTGTGACAAGAGTCGATGTGCTGTTGGATGGACAGACGGACATTCTGGGCCTGAAGACCTCACTGAACCCCGGCCTGCACGGGTTCTTTTCAAGCTGGATGAAGATTACCTGGGGCTGGCTGGTCTTTGCGAGCGTGTCCTGGAAAAGAGCTCTGCAGAAAAGGTCCCTGTGCCATTCCTCGGGCTGCACGCAGCTCTGGGGGAGAGTTTCACCCATGGTTTTTCTTGTTGCATCTTAATGTGACTCTTCAGCTGGGCCAAAGTCTATATTCTTCCAGCAGGATCTGAATCTGGATTGCAATGGGGGCTGTTCAGTCAACAACGTGGGTCTTCGTCCCAGCAGTCTGCCTAAAATCTATTGGAGGCGATGGAGTTACAGTTGGCTTAAAGCTGTTGGGGTTCGTGCAGATTTGAAAGGAAGGGCTCTGCATTTCGTCTGCTCATTTATAACTCAGAATATCTCCATTCAGACTCTGCCGAGCACAATTTCAGCGCGAGGCTGAGCACCAAGGGTCGGCAGTGAGAGTAGCAAGTGGTGGGGAAGGTGTCCTGATGCCTCTCCACCTGCAGAGGGATCAGGCAGAGAACCTGAACCCACCGGTGGCATCGGCCTCCCCAGGGCTTGCTGGTGGGGGTGGTCAGGGGCCACCCTTGGGGATGCCGTGGCTCAGATAACAGGAGGCCACATGACAATGAGGCCTGGCCAGCCCGGCGAGCTGCTGTGGTCCCTAAATCCTGCCACTGGGAACCGGGGGGACTTCCATGTATTGCTGTGTGTGATTTGTGTATCATAACAGGAGTGTTGATTCCCAGGAGGATAGGGAAGCTCTACAGAGAGACTTAGATAGATTGGATCATTGGGCCAACGTCAATGGTATGAGTTTCAACAAGGGCAAGTGCCAGGTCCTGCACTTGGGCCACAATAACCCCATGCAGCGCTACAGGCTTGGGGAAGTGTGGCTGGAAAGCTGCCTGGCAGAAAGAGACCTGGGGGTTCTAATTGATGAGCAGCTGAATATGAGCCGGCAGTGTGCCCAGGTGGCCAAGAAAGCCAATGGCATCCTGGATTGTATTAGAAATAGCGTGGCCAGCAGAAGTAGGGAGGTTATTGTGCCCCTGTTCTCAGCAATGGTGAGGCCACACCTCGAGTATTGTGTCCAGTTTTGGGCACCTCAATACAAGAGAGATATCACGGTGCTGGAGCGAGTGCAGAGGAGGGCAACGAAGCTGGTGAAGGGCCTAGCAAACAAATCTTATGAAGAGCAGTTGAAGGAGCTGTGACTGTTTAGTTTGAGGAGGAGGAGGCTGAGGGGAGACCTCATCACTCTCTACAACTATTTGAAAGGACACTGTAGAGAGGTTGGTGCTGGTCTCTTCTCACAGGTAATTAAT
>NW_009646406.1:813061-813332 GCF_000708025.1 Charadrius vociferus
AATGGCATCCTGGATTGTATTAGAAATAGCGTGGCCAGCAGAAGTAGGGAGGTTATTGTGCCCCTGTACTCAGCACTGGAGAGGCCACACCTCGAGTATTGTGTCCAGTTTTGGGCACCTCAATACAAGAGAGATATCCCGGTGCTGGAGCAAGTGCAGAGGAGGGCAACGAAGCTGGTGAAGGGCCTAGCAAACAAATCATATGAAGAGCAGTTGAAGGAGCTGGGACTGTTTAGTTTGAGGAGGAGGAGGCTGAGGGGAGACCTCATCA
>NW_009646406.1:813431-850250 GCF_000708025.1 Charadrius vociferus
ATTTAGACTGAACATTAGGAAAGAATTTTTCACAGAAAGAGCGGTCGGGCATTGGAATAGGCTGTCCAGGGAGGTGGTTGAGTCACCATCCCTGGATGTGTTTAAGAGCCTTTTAGATGTGGTGTTGGGGGATATGTTGTAGGGGAGAACTTTGTAGAGTAGGGTGGATGGTTGGACTCGATGATCTCAAGGGTCTCTTCCCACCTAGACAATTCTATGATTCCATGATTCTATAACTCGTGTGCAAGGAGCAGGAGGTTGTGAGGAGCTGCCAGTGGTTAGGAAGGGTGGCTGCTTTCTCATTCATAGTTATGACATGCTAACAAGGAAAAGCAGAACCCACGACTCCGTCACTGGAAGTCTACATCATGAATGACTTCCCAGTATTTTGCTGGATTTCATAGGTAGCACAGGGCTGCCGGCCAACCGCTGAGCAGCCTTCCACGTGCCGCCCAGGGTAACCTGCTCTGACATCGCCTTTAACCAGCTCCCCATCAAACCTGACACGCCGTGACTGCACGCCAGGAGGCTCCGTGTTTGATAGACACAACGTAATGCTGGGTCAATTTTCTCCATGTATAATTCAGCAGCTGGGCAACGTAGCTGTTATGGCTGGTTTACTACTTTAAATCCTTTCCAAAAGGTGCAATAGCACGCCTGTGAAGTTTTACACACAGAATAAAAATTTTATAGGTCATAGTTTTTTTAGGCAGGTTAGCTTTTCTGGCAGCTCATGGTTTTCCTGTGAAGTCAAATTGATTGCAGTGAAGTTCTTCACAAAAGCTTTTCTAAACCCGTGAATCCTTGCCATGCAGCAAAGTGAATATAAAGAATATAAAGGACCATCATTAAAAGAAATAAATAATTCTTTAAAACTGTTACCCATTTTGCACTACTGAGGAAACCCTGTGCACATGGTGTTGGTTAGTGAGATCCAAAGCAAGCTCAAATTGCCAGACGTGTACTGAAGTCTACAGAGAGGCATGATCTACACCTGTTCAGGATCAAACCCCGTATTTATAGCTCAGAAGGAACAAGGATTGATACTGTGAAGCAACAGAGCACCGCAGCAGTATGTGTTTCTGGTGCTAGTCGATTCCAGAGAGGTGTCAGATTAAACTGCTAAACTGATCTCACCATGATTTGATCTTCTTCCTCCAGATACGTTTATTCAACACCAGGTTTTGCCGTCATTGCACAATCAAGCCAACAACGGAGGTTTTCTTCTTTGTCATGAGGGGGATGGCATGTTTGGTCTCCTGTGTTCATCTTGCCTCTCCAGTTTGCTCTGACACACACACGTCAGAGCTCAGCATCTTCCTAAATCATCTTAGTGTTCCGGTAGCTGCAGCTCTGCTTTTGCTCAGGAGATCCTATTAACCATACCTGACCACAGGATTTTTCAGCCTTTCAATAACATATAAAATAATAGTCCATATAAAATAATTTCCTCCCGGTGATCACCATCCTGAAAACACCGAGTTGGCTCCAATATCAAATGCTTATCTTCTCTAAGTGTGTGTCACAGTAACGGTGGCCCAGACATGTTTCCAGGCTTTCCTAGGAAGAATGTGAGCATGCCCGGCTATTTTCCCAAGGCCACCTTTCCAATTTAAGACCATTTCTTTGCTTTTCCTTGCATCAGACCCCTATATCAGCCCCAACAACATCTACACCTGGATCCCAGTCAGAACTTTCTCAGCCCGTCTCTAATGATTATTTAAGATCTGTTGAGAGTTGTCAGGGTGATAAAAGCTGTACAAGCCAGGAACAAAATCTGCTTCCTGATGATTTTATGAAACTCAAACCTATGCATCCCCAGCCTTCACAGACAAAAACTTGCATGTAGCGACTGCCCTCTTCGGAACCTTTTTCAGCAGCAATATTTATCTATGTTTCATTGTAACTACTTTAATATTTTTTAACATTTCTGTCAAAATGAATTGCAGCTGATTCACCTAACGTGTACTAATTTGCAAATTAATTCTATTAACTGAATTAGGCTTAACTGATCTGTATTGTCCAATTATTCAGCTGACTCACCCATCCACACACAGGAGAAGTAGCCTCAGTGGGTTATTGTTCTGTTGCTTTTGAATCGCGAAACAGCTGCTACTTTTCCCCAGTTGTGAGGCTGAGATCAAACCTTAGGGCTGCTGAAGATGCTTTGCTTCAAATGAAGGTGTTAGAAGTAGGGAAATTAATAATGTTGCATCAAATGCCACAAAGCAGAAGGACATGGCTAGGAAGTTGAATCCACAGCAGCGTTTCAAGGCTCTGCTTGGTCCCAGCTTGAGTGTTTTCCCGTCTCTCCTGGGCTTCATAATGAGTATGCGCTAGTTAGGAAGTCTAAAGAAGAGGGGACCAAACAGCTGGTCCCCCTTATGGCCTCCATTGATGGACCAGCACCGAGTGCGACGTGATGCTACTTCCTCACCACTCAGAACAGCAAGAGAGGGTTTGGTGAGATGTTGGTCTCCTTTACTTCTTCATGAATGCACAGAGCACAGCCCTCAGAGACCTGAAGACCCAAGGAGGAGCTGTTCCTGCCCTGTTCCAGGGGTGAGTAGGAGAGGCCACACTTAGATGCTTTGGGATGTGCAGGTAGACCTGTGCCAGTCTGAGGCTTCGCTGGCCAATTTTTCCAGCTGGTGTTATTACTGAGGACCCTGGATTTTAAATTTTAGCCAGAGGTTAGTTTTCAGGGAAGTGATAGCAGCTGGGAGTATTGAAAAGCACACACATACTAGGGTTCAGCTGAAGCGTTACAAGAGAGTTCAGAAGCAAAAGCTAGAGGTAAGCAATGTAGATGTCAGTGCAGGGTCAGCTTCTCCTAGGTCAATTTGCATCGGAAGATGCTGGGAAACCCTTCCAGCAAGATCTCGGTTCATAACTGGAAGGGCATGGCCTCGCATCACAGGCATTCACTCCCTATCCTTTCCACGGCCAAGGGACGGGGCCTCCGAGGTAGCATAGCATGAGCAGGATGGAGCAGCAGCACGTTTGAGTTGTGCCCAAGCTGACTATGGGGCTGGAGACTGAGGTACATCTTAGGCACAGCCTCTACTGTACTTGGCAGCCTGAACCAAATCCTTGCTACCTCTGTAGCCATCAATGCTCAGAGCCCTCATGGGAGGGCCCAGGCCATCCCATTTACCTGCTGTTAGTTGCCACCAGTATCCTTGTAAAGTTAGAGGGGAGAGCTGGTGGCATTGCTGGGCACTGGGAAGCAAACGTGCCTGACAGAACAGGAGAATCTGGATCCCTCCTGAAGGTGCTGGGTGGCTTCTTTGGGAGCTGGGTCCCTGCTCAGTAACAAGGATGCAGGAAGCTTTCAAATTTGAAGTCCTTTGGAAAGCATCAGCCTGCAAATGCTGTGTGGTTTTGATAGCTTTAAGGGCATAACTTTTGCAAAGCCATTACCTCCCTCGTTAGGTAATTTGAGTCAACGAAGTTGCTCCAGCTGTACCCTCTTATCAGGTGCCATCTGCAGACAGGAGGATGGATTCTGACTATTTACTGCCTTTTTTGTTTAAGGAGATGCACTTGAGGGTCCCACTGGAAGAACTGAGTGGGACTGAGCTCCTTCATTCCCTGTTCAGTGTCTCAGCAGGTGAAAACTGTAGGTTTGGACAACTCTGACCTTTAGTAAAAGATTTGGTGAGAACAAGCTTATCTTGCAACCCGCTTTTCTAGTAAAGGATAGTTTCAGAGATTAGGAAAGGAACGTTGGATGTTGGGACATTTACATCCCTTGCAGCCAATTTTACTGTTTGACATGGGACAGATATTTCTGCCAGTACCTATAGCAGCGGGAAACATAGCAGGCACCTCAAATCCATCTGTGTAGTTTGGGTTGAGCTAAGATCTGAAGCTAGCAGGAGCCTTTGTCATGATTCCAGTGCAAAAGGAACAGTTGAATTTATAGTCCCAGACAACATGAAAGATCCTGGCATCATCAAATAAAATACCTAGATGTGATTTAAGTTAATACGTCTAAGCCAACAGCATCTTACCTGAGCTCTCACATGATTCTGAAGTGGACACAAATCATAGAACCATAGAATGGTTTGGGTTGGAAGGGACCTTAAAGACTATCTAGTCCCCCCCCCCCGCCATGGGCAGGGACACCTCCCACCAGACCAGGTTGCTCAAAGCCCCATCCAGCCTGGCCTTGGACACCTCCAGGGATGGGGCAGCCACAGCTTCTCTGGGCAACCTGTGCCAGTGCCTCACCACCCTCACAGTACAGAATTTCTTCCTAATATCTAATCTAAATCCCCCCTCTTCCAGTTTAAAACCCTTACCCCTCATCCTATGGCTTCACTCCCTGATCAAGAGTCCCTCCCCAGCTTTCCTGTAGCCTACATGCCCCCCGTAGTCCACTGTTATTAATCTCAGTAACATATTAATTCTCAATGCTGTTGTCATATGAAAAGCTGAAAGTACCAGTGAAGTGTATTGATTTTTTTTTAAAGTGAAAATTGAGTCTCAAGGGAGCCTGGCTGGCTCGGAGGATTGCTTAGTACACTGATGAATCCGTCAGCCATTGCTGTCTCCAGAAAAGAACGGTAGCTCATGGTTGTACAGTGATGCTCACTTTTGGCTCCCTCTCAGCGAATAAAAACCTTCACCCTTAGAGGTTTCTGGGCATTGATCTCAAAGGGAGCAGGCATTTGCAAGTCATCACAGTTCTGGGCTGAAGGCCTTCAATTACTGCTTGATGCTTACAACTTTTTTGTTTTTAGAGGGTGTTCTGTTGCTGAAAATCTCCCTTTAGGAGCCTTAAGAATGACAGAAAGGAAAATATATTTCCATCCTTGAGAGGACTGGTTTATTTTTTTCAAGATGAAAAGAATATTTCAAGTTCAATGACTGCTTCTCTGCCTTAGTATGCTTAAGCAACAACCTCAACATAGCTCAGAAGAACTGCGAGGGTGATCCCCAAAGCGCCTCTGTAAATACCCTCCTTTTTGTGCTCTGAATGCTGCAGAAGCAGTTAAGCTTCTCAGAACAACTTTTTAATCAAAGCAACAAAATGTGCCACTCAGCACGGAACTGAAGTGGCCTCCCCTTTGCCTTCTGAATAGGAATTATGATTTCAGCTTCTTTATCGCCACTTCTACTAAGCAAGAATCAAAAAGCAATCAAGTCTGAAGGACCGTAGGAACCTCAGATTAATACAATCAGCCCGACGGTAGGGAGACTTCTTTTTTTTTTGGTATAAAAATAGCAAATAGCAATGCCAAGTAGGTCTTGTATATATTTTTTTTTTTATTGCCACTTGTTTCACACCATTAAATGCTTTGGAAGAAAGGTACAGCAACTGCAGCTATTACAGGTAAACTTTAGATGAATGTACCTGTCAGAATATAAATGAAATCCTATATCACTTTGCTCATTTGGTTTTGTTTTCTCCATCCTAAATGAAATTACAGAGAATTAAATTTTTGAGGCATGACCATCGCACAGAGAATTATTCAGCTAAGAGCTGGCCACCTGCAAGAGGTTCTCTCCTCCCTCCCCTTAAGCTTGTTATTCATTGTGTCTGTTACTAATTAGGTTTTCTGACTTAAACTTAGTTTGCAGATGATGGATTTTAAAGAATATTGCAAGGGACAGGACATCAAGGTCAATATTTGAAACTGGCAGAGAAGTAACCTTCAGAGGGCTTATGCTCTGCAATCACCCGGGAAGGAAAGAAGCCGTGTGCTGAGCTGACACTCTTGTTAGTGTTTTTTGTTGCTCCATTATTTTTTTTTTTTAACCCTTAAACCACAGCTTGCAGCAAATAGCCCTGCTGGTAGTGACCCCATAGTTCTGAAAGTTAAAAGCTTTACGCATTAAAAGCAGCACGTGGTATGTGTGAAGGCCTTCCCCAGACATCTGGGAAATGCTTCCAGGGTGGATAAACAATATATTTGCTCGCAATCTAAGGACAAACTGACAAGGAACACAGGGGAGAGGGAAGCATTATGAGCGTTTTAGATAAACATTGACTCATTTATTGCTGACTGCAAATTCAGAAAGGGAGCTTGACAAGGCTGAAGGGAGAAGAGTCATAATTGGGTCCATGGCTAATTCTGCAGCAGCGTGGTGCAGTCGCAGCCTTATCTTTCATATGTATAAAATGGAAAATTCCACTCCAGTCCAGTTCTGGTGCTGGATCTACTTTAAATAGCTCTTTTCTCCTCCAGTAGGCCTAATGACTTCGTTACGGTCTCTTGTGATCTAAAACACTGCTTGGAACAAATAGGGTGATCGGAGTATGGCTCACCGCTGGTTTCATGGTTCAGGAAACCCTCTCAGGAGCAGAGTTCCACCATCTGGCTTACGCTAGGAACCACAAGGAGGAGTATTCTCTGAGAATGAACCCATGGTGAAAAAGCAAGGCAGCAAAACAGCAGCTTCCCTGTAGCTATCAGGACACTGGCTGGGACCATGATCTGCCATCCTGGGGACATCTGCAGGCTTGCCAGTCTGCTCCAGAGAGCTATGTCCTGGCTGTGCTGGTGTGGGCTCATTTACAGCAGGCTGCTCATCCCCTGTGGGAAGGGAAGTAAGCTTTATTGGTAGTGGGCACTTGTATATCAATCCCCCCGTGCACAGCAGTAGCACTGCTCCAGCAGAACAATTTTAGACTAAGTTGATAGTACTTTTGATGGAGTCTCATCTCTCCCATGGATCTGAGTCATTCGTTCGGACAGGCTGGGAAGTTTCCTTCCCTGACTAATACGGTGGTATCAGACTTGTTCTGAAGTCTGGCAGTATTCCTCAGCTTCCACAGTATTTTCCTTTTGCCATGGAGAACATATGCTTTTACTTGTGATCAGCCCTGAAGTGGTCAGGCAGCTGGACTAGATGATCATTGTAGGTCCCTTCCAACTGAAATACTCCTCTCTCCTCTCCTCTCCTCTCCTCTCCATCCAGGGTGCCATGATCCAAGGCTGGGAATCTGTGAAGCCTTTCTCCCTGGAGGCTCTTCTTTCAGCATCAGTTGCTGTGACAAAGAGACATGAAAAGATCTTGGCCAGATCTGCAAAGGCTTATTTAAGATTTCTTCCTATGAGATGCAGATGGTTGGGGCTAGAGTCTTGAGGTCTTCCCTAAGAAATCTAATAAGTTGTGATTGTTATGACTCATTCATCTAGAAAGCTGTACCCAGGATGACAATCTGAAACAAACTTGGAATCAGCACTCAACCGGTTTACAAAATATTTCAGTAGTTCATGCAGTACTGACAGAAGAGCACAGGTATTCCAGGTTATTATTGCTCCATACTTGCTTGAGATAACTTGGTATTTATATATGCAAAGTCTTGTTTTCTCACACTGGGATTAAGTGGAGGGAATCACTAATTTTAATCAGTCTTACATCTGTAATAATTCAGCTCTCCCCAGCAGGTTGATTAGGTTTGCTGGGTAAGACAGCTGTAGGATATCCTGTGGCAGGAGAGAATGACTGTTTGCTGAGACACTGCTATCCACGGAGGCGGTTCATTTGGGAAATGTCAGCAGTGGGTGAGATGGAAAGGATGTGTTTGAAAGCTTAAAAGCTAATGGTGGGATAGGCTGCTTGCTACAAGAGAGAGCAGAGGACTTGGAGTAATTGTTGCTGTTTTTATTCCAAGTCATTGCTCTTTATTGGATTAGCAAAGCTAAAATGCTCTCTAAATTAATGCTTAGGAACAAAACATTTAGAATAAAAGAAATAACATTTACGTAATTAAATTTGTTTGTCTTCAAATTATCTGATCTTCTTTGCCATCACGGAGAGTCATATTTTCAAATGTATATACTTTGACACTACATTCAGTTCCAGTACACACAGGTTTAAATTGTCCCTGAAGCACTGAAACAGATGTTTTATGCTTTTGTGAGACAAACTAAATCTGGGACTTGTACAGACCCACTATGTAATATACATATAGGAAAAAAACTTTTGTTTAATCCGTGGCATTCATTAAGTGAGATACAATGATTACATTGACTTGAGTAATTGTCAGCCACAAAATGAGCCTGCATGGGAATGCCCTGGGACTGGACGTGGAGAAGACAGGTCTGACTTCTGTCCTCTTGGTCCTGGAGTGGGATCCGTCTTAGACAAAGCACCTGTGTCTCAGTTCCTCAGTCCTAAGACTGACGTCCCTCAGAGAAATTTTATGAAAATCATGTTTATACTTGTGAAGCCTTTTGAGAAATGTAGAACGAACTTGTCTACCCCCAGTATCTCTGTGTCAAGATTTTCTGTGCACAGAAGATGATGAACAGGTTCAAAAGGAACTTGAAGGGACCAGGAGATGGAGAGGTAGCTATGGGGTCTCAACAGGTCAGTGGAGGAAATTACACATGGACCTATAAGCAAAGTGAAACAAAAAGTTTATTTGATGATTCTTAGTAGATTCCAGTACTCATAGAGGGGAAATTATCCACTCAAGAAACATTTCAGATGCAACTTTTTCTGCATGTGATACCTGGTTTTGAGGGCATAGCAAAATGAACAAGTAGATTAGCTTACATAGCAGATGGAGCAGAGAGTTTAATTTATTGAACTTTTGGAGATTGCATCATGTTTTGAAATTTAGAAGTGATCTTAAAGTCCAGATTGAACCTGACTGTACTTCGTGCCAGAAACACTGATTATAGAACTTGCTGTTTTCATAACAATATTTTGTTAGTGTTAATAGGCAGGCAAATGCCAAATTGAAGATTAATTGAAGCAATAGACAGGAAAGAGCTGAAGTTTGACTGGGAAGTCCTTAATGAGCAAAACACAAATTGTACATCATTGTCAGTGACCCATAAACATTTCTGGGATGAACTAATTCTTCCTGTTACGAAGCAAAGAGACATTCTTAAATTTAAACAAAGGGGAAAATTGGGAAAGAAAGATCTTAACAATAAAAAGGCAGAGGGAGGAAGAGATGAGCAATAGTACAGCAGGCTATTGGAATAGGCTGTATTTTCTCCAGAGAGATGCCTCTGAATTTTCTGAATGTTTGATCCTTCCAGTGTTTTGTATCACTAAAGCTCTGGACCCTGAGCTACTAGTGGTCACACGTGACACATCTGGTACATACAGTACACATCGGATCTCTTTAGAGGAATTTGTATCCCTAAAGTAGCTTGTTGGTATATGTAGGGCATCTACCTGTGATGTAAGAGGAGTATGTTAAATTGTCGCTTCCGCGCAGAGGAGCTGTAGTCCATCTTCCCGGGAGGAGCAGTGCGTGTAGATTTGCTCTTAGGGGAATCTTCTGATTCTTTTTCAAACATTCTTCAAAGGTTTGAAATGTAGTCATCAAACACCTCAAAAAGACTGATGGGAGGAAAGTTTCCAAATACCAGACCAAAATTCAGTGCTATCCTTTTACAATTACCAGTGATGACAACTAAACCTTGGGCTGGCCATGAAGTGGGTTCAAGGCAGGAGGGATGGCAGAATCTGGCCCAGAAATGCAATCCAGTCTGCATTTTTTTTCTCCAGATATGTAAGTAAATGATATTAAAAAAAAAAGAAGAAAATTAATTGCTTCTTACAAAAGTAGAAGATATTTTCATTTTCTTAGTTTTGAAGAGGTATTTTAGTAAGAAATATTCAAGGATTAAGGCTTATATCAAATTCTGACCCTGCAGCAAACTTTTCCTCCTCAGGTTCAATTTCTGCCCTTGTTTTCCTTAGTAGAACAACCTCAGGCGTCGTATGTCAGAGGAGTAACATTTATTAAGCTTCAGCGGCAGAAACTGATTAGCTTAGCAAAAATGTCACAGGCGCATATAGTCACTGCAGGCATGTATAGAGAGTAACAATTCAGACACAATCACCTAAAGTCCAAACCATGCGACTTTGTGATCAATGCCAAAACACACTCAGAAAATTAAATTGTTAAAAGTCAAGCTTGGTCATTCATTTTCTGGAGAGCATGATGGACTAGCAAAAGCACGAGAAAACCAGTTCTCTGGAATTGCCAGCCCCGGGAGGCACGCAAGCCTGTGCTGGAACAATTTAATTATCCATCCCCGCAACTTTGCCGGGGATGCTACGTGCTTCACCTAGGGGAAGCTTGGGGCTGGACACGAGGAGTCTTCTCTCCTCTGATCCTGACAGAGAGGCTAAAGGGACCCTATGAAATGCACCCACTTTTCCTGCCACGACTAGAAGACTTTTTAAGCTTTTAATCTCATAAACCTTCCTGGGGGAGGGAGGGAGCAGAAATGTATTGAAGAGGCAGCAAAGCCTTTTAAAGTCTGGCACGGTGATGGTCCCAGGGGTGGACATGGTGCCACCCTGCTGCAGCCTGCTGGCCTGCCCTGTTCCTCAGCTTTCTTCTCCTTCTTTATGGGATGAAGGTGTGAGTCCGGTGCTTGGCGTAGGCCTGCCTCGCTCGCCCGCTTGCTGCGCTACGAGCGCGGTGCAGAAGAGCCATCCCAAAGGACAGCTATTTGTTTCTTTGGTGTTTTATAAAGTGGGTCAGTATCCACTGGCTTCAGTGGTGGCTCTTTGTATGGGATAGAGAAGTGGGATAATGGATGTGCTATTGCAAGATATTAATATTTATACAAAATACGGAAGCACGAATGAGTTATTGCAAGGGAATGGAGACACGGCACGTAAGCTCTTCTGCGTGCCCACTCGCACTCTGTCATGAAAATGGAGGTGTTTACTTTCAATGGTGATTCACTCAGTGTTAGCTAAGGTACCTCTGTACACTCAGAGCACAGACACGTCTTCAGCCTCTAACTTAATGTTTTTCACCACACCAGGCCCCTGGGACCCTGCGGACTACTTCTTGGGAAGCTGTGAAAGCTGATGAAGGCAAACAAGTTTGGGTATATACCTGCAGTAATCTTAGTGTTTGACGTTTCTAGAGGAGGATTTCCACAGGAGCCCACAAAACCAACGTGACTGGCCACCGCTGGTCGGGCTTCAGTGCCTAAATGATTCCTGGAGGTACCTGTCTTTCTCAGTGCAGACTTAGCATTTGTGAAAACCATATTTAAACACTTGGTTCATTTTAGTGAAACGCCTAGCTCATTTCAGTTCTACTTGCATGCAGTGTGGCCACCATGGTGGGGCATGGGGAGATGCAATGTTTCCCGCTTCTCTGGCAGACAAAGCAGCTGGTTTGCTGTTTTGATTTACTCCGAGATTTGAATCTGGGTCTTACCTGGTGGCCTTTCCTGGAGTTGTTGGGTAGGGATTTCTTTCTTTTCTTTTCTCTCTCCCCACTGTGCACAATATTGACTGGACCAGGGCATCGATTACCACCCCCTCCTGCCTGGTCAGTGCTCTAACCCCAGGCTGTGAAGCCAGAGTGTGCCTCCATGTCCTGGTCAGATCAGGGCAGAAGAAGTGATGAGTTTATGATTTCTGATGAGTTTTAGCACGCAGTGCTGCTTGGATAGCTGGAGTCATGCGCGTATGCAGAACAGAGCTACTGTACTGGGGGACTCCCAGCAGCCTGTGAATTTAAGCCCCTCTCAAGCCAGGCAGCAGCTGACGAGGTGCTGCAAAGCCCTGCCTTTTGGTTTGCTCTGTCAGATGTCTTCTGGGGATCTGGCTTTGTTTGTCGTGTCCGTATCTTATGAGAAGTACGTGATGGAACATGGATTTATATTAAAGTGTCCTGTCATCCATCTCCCTGTTGCTTTTTAAAAACAAAAATCTTAAAAGGAAACTTATTTTGGAGTGAAACTAATTGTTGAGGGAGGGATAAAGGAAGTTGTTTATAAAGTCTAGGTCATTGGCTCACAAGAGAAGAGAAAATAGAGTTTATGAAACAGGTCACACAGGTCACACTGTTCAAATTTCAGATTGTGACTGTTTAGAGGAAAATTTTCTCAGCAAACTGCAGAAGAATGCCCATATACTGGGGTTTGTTTAGATAAGAAATAATGAGAGATCTTCTTGCATGAAAAATGAAAGATTCCAAAAAAAAAAAAAAAAGTTGGGTCAGAACATCAGCTGCTTAACTCATTAGCTTAATGGATTTAGCTCTCTCCAGAGTAGAAGTGGTTCTGCATCATTTTTCCTGGTGCTTTTTGTTGTTGTTTTGTTTTTTAACTCCACAGTTGTGCACTCAATATTAATCTGCTTTTTCTGACCCTGTGTTGTCTCAATACCCCAAACCTTCTATAGAACATTTTCATACACAACAAAAAGCCAGGCCCCGCCAACATTAAGCCATAAGATGCAGTTTTAGTTTTATGCCAGTTGGGACAGCGGAAGCCTATGAGGCTTTTCTGATTTTGCTGGATAAATTCACATTTTGACCTTTTTCTGCTATGAAACTGATAAATATAGCAAAATGGGTTTTCACATCTTCGGGGTAGATAATACTCTGTTTGAAACGCTGCTCTGAGGCATGTTCCTTTTGTTTTATGAACTTTCTCCCCAGCTAGAAGGAAAAATAGAAACGTTCCAGCCCTAACTGGTTTGGACGAGCAAACCATGAGGGTCTGCAGATGTTTAAAGTGGTTACAAGAAAATGCCAGCATATATGACCTCCTCTTTCTCTTTCGGAAAGTTAGCGAAAGATACCCTGCCTTTGAACTTTCTCCATTGAAAGAAAAAATGCATTTCTTCCAAAAGGAAAAACGCCAAGGAAAAAGCAGGATCAAAAAGCAGTAATCTACACCACAGACAGTGACAGAATAGGGGTCATTGTGGCTCAGAGTGTAGCTGTCACCAAAGGTGGTTCCTGGGGGTTCAGAGCCACGCTGACATGGTTAGACTCTGAGCACAGAGGCGGCTTCCCGGACTCTTGCTGAGACCTCCCCGCTGCACTGGGTGCTATGGGCACCCCAAGAAGTGTGGGCATTTGGGCTGTTCCTTGTGAGCATTCCTTTTTGTGCCGGCCACCGTGTCCCACAATTTTCCCATTTTCAAAGGGGAGTAAAATTTATCAGTCTCTCCTAACTTTTGCTCTCTCTTCAGCTCTCTGGAGACTGAAGATCTCTTGTTATGTGTACACACAGCGCCCAGCATAATTGGACCTCTCTCCTGATATGACCATCTGCAATGAGGCAGAGTCTGTAGTTAGATGGACACTCATACATGGAGCTGGAAGAAGATAATTTTCCTCCTGCAATGAATGAAACTTCTTTTCCAATAGGTGAGTCATAAAATTGGGGCTGATTCTTATAGGTCCTTTCCCTGACTTTTGCTCAAAAAGAAGCCATTTTCCATCTTATTTCTCTATCTATATTAGATTTGTATGTCTTAGATTCCCTATCTGTTTCAAGTGGAACGTGGTGACCTGCCACATTTTTTAAAGACAAGGTCCTTTTCTACTTCTTGCCAAGGTTTCTTGATAGCATAAAAAGCGTATCTTGTCCCAGGTAGCACCGCTAGAGCCCCCAGAAGAAGGCATTCAAAATGCTATGTGCACATATGGCTACATTTATAGGATTACGTGTCCGAGAAGCCCTCTTATGATTTGTAAAACTATAGGAAGCCAGAGGATAAGGAAAATACACAGCTTTGTCCTTCTCTGATAGTTTTTTATAACCCAGCATTTAAAAGAAATAAGTGATCCTCAAAAACCCATGTAAAATCAGTATGTCACCCCAAAAGCTCTGTTATCGCTTGACTGGTTTGCTACAGTATAGCTTCATATAGTTCCCAGGACAAAATAAATGTTATGGGATTCCTCTTTCCATGTAATTACATGGTATCATCCTTAGCCCTGGGACATCCTGATCATGGCACGATTTCATGGGCAGTACAGAGATAAAGATAACAGCTGTCATTACCAGGTCACAGCTTCGGGACACCTTGGCTACCCTTTGCCCCGGACGAGCAAGGTAAATGCATTAAAGCGAAACTCCTTTGAATGTGTGACACGGGTCCTGTTAAACAGACCACGGATGTTCTTCAAACTGGTTATTTAACAATAAACATTAAGACAGCAAGTGGCAAGGTGACGTCAGAAGAGGAGAACAAGAAGCAAAGCAGTGAAACACAGCTGAGGAGGATCTAATGAGGAGGGCAGTACATCTAGTACTGCAGCATGGAGATCCCCCTGTTTACAGAACATTAATCAGGCAGTGATTGATTTTTAAGGAGAGGCTGGATACTGTGGATAAAGGCTCATTATTATATTAATGCAGATAAACTGGCGCCCTGCAACATGTCTGGAGAAGTGTTCTGCATTTGTCTAAATAATGGAGATAAGGGAATTAAAAGCTCTGGGAGGCTGGAAGCCATTCTCGAGCTTCAGGGGGAGGGCAGAGTGCTGTGCAGGAGCAACCACACTCAACACAGATGGGGAGAGGGAAAAAGGCAAATAGCAGCTCACAACGGGACAGCTTTTATTTTTTTTCTGTCATCTTGGTGAAGGGAGCAAGGGAGATGGATCTTTGCTTTTGGTAAAACTGAAGTTCTTTGACTCTGGTGGGTCTACATGACTATTTACCAGGTGAAGATCTCAGTCTGTTTCTATGGATGGACAGGTTTATGGCAGCTGCTCTATTTTGCATGAGATAGTGTAATTCTGTGGGAGGGACAGATTGCAGCATGTAGCCATTAGTGCATTATGTGCATTATTTCTATTCTTGGGTGCGTCTTCTTTATCAGAAACTGATAAGTTACCCATAAGACACTTCTTTCTTTCAGTACCTTTTTTTTTTGTGAAGGAAAAAAAAAAACGCTATACATTATGGCAGTATTGAGGAGGTTAGGGAAAAAACAATATAATGGGGAAAAAAACCCCACTCGTGAAAACAGAATTGTCCAGCAAATAATTCAAATATTGAACAAAAGAGAGAAAAGAGAAAACCAAAGAGAACAAAATTTTGAAGAGTGGTGTCAGTTCTGTTACTTCCATCATTAGAACTTAGTGACTGGGAAATAGGGACCTTTTGCCTGGTTTATCTTTTTCTACAGCACCCACTGCTGGTAAACGTAGGGTATATGTCCCCACTGGGGACCTGAAGGGGATCTATCTGAGGAGTCACATATGCCTTCAGGGAGGTGATGGGTGCATATGGAAATAACTAGCTCTGCTTCCCCAGGGCGCTGGAAAAAAATTCTCCTGACTCCAGCAAATGCTTTTTGCAGGCTCTGCACTGCTGTCTCCAAATTAGTTGCCTCAGTTTACTTCAACTTTGAGACTATATTCACTGGTGCTGGCTAAGAGAGAGAGCAGTCGTACTCCCTGTGAGCTGTGAAGGGTAACTCAAATTCAGCATGAGGGGATTTGCCTGGTGCCTCTTTCACCCACATGGTCCAGGGAGAAACCAAGGCTTTGATTCTTCCTTTGTCCAAAGCTTTAAAGTACAAGCTAAGTCCAGAAAGCTTTTATCCTTAAAAAACCCAGCCAAACAAAAAATGCAGCCATCTCTTAGATGAGATGCAGGTAGGCCACCAGCAAAGAAGAGGCAGACACTTGTGTGAGCTGCAGTGCTGTATCTGGGGATGGTCATCTGGGTGTCTGCATCCCATCAATGCCTGACATGGTCCACAGGCTCTTGTGCCACCAGGCAGGTACGGAAGAACGTATCTCTACGGCCTCATACAGGTCCCCCCAGTCTGTCAGGGGTCATGGGGAAAAGCTCCTGCCACGGTCTCTAATTTTGTAAGTTCACTTTCCATATAGCTGGTGATGCTCCCTGAGCTGCTGGGCAAGCTCCACAGCTGCTTTGTGGATGCAGGTGTGGTCCATTGGGATAGAGTTACATTTATAAAAGCAGCCAGGGGAGTTTTAAATTTGGCCTGAAAATAAGGCTTTTAGCTAAAAATTTCTTTTATTTTGAGTCAAGAGGATGAAGAGCCAGAAAAAACACCGCCCTTTTTCAGAATAGTTTCGGATTGGGTTTTCAAGGACCCAATGCCTGTTTCATTTATCATACCGATAAGATTGATTCTCTAAAAGTTATATCAAGAATGCACAGGCTGGCCTTGTGATTATCATTTGAGATCAATCCAGAGATGAGGACATGATCTGCACCGTGGCCTCGTCGAAACGTGACAGCTTTTCCCTTCAGTGCATTTCCAGAGCTGTGCCGTTCTCCGAGGATGCTGCGCATGGGGCTGCGAGGCAGAGCTGGAGCGCTAACTCAACGAGAGGGATGACTCTGCTGAGTCAAATATTTGAATAAAAAAATAAAGGCATCTGCTGAGAAAATCACATTTAATTAGAAGGGAATAAAATGAACACGCTGAATAAAAGGAGACCAGAGCTGTTGCAGAAAGGAAGTTGAATTGATCCATCTGGGAATTCTCTGAATAATGATTATTATTAATAACACTGAGCACTTATGTAGCATTTTTTTGGGTCAAGTTCACTGCTGTGAATCATCACAACAAATGTGGAGTGTAGGTTTTTCTTTAGCATCCAAATGTCACGTCTAATTTATATTAGTTTGGTTATCACTATCATATGATGGGTGAATTCTGTCTTTGTTACTGAAGGGTTTTTTTTCCCTCTCTTGCAAATAAGAATGTCATCACTGGTGCATACCCTTGGTCTGGCTCCTGGCATATTAACCATGGGATAAAGTGCACAGAACATAATATGGAATAACTGTTTTTGTCTCCAGTGTCATTTTAAAATGTGTTCCTTTATGCAAAAGGAAATTTCAGACAGATCTTTTGTACTTCGATTTCAACAAACATCCTCTTATCTACTTCAAACCCCAGAACTCTGCATGAAATGTGACCACGCTGTCTTCGGTCTTGAAAGCCTGAACATGAACGCACCAGCAGCCAGGTCCATGGGAGTCCAGCCACTGAAATCAGTACACGT
This sequence comes from Charadrius vociferus, assembly GCF_000708025.1. NCBI lineage: Eukaryota > Metazoa > Chordata > Aves > Charadriiformes > Charadriidae > Charadrius > Charadrius vociferus. Next base: position 830,179 of record NW_009646406.1, read on the forward strand.
AGTGCACCACCCTATAAAAACTATTAACCACACAACTCTCTCTCCCTCCTCGGTTCTTCAGATCTGGCAGCATCTGCAGATCTTTAATTGTTAGCAGCCGGGATCATCCTCTGGGCACCGTACTTTCTGCAATGTCTTTGCTAGCTGGGATCCCCTTCTCCAATCTAGCATCAAGGCTTTGCAGCCTCAGCTGATTATCTGTCTCATGGATCACACACATTATTTACAGGTCACTGTCTTAATCCAGCTACAGTTGAAAATTAACCCAGGTCAAAGCAAGATTTTAAATTATGATTGTTTTCCAGGGAAACTCTAGAGGTACTGATGCACGATCCGACAAAGAGAAATTGTTCTGAAGCAGATCTCCCCTCTTACAGATGAGTTGTTTGTGTAAACAGGAGCAGCGAGCAGGTTTGAAAAACAATTGTCAAACAGCTATTTAAAACAATTCTGTTCAAATTAAAAAAGCAGGAACTTTCCTGGAACAAAGGTGTATTTTACGGGAGTAAATGGGGCTTGCGAGCTGTTTGGGAAAGGTGGATAGGTAGCTGGTATATTACAAATTCTCTTTTTTTTTCTTAGATTTTTTTTCTTATTTCTGCTGATTAAATGTAAGCCAAGGCAGAAAATGCCTGAAAACCCCTAGATGCAAACTCAGTGCTGATTGTTTTTAAGCTTGCCTAAGCTGATGGAGTGTCATGTTGCTTTCAGCTGCTCGGTTCCCTCGGAGAAAGGGCACGTCTGTGCAATGCGTGCTGAATTCAGGCGACGGTGACAGACTGCAGCCATCAGAAGGGATGAGTTGGCTTTTTGGGCACCTCTGGTCATTCCTGTCAACGGCGTGTGACCAGCCAGCTTGGACAGACGCTGCAGCCCCTCGCTCTAGAGGCAAGTCAGTTCAAAGGGCGTTCGCTTCCTCACTTACGCGTCTGATATGAGAGACTGCTCAAAAACAGGAGGAAAAACAGATTTGAAGGAGTTGTCCTGTGGCCACTGCAGTTTTTCTTAATCTAAAAGAAAAAAGAAAATGGGTTTTGAGGAGGGGTGTTTTATATTTTAGTATGTTTGTAACCTGTGTTTCCACGTTCATGTCGGCACAGGAGAGATGGCTCTCCATGGACCTTCAGCTCCTCTCCTGTGAGCTCTCCAGACCCCTGTGAAGCCCCAGTTTGGGTTTCTGTCTCCAGAGAGGGAAGCTGAGCCTCTGAGCAGCCACAGCCCTGCAGTCACTGTGAAAGCCTGCACTGGGCGTGCTGGTGCTAACTGGAAGTGACGTGGGTTCGCCGCAGGCTTTTCAGTTGTCCCGTTTAGTGGGATTTGCGCAATCTGACCAGATTGCGCAAGTGACCTCAAAAGTATTGTCTGTCCAAGAATTATTATTTCCAGAATAACATTTTTCTACTCAGGGTGAACTAAATTGCACACATGTGTGCACACACACACGATGTTTTTCTTCAGATTTTCTAAAGTCTTGTTCTGTGTTAGCTATCTTTTTCCAGAATAAGGTTGGATTTTCTGTAGATGTTTGTATGGATATGTCCAATTTGAGATGTACTGTTCCTACTCATTATTATTATTATTGTTGTTGTTATTATTATTACTACTACTTAATTTTGCATTATTTCCCACTAGGATGGGCACGTCTACATCGTCAGGCTGGATGATAACCCCCTGCTGAAATGCCTCCATGCGGCAGCATCTGCCCTCTCACCATCAATAAATTCAGACCCTGGGAGCCACATCCCGTGTTGCAGCCGTTGTCCCTGCTCAGCCGAACAGGCTGGGGCCGCTCAGGCCCCCGGGCGTAGGTACTTATTTCAGGGTAAGATGGGTTGCCATCTGGAGGCGCCTTCTTTCTCCACTGATGACAAGATTCTAGCTAATTTAAATATATTAACCACCAAATTTTTAGTTTGGTTAAAATTAAGTGGGAGGAATCCTGCCCCAGGTATTCAGTGGCTTTGCAAGTCAGGCTCCCTAAATCAGAGGTGTTGAGAATAAACCTATTCTCCCATATGACAAATGAAACTGCAATATTATTGGTGTCCCTCAAGGTCTTGGCGGCAAAAGTTGAGCCTGTTCAGATTACACGGGGCTGGGCAGAGAATGTCTCTCACTGTGTTTATACAGCAGCCAGCACTGTATAAATTTCATTGCAAGACTCATTTTCATAAATTAAAACTCCCCTGAAGGGAATGTTGAATTTAGAGCATCCCTCAACTTATGATGGATCAGTTTCCTGTTTTTACAGTAAATAGCATTTCAGAGATTTTATTTTTTTTTTCTCAGAAATGGTAAATTTAATTCTACAAAGTACTTGGCTCCATATTCTGTGGTATCTTAACAACACAATTCCTACATGTAATTATAATTACTGAAATAAACCTCTGGTGCTTTTTTCCATGCCTATTGCTATGGAGTAGTTCTACTGCTTTTAGCAGGGCCAGTGAAGCTGGCGGGTGACCTGGTGGGTACCATGCAGTCTGATGCCTCAGCTGGGGAATTGCTTGCTAAATTTGCATTTTTTTTTTTCTTCCTGGACAACCTCCCTGAATACAGCTGTGGGTCAGAAAGATCATAATCTGAAAATGATGAGTAGCTCAAATGCAGCTGAAAACCCAATTTGGAGACCTGAATTCATATTGCAGGTGATGAGGCATGAGAAAAAAAAAAAAAACACATAGCTGCTGAATCTGTAATTTCTTCATTCAGGTACATTCCTCCACCCCCATAAAGCCTCAGTAATTCAGATGTGCATCATCAGTACTTTCAAAAGTTAGGAAAAGGATAAACCCAGAGATATCTCCCACTCTATTTTCCCACTGTCATTTTTCAAAGGAGAATCAGATTATAACAATTTTGCTGTGGTGACTGGGGCCAGGAGAAAAGCTTGCTTCAAAACACGGACCTGTTGGAGCAGGTCCAGAGGAGGGCCACGAAGATGATCTAAGGGCTGGAGCACCTCTCCTTTGAGGACAGACTGAGAGAGTTGGGGTTGTTCAGCCTGGAGAAGAAAATAGAGGCCCTATAGAGGCCTTCCAGTACCTAAAGGGGGCCTACAGGAGAGCTGGGGAAGGACTTTTTACTAGGGCATGTAGTGATAGGATGAGGGGGAATGGCTATAAACTGGAAGAGGGTAAATTTAGATTAAATATTAGGACAAAATTTTTCACTTTAAGGGTGATAAGGCACTGGAACAGGTTGCCCAGAGAAGCTGTGGCTGCCTCATCCCTGGAGGTGTCCAAGGCCAGGCTGGACGGGGCTTTGAGCAACCTGGTCTGGTGGGAGGTGTCCCTGCCCATGGCGGGGGGGTGGATTGCAATGATCTTCAAGGTCCCTTCCAACCTAAACCATTCTACAATTCTATGGAAAGATGCCCTGGAACAGGTTACACCGCATTGCCATGGAAATTGCAAATGGTTGCTGCCCACCGCTCGACAGGCACCATGTGTATACGTATACCTGTACGTGTGTGTCAGTGTGCCCACACCCAGGAGGCAGGTTAGAATAGCTGTTGCCTTGTATCTGTGTCTAAGCACTGCCCAAGGGACCAGGATAGAGGTAGGTGGAGCTGATTCATGCGGCCATTCATCTGAGGGATTTCTCAGGCTGGAGGTTTGTTTCTACCTTCATGCATGATCCACATCCCCTGTTTCAACTGGGAGACATTGAAAATATCTTTCATTTCCACTAACACAGTGAGCAGGATGATTCTCCTTTGGTGAGACTCTGCTTATCGCTGCTAAGTGGTTTCTCTCTTCTACTAAAGTCTCTTTCTACCAAAATATCTGAAAATGAGGCAACGCTCCTCTAAAAGTTGGAATTCACTCATTGCTTTAGGCAGAAAGGAGAGGATGAGAAGAACAAATCCAACCTCTGCTTTGGTAATGAGATAAATGTGAAATGTTCAGGGCTCACTGGTAGAGATGGGCAAGTATGGAGTTTTGTTGGTAGAATTAGAGGGGAAAAAATAAAAACAGAAGGAAGTGTGTTCAGGTAGAACCAAAATAAAATGTGGGCTTGCTTTTAGTAAAATCAAAAGATTGTATTTTGGGCCAGTCCCGAACATTTTGGAGTTGAAATCACAGAATCACAGAATTTTCAGAGTTGGAAGGGACCTCTAGAGATCATCTAGTCCAACTCCCCTGCTAAAGCAGGATTGCCCAGAGCACATTACTCAGGACTGCATCCAGGCGGGTTTTGAAAATCTCCAGAGAAGGGGACTCCACCCCCTCCCTGGGCAGCCTGTGCCAGTGCTCTGTCACCCCAACTGTAAAGAAGTTTTTCCGTGTGTTGGAACGGAACTTCCTATGTTCCAACTTGCGCCCATTGCCCCTCGTCCTGTCACTGGGAACCACCGAGAAGAGTGTGGCTCCATCCTCCTTCAACCCACCCTTTAGATATTTGTAAGTAGTAATAAGGTCTCCCCTCAGCCTTCTTTTCTCCAGGCTAAAGAGTCCCAGCTCTCTCAGCCTTTCCTCGTAAGGGAGATGCTCCAATCCCTCAGTCATCTTGGTTGCCCTACGTTGGACTCGCTCCAGCAGTTCCCTGTCCCTCTTGAACCGGGGAGACCAAAACTGGACACAGTATTCCAGTTGTGGCCTCACAAATATTCAACCCTTCTGCTTTGTCTGAGTCTGTGACATATTTTAATGCCCAAAATAAGTGTTTTGCCATTTCAGGGTACCCTCGTCTCCATTCCATTTCTAACTATTGCAAATATTTTATGAGTAAAATTCACTGCTAATTTTGAACTGAATTTCCAAATAGTTTTGATCCTCTAAAGCTATAGTTTTTAAAATAAATGAGTTGAATTGCTTTTATTCAGTTCTACCCTAGACTTTATTCACAGGTACTGAATTGATTAATTCTTGGACAAGAACTGACTGAAATTCAGTGTCTGAATTTTAGCAGGAGTGTCAGAGGTGGAGCAAGCTCACTACAGACAGACTTTTCAGAGGATTTACCCCTCCAATTCAAGTAGCACATAAAGAAAGGAAACCACGAGTTTCCAGAGGCTGTAAGTGGCAATAAAAGCATCGATGTCCTTGTTAAATGTAATCCCTTCTCCAAAGGCTGGAGGAATTAGAGATTCTCAATAAAACATTCAGAAGTTACTGTTGGGTTTTGTTTTAATATCTTTTCCCCAAATACCATTTTTGGAAGCAATGGAATTGTTCTTCCGCAAGTCCCAGGCAAATGCAAAGGTCAGCTTGCAGCAGACAGCATGGAAAATTTCAGCACGAACCGTTCACACTTGAATAGGTTATAAGCACACTGGACACTGGCTCTTCAAATAGAAAGGCTCAAGGAAAATTACCACTGTATCTGGCATCCACATGTACTGTATGTACTTTTGGGTTTTTTTTTACCATCCAAACTTGGTCCCGCATAATGCTAAAAATGAAGAGGGCACAGGTGTGATCCATTCCCGAAAAGTTTTGCAGGTGTTTTCCACTCCAGAGATTCTCTGAGGAGCCATTGAAAGGGCACCAAAGGCACGTAGCCTGCCTGAAAAGTTTTACTTGCCGATTCATGATGCTTTCATCACCTGCCTCTAAAAGTTATTACCAAAAGAATGACTTTGAGCAGCCCAAATCTGTGTCCATCAGAGCAGCCTTGCCTGCCAGCCAGCCGGTCGATAGGTTAGCGTGACCTTCTGCCTCCAGCGCAGCTTGTGGGGGAGAAGACAAACAGCTTTCCTCCCCTGGATTCAGAGGGGGAGGGACACAAGGGACAGTGCCTTTAGAGCCAACGAGGCTCGGAAACTTCTTTGTTTGAAATTCCCCCTGAAATTCTTGCGTTATTATTACACACAGTGTTTGGACATCACCAGGCTCTCACCCAAGTAGCTGATATCTGCGTTTTGTGGGCACAGAGCCACGCACCCCCCTGTTATCCCTGCAGGGATTTGGCTGCTGGTGGCCAGCTGGGGAGAGCAGGGCAGCGGATGCCGGGATGGGTCCGCACGTGATGCTGGGCAAAGGGCCGTGCAATGCCTCGTTGTGTGTGAAATGGGAAACAGTGATGGGTTTTTCTACTCTCCGACTTCTCCGAGCGGGTCACAGGTCCGGGCAGGACTTTCTCCTGCTGCGTGGGTACAGTGCTGGGACCTTGGTGATGCCTTCAGATGCCGTTGAGCATGGACAGGAGGGATCTGGCTATCAGCAGCAGTGGCAGCTCCCTTCTATTTTGCTCCCAAACGCCTGCCCGCCTTTCAGCTTCCACAGGAGAGGTGGAGCAGATGGGTGACCAGGTGCGTTTGTATTTTAATCTCCCTCTAAAAGGAACATACAGGCCTTGGAATATTCTGTTAAGCAAATGGCTGCAAATGAGGTGTGAAGCCCCCAGCCAGGATATACGCCTCATTCCGCCATTTGTTCTTTTCTCACCCCCCTTGTCCTCCCTTGCACCCCTCCTTTATTTTATTTTATTTTTTTAATTTTCCGGTAGGCATCAATTAGGTGAGGGCTTTTCATTTTAAACATTGGGATTTTTACTCGGCCTGCTAAGGCTGTCAGGTCTAGTTTGCTGCTGAACAGTTCATGCTTTGGTGCTGGACAATGCATGAATGTTTAAATTGCTTGAAATGTCTAATTGAATTATCCTCAAATTACAAATCAAAATAGGAAAGGCTGTCTCTGGCTCACAGGCTCGTTCACTGGGATGTGTCTGCCATACCGCTGCTTTTCTTTATATTTTCTTTTCTGCTTCCGACTATGGCTGTGTTAAATGAAACCTTAAATACTGAAAGCATTTCTGTTTGCGTGTGCAGGGGGAAGCGATGCTGAACGTAAAGGGAAATTTATTCACGTTCCGGCTCTGAGTTCTTTTTGTGCTGCAGGAAAATGAGTTCATGAAATTTATATCAATGCATAGGAAAGCAAAACAGCCAGCTGCTATTTACAAAGAAACTTCCTTTCTCTTTCAGCCACAGCAATATATAATATAAAATACTTTCAGGCAGATATATATAAATACCATTTAACTGTTGGTTTGTTGTTTTTTTTTTTTTTTTTTTTTTTTTTTTTAGAGCCAACAAAATAAAGAATTTTTTTTTTTTTTTTTTTTTTTTTTTATGAGAGCACACAGATTAAGGAAACCAACAAGCCAGAAAGAAGATTTGATGCATCTAGCCAGTACTCATGATAAAATCGGCTTGTTAAAGCCTTGCCTTTTATACAGTGAGGTAGAAATTAAAGCCTGTAGGATTTTCTTCTATAAGTTGTTAGGGGAGGCAGAGCTGGGTCTCCATGCATCACATTCACCCTGTCCAGCCCCCTGCCCAGCGGCACTGGAGGCTGATCAGAAACTCTGGTTAGTGCAATAACATTTCTTCCAGGAGTATATTCTTTTTATGGCATTTTATCATATACAATAAAGGGGGTTTGACCACCCACCCTCACCCTCAATCGTTTTGCTGCTATACCTTAAATTGTTCAGTGGCTGTCGGTACCAGGGGCACAAAAGCGGTGTTGGTGCTGCATCCTTCTCCCAGCAGCTGCCCCATCCCTCGCTCTCCCCCAAAAATCCCCCTTCGGGGGCCAGGCACTTCACCCAGGCGTTGCTGCCTCCCGCTGTGGCTGCCAAGACCTCCCATGCACTGTATGTTAGCCCATCAGGTAAGGAGCCTCTTCCAGGACCTGTGGCGCAGGATGGATGCTCACATCAGTTGCGGGTTTTTGTAAACATCTGATTGTTTTGGGGGCAAAGATTACACTTGCATGAATCAAGCATACCCAAATCAGAGCTTCTTTCAGAAATGGAGAAAGCTGTAATTTGAAACTGATTGTACCGGACACCTATTAAAATGATGTAGACCTTGGCAATGCACGTGTCCAGATGAAAACAGTGAAATGCACTTGATAATGATTGTGTATTACCAAAATCACATAAGACACTGCATCCCTCTCATTGCAAATCTCTTGCTCCCTCTCCAAATAATATTAAAGCCCGCTAATCTAATTTCTCTCTTGGTATCGTAAGGCTGGTTCCCAGCTATGGGGCAGTGGAGGAAGAGCACACCAGGCAACGCCAAGCTCTTCAGCACGGCAAGTTGCTCATATTACATAGCAATGCTTTCAGCTCTGCTTAAAACATAACCCTGGGGTTTAGGTTAGGAGCTCTCCTGCTGTGCCCCAGTCTAATCAGATTTGCACCAAACGCTCCCTTGCTTGCAGAAGAGTGCCGGTACTTGGGTTGCTTTTTAACATGTGCGTGAGTTGGTTCCTGCGACCATCTCACCATGACTAAAGCATGGACAAAGCTCAGCCAAATGGCAGTGATATTATTACCGTTACTAGAACTTGAGAGATCTCACATGAATTTCACCAGGGCTGTGGCCTACCTTTTTCTGCTGACTGGTTTTCCAGAGGTCGCTTCCCAGTCGTGGCAGTCACCTCTTCAAAGTGGCATCCTTCTTTCTCTGCCACAGACTGGAGGTGCAGATGTTGACCCGCAGCTTTGATGCCAGACGTGGGTGCCAATGCCTTCCAGAGGCATTTTCTTTCTCAGTGGTCACAGGGAGATTTTAACGTGGAAGTTGTCTTTTGCAAAATGTGGCTGATACTTAAGTGTGCTGGATATCATAGTATGTGCCATAATGGTTATTGCTGTAATTCATTAAACTGCCACCTGATCATTTTGCATTAGCGTTGGTCTGTTCCATTTAAGGGCTTCTTTAAATTGGCATATGAAATCATTCCCAAGGGATTGATGAAAACTGCTGAGCACCAGGAATCAGGCAGACAGATCTTTGTACCATGAGGGAATCCTGACCTGGGAATTAACGGCAACTAAGATGCCCCCCACATTTAAAATAAAATCCCACCCTCCCTGGCTCAAATCCAGCTGACCTCACTTGGGCACCTGAAGGTCCCCGGGGAGTTACTTTAGGCTGGGGATGGAAGAGCCCTGCTGTGAAGGAGGGTTCAGGCTGTGACAGCCTCACGGCTCCAGGGGACCTCACTCCGACTGTGTTCTTCACCCCTGACGGGTAAAGGCGTACAGCTGTGAGGGGTGAGCCCCGGCCCAAGCATCGGGGTTTAGCTACGATAAATCAGTGTCACTCTGTTGAAGGACTGGTCCATAATTTGCTTTTGCTCTTGCATGAGAAAGGGAGGGTGAAGTCCACATGGGACGTTAGGGTATAAAACAGTGCACTTTATCTCTTACACGGAATAAACAGAGGTATGGATTATTACGCAAAAGATAAAAAAAATCGCTCTAAAACGACAGTATGTTGTTAGGGAAACTTGCAGAACCTCTGGCATAAAGATAAGGGGTTTCTTGAGCTTTGGAGGGCTGCAGGAATGTACAAGTGTAATTCCTGCATTTACGAAACACCAGCAGTGCACGTATCTGGGACTAAAACTGCAGGGTTAGATGAGACAGAACCAGAACCCAGCCAGACACAGGCACGAGCCGCAGCCACGGGCTTCTCCCAAACCCGAACAGAAAGTGTCAAAGCAAGCAGGGTTAATTTGGGCAGTAAGAGAAGTGCCTGAAGCGGCACTGCAGAAATTCCTCACTTCAGCATTTCTCTTCAACGTGTAGACTCTGTTCTCAGCTACATAAGCGACAGGACACAGGAAACTTTTTACAAGTACATTTTTATTTAAAATAAAAATTAATTATGGTGCCTTTTTAAAATAGGGTACTGCACAATCTGTATATGCAACACAGTTTTTGGTACGGAACATACTTATTGAGCAATATCCTTAAATACTAAATATATATTAATGGCTTGTTTGAGAAACATGACAACATTAATTCTGATATTTTTTTTTCTCTTTAGTCATTTAACCACTGATACAGATTTCCTATAAACAATATTCGTTTTCATCTGTACATGTGGTACACAGTCAAGAAGGCAGATCTTAGAATATTTACATTCATGCATTGATTTAAACACACTATTTTGCAGTTTAAAATAATATATTTTTGTTTGTACAGGTGCAGGGAGTATTGGAAATACATATCTACCATAGGCCTGATTCTCCACTGCTTGGCAGCATCTCTGGGCATGACCTGGCTGGAGCAGGAGGCCCACACTCGCTTCACATGCTGTGACCATATGGCATGCAAGACTGGACAATTAGGTCTCTGTATAGATATATATCAATATATTTATATCTTATACTTAGTAGAACTCTCCTCGTTCCTTCCATGTCTGTTTTTGCAGCATCTATCCAAGGTAGAGATGCTTTCCTGGTCACACCACTGTCGGGTCTGAGCCCGGCAGGGCGGCAGGGTTGAGGCTTCAGCTCCACCTTGCCGGCACTGCTGAGGACCGAGGAAACTCAACACTTCTCAGCTTGGGCCCTTAAAGTGCATTCCTTGCTTGCGTCTGCTAGTGGTGAGCCTTCAGAAGAAATTTTGAGTTGATGATCTTGCTCAGACTGACCACAGCAGTTTTCTGGGTCTGTCTGGTGGTGGTCAGAGCACAGAAGTTACCTTCTGCGTAGAAATTGGCCACCTTTGCATCTGCCTGGGATCTGGCTATTTTGTGAACGGAGCTATGCAGGACCTTGCTATGCCTGATATTTTGGTGGCTAAAAATAAACCCAAAATGCTTGTAAAGCTGTATTTTGGATTGCCAGTTCCCCAGATCCAGGGTCACTGCTTAGCGAGGCCCTTATCCATCAAGCCTATTCCTTTCCCTTTGTATTCAATTATAGTACAATAAGGAAGCACAGAAGCCTCTTTCATAAAAGCTTTGCAAGTAGTCTGCAGAGTGTTAAACACAACCTTAAACCCCATCAGAAAACTTCAGAAATCTTTCCCCAATGACACTGCCTTTCTGGCCTCTCCTTTCTGAAGACTTCTCCTTCCAGTGTACTTTTCCAAGAGCTTTTTCGAAGATCACCTTAAATTTTGGTACAATGTAGTCAACTATAGTTCAATGGGCAGGAATCCAATGGCAAAACTACCCCGTGCAGGATTTCCCACCTCTCCCCGCCGTGCAGCTGTGCGAGCGCTGAGAGCAAAGGCTCTGGGCAAGGAGAAGAGCAGCTCTCTGCCCGTCTGCTGCCACTCTTCTGCAGCCAACGGATTAAAGAAACACATTGGAGAATGTTTGTTTTTGAAATACCATGGCGGTGATGTGCCCAAATACGTTTATTTAGTATCAGCATGTTGCATATAATGATAGTGTAAATCTGCCTATGCAAACAGGATGCATCTATATCTCTGAAAATACTGCCACAGAGCTGGTAAGGATTTTTATCTTGATTATACAGATGGGTAAATTGAGGCACAGAGAGGCAAAATTACTTGCTAGTAAACAGCAGATCGGTGGCAGAGTTAAAAACAGACCCTAGTCCTCACGTGCTGCTCCTTGAAATGCCCTGCCTCCCCGCTCTCCATCCAGTTTTTAATGTTTATTTTCTCCTGAGGAGACCTCAGGAGTCCTGGGGTGGGTTTGCTCATAGGTTATGTCATGCATCAGGGTCTTCTCTAGTGAGGACACTTCACCATTGACATCACTGAAAATCAGACAGTGTTCGATGACCATCTCTTTAGACTTTCTCTTGCAAAACCAGACACATTTTGATGGACATAATGGGTTACAAATCCCTTTTGTGATTTTGGCCTTACAGAACATGCTTTTAAAGCTGTACTAGGAAATAAGTAAAATCAACAACCTTGAGGAGAAAGTGCTAATCCTGAGCCTGTATCATGCTAAACTCATCTGCATTCATACTTTATACTCTCAGCTAAACATGCAACCAGTCTCAAACTATGCCACATTTAGGCAGAAACAATTGGAGTAAAAAAAGAAAGGCAAACATAGGTAACTACGCCAAAATAAATGTTATCGCTTAAAAAATATTCTAGAAATATACTTGCAATATTTTTATTATAGTATTTAGGGGCTAAGTGCTTTAGGCAATCAACATTTGGGATACTAGACTCAAAGTGTAAGTTGTGTCATTTTAATCCCACTTTGGATCTAAGAACATATCACTGTGTCTTGTGCAAGCACACAACATGAATATGGCAGGGAACGATCGCACTCCTGGGCAAAGGGTTACTTATTCCCTTTCACTTTTGTAATTGCATTCACTTCTCAAGAAAGTCTAGCCTTTAAAAAATAATTTCATGTAGCTAAACTTCTACATAGTGATGACAGGCTAAAAAGCTAAATGAATAACTCCATAAATTCCTCAACAGCAGTATATAGCAGCATTTCATTTTATCATTGAAAAGATATTTATATTTACATACACCCTATTGTTCAATAGGTAATAGAAAACTAGAGATGGGCCTGAGCTGAAACTCCTGATTTGAACATCCCAGAGCTTTTCAGGGAAGGTCTGCAGAGCATCGTCTTCCTCTGCCATCAGCCCAAACTCTACATCCCGGCGATAGATCAACCGCAGACGGCAATGCGTTCAAAATCAAGGTCTGATTTCTGCAGTTCAGGCACATCCTTACACAAAACTGAAAGCATCGGTGTGTTGCAGTGCCAAGGGACGTGACGGCCGGGGGACAGCCACGTCCTGGAGCAAGACTGGGTCGGTGCCTGGGAGTTACTCACAGACACAGATCCCGAGTGGTATGGAAGCTTGACGTCCAGACAAGAAGCCAGGGTGGAAATTTGTCTTTCACTGCATCACTACTTTCAGCACAGAGGTAAACGGAGATGTACATGTGGAGGTGTGACATGAAGGAAGGTTTTCAGGAGGGGGGGAAAGACCAGCGCCTCGGCTAGTCTCATCGCCTTTATCCTAAGGGTTACTTACTGAGTCTAACCTGAGATCCTATGTGAAATGAATTTGGGTGGATTCCACTTTGCTTTAAGTAGTCTGCAATCCACGTCACGGAAAGTACAACACTAAGCTGTTACGCCGAATTTGGCACAATTGGCAGTCTCTGCCCAGGAGAGGCAGAGACTGAGTTAACTTGGGCACAACCAGCTTACCAGACCCTCAAAAGCAGTCCTCTAAGCTAGACCTACAATGTCCTCGGTGGGTCAGTTCAGGAGACTCGACGCTTTCAGGAAACAACACTAATCAGTGAATGAAGAGGACTTCAAAGGGCTGCTAGTCCTTGCAACACAATCCCGCCCAAATACTCATGACAAGATGTAAAGAACATCTTTCCTGTAGGGGTTTCCCTGGGGAATCAGTGTGATGCAAACACAGAGAAACGTGTAGAATTTCACAAAGGCAGAACTTTTTAAAGGTAAAAAATAAAGTGTGATGCAAAAAAGGAAGCTGATTATGAAGTAATAATGTTCAAAGCACCTCGTAATAATATCTCTCTTTCAATAGCAATGCTAATTGCTAAAATCTTACATTTTGATTTCTTTTGCCTGAAAAGTCTTCAGCCATGGAAATTGCATAGTCACCAGACTGCAGGTGAATTTTCTGGGATAAGTCACAAGTTCATGCAATTTTTGGTTGCTTGATGGCTTAACAGAAATCTTTTTCCCTTTTTAATCATGAAATAATAAGAATGATAAGAATGAAGTATAAGCATACAAAACTGCACAGGCTGGAGAAGCATGTAGGTGACACCTCCTACCCACGACCCTCAGACCCACTTATAATAAGCTGCTGCCACTCTGGCAGATCACCTTCTCCTCGAAAGATCCTACTTAAGCAGCTGGTTTTGGACACTCAATTCAAACGGAAAAGTGGGGGGGAAGAGAAGGAAGAAGACGAAGCAGGAGGCATCGCGACATCGCTTTCACGAGATGCAGCATGCAATGCTTATGCCTTTGTGAGACCTTTCCTCCGGGCAGCCCAGGTGGGCGAGTTTATCCTCCCTTGGAGAAGCAGCAAGCCTGAAGAGCAGCCTGCTTTTCTCTTCTGAATCACTGATGCGTGCGCTATTTCTGAAATGAAGTCCTTGGCCACAGAGCTCCTTTTGCCGCCTTATTTCACCCACCTTGCATACTCTGTGTGTGTGCTTTGAAAGTTTACCACCTCCTGCGCCTCGGCGGGGTCTCCGGGATTATACGACCGCATTGTTATCAACTGTTTTGTTGTTTTGGGAGGAGGTCATTGCATATTCAGCCCGACTGGTTCCGTTCTCTTCTTTTCTCATTGGTTTCCTTGGGTGATGCCAGGTGCGGTGATGTACAGGCAGTGTTGGGGGGAGAAGAAAGGACAGAGATAAACATCTTCTTTGTCAATACAGATTGAAAGCAAGAACGTGTAAGGCGCATCATAACACTGAACTTTTCCTCCCTGTTTTCCCTTTCTCAACACAGGTCAAACCAGCAGTTAAATTTTGTCAATCCTCATGATCCACCTGGAAGATGAGGGGTCTGGGCCTAAGCCCTGTTGATGGGCTGTTGGTCTCCCTGTGCTAGCCTGTGTGTAGATACAGGCCTGCACGTTGCATGAGGCAAAGGCTGCTGGAAGGAGAGCCCTCCACCACCACCTTCACCCCTGGAACAGAAGCTTGGGTGTTGGGTTGGGCTCTGCCTTGGGGCAGCCTTGGGCCTTTCTCTTCAAAGTGCAACATCATTCAAACTGGGATGATGATCAGTCGCTGAGGACCCACCTCACTCACCAGTCATCATAAAACCGCCATGTTTGGTCTCTAGGAGAGGACTCATCTGACCAGTGTAGATTTGTACACCTTTGGTGACCACCCGAGACTACTTTCACAGAGAGACACAAGCACTTTTAAAACACAGTTCAGAACAGCTTAAAGTGGATACCCAAAATCTCAGATGCTTTGTGCTCAAGGCATTTGTGTTTCTCTGCATTGTCTGTGAAGGAAGGCTAGTCTACTGGCCCAGACACAGATGTTCATATTCTTGGTGTCTGTGTTAGTGACCGAAACATGGTACCTGCTGTGATCTACCAGTCCCCCAGCACCAACCACTGAAGCATCTCCTTTTTATTTTGTTTGGTGGCCACTGGCACCATTTGGTAATGCAGGCCAGGACCCCCACTGTTAATTGTGAGGCGATTCAGGAAATGCCCAGCAAGTGCAGAAATGTAACAAGCATCTGCACCTCATGGAGCAAAACCATCTGATCTGGTATTTTAAAGTGACTCTGAAAAGGGAGACCTGAGCATAAGTCCCATAACAGACTATGTTACATCATGTAAGTGTTTCTCCCACAGATTCTTTCCTCAAAAGCGGTGTGACCTTAATTTAAAGCTGAAGCTGTACATCTAGTAGGAGGAAAAAGCTTTGTGTTTTCCACACCGGTATTTCAGACATTAGTGCCTTGAGTTTAGGGTGCTTCTAAGGGCAAACAGAGTACCGGATAAACAAGAGTAATACAACAGTCAATCATCTAATCTGTTCTATTGTTCTTGACATTGTTTAACAAAACAAACAAGAATTAATAAAAAAATAGTTAATGACATTTACTTTCAGCAAAGTATTAGTGAAAGGTTTATGGAGAATGATTACAGGAAGACAAATTTGTTTTGCTTGTAATCTCAAAGCAAATACTGATTGTGACATCTCATGCCACTCTAGCTGGCAAGAGTTAAGGTTTGTTAACATTGGCTGTGATTCCAGCTGTTAGAGAATGGAAATGGAAGGGAAGGGCAGACTAAGAGCTTTGTTGAACCCTTTTTCAGCCATTAACATGCTGTGCCTGTTTGTATCTGACAAAAGCTCCTGCAGCTCTGTCTTTCATGATGTTGCAAACCACCCATCCACCCTGCCACAACCCTGTCAAGAAGAATGGAGAATCTGATGGCAATACTTTTCTGATGTTTTCCTGCATAGGAAAAATGATGTGGCTGTCTTTAACGTCTCTACTGCTTACAAATTTTTTTTCTTTCTTTCCCCTCCTAGTTCCAACCCTGGCAATCAGTTCTAACAATGGTCAAAAAATGAACACATTTTGGTGTTTTCTACTTGCTATCTGCCTTCTGCTTACCCCTTCTTTCTTTCTTTTGTTCTCCTATGTGTTTCTGCACCTCTCCAGTTCCATTTTCTTTCCCTGTCTTGCCTTCCGATTCTTTCTTCATGTTAAAAAATGTCTTACTCTCATTTTAATCTATATTTTTTCTTTTTTCTAGAAGTGATTCCAAGACCAACTTCTTCAGTTCTCTTAAAAGACTTTTGCCTTTCCTCCTCCTTTTTTTGCATTAGTTTCTCTTCCCGAGAGTAGCCATTTGCTCTTTCTCCTCCCCAGGCTGAGCTCCCACCACAGACCTGCGAGGTTCGGAGACTCTCCTCTGACGGTGAGACCTCTCTGCAGACACTGCGTGAGAGGCTCCCGGTGATACTACACCACTGGCACTAGCCTGCATTCAAAGTGCCTTTTTTCCCAAGCCTGCAAATAGTGGAATGGAGATTTTATCAGGGCTCTGCTTCTGCCTTATCAATTGCTCAGGGTTAGCGCCAGCAAAGCAGAGCAACTGCTTTCTTGGGTCTCAATGAAATGGCTATTTGAGGCATTTATTTATTTATCTATCAGCAGGCACAAAAGTTCAGGCTTGGACACTGCTCTGTTTAACTCCTTCCCTCGATCTGTTTCCACATGCACGTCAGGCATGGATTTAGGTTCAAACTTGCCTCAGTTACACCATTTGAATCACTGGCTGGGCAAACTTGTATGCACTTGTCACAGTGATTGAAGTTGACCTATGTATTTAGATATACAAAGTCATCTTGGCCTGTTGTGATTTTTAAACTGCCGTTTTGCATTAGAGAACTAGCTCTTTTTGCTTTACTATCTCTGTGTGTCACTCCCCTTTTTTACCCCAAATTTCATGGACTGTTGAGATCTAAGCATGCAAGTTTTCCTCTTATACACCAAGGGGAACCCTTCTATCCTATTTTCTGCCTGATAAGCTAGGTTATGCATGATCGTCCACCATATGATACTCCAAAACCCCCTTTCAGCTAAGTGCTGTGGCCCTGTATTTATGCATTTCCATTCCAGGGTTGCTCTTCAGTGGTAAAAGGGATGTTTCAGATTAGTGAGGGAACAAGTAGGGAACTATTCGTATCTGACATACTCACTTGGTGGCAGGCAAAACAGGCTGTTCACTAACAAGTGGTTTGCATTGCTTTACAGTATGATTTGCTACACATTGTGCTTTGACGTTTAGCAAACGAATTGGTGTACTCTTCACGCCAAACATCTCAGAATGAAAGGCACATGCAACTCTGTACAGCTTAGTACACTCCTGAAATGATGTGTCAGAGTCCATAATGACCTCTCCACCATGCATGCATTAATTTGCATGAGTCCTAAAATCAAGAAAGCATCAAACAGCCATTTAACAGTGTATTTCACACATCAAGCTTCACTTTCAGATGAGGTTTTGATCACTTTATAAATCTTATTTATCAAAGAAATTCATATCAGCTTGTCACATTGGCTTGTCCCAGTTCTCTGCAGAGTCCTGTGTAAAGGTCAACTAAATGATGCACATTTAAACATAATTTTTAAGTTGTCTTTAGAAAATTTCTTAGAGGAGGCACAGTTTTTGGCCCTTGATCATGTCTAGGCATGAAACTCAATTGATACATTTGACAAACCCTTCCCTGCCAGCTTTGGCTACTGGTGTAAATTTGGCATAGACCTACTGTCTGTAAGGCAGTTGTGTGGTACAGTACTAGGGGAGAGTTTCACCTTATGTCTCACTTGTACACACTTAAGAAAATCTCTCTATATATGACTTTTCAGACAAAATCAACCAAAAGTTAAGCAGACTATTCATTTAATCAGGACTTTATTATGCCTTGTTATTTACAGGCTTACTGAAGCTTTGAGGAGAGTAAGATCGCCTAGAAATGGGAATTAAAGTCTTGTCCAGAAGAGTAAACTACAACAGAGTTTAAAAGACGCAACACAACCCACCTGCTCATACTTTTCGGGGTGCTTTGTGCTTGCAAGGGATGAGAGTTAAGGGTAAAACCTGATTTCGTAAGACAAGCCTGAGTGTTGCAAACCTGTTTCCTACTGCCTACCTCCATAGCAACGTCTCGGTTGAGTGCCAGTGCGCCATGGCCAGCATCTGGGAAGGTTGGGCCCCGGGGAAACCCAGCCAAGCTAGGAGGGGGTGACCTTGGGCTGGCAGCAGAGAAATGAAGGGATATTAAATTCACCTCCTTCTGGGACCCCCATACCCTAACCAGCACTGCCAGGAGATGCCTGCCTCCACTTGGGATTTGCTGCCCTGAACTATCCTCCAAAGGAAACACCTATCCTGTTGCTTACGAAACAGCAATAGAGTGTCATTCTTCTTTTAAAATGCAGTTAGAGGAGGAAAGGCTGCTTTCCCCCACCCTGCGGTGTGTTGTTGGAGGAGATGTCCAGAGCTCGGAAGACCCCAGTGCGACTCCACTCTTTCCTGAGCAGTGGTCACTACCATCAACAAAGCTGCTACCGAGCCCTGCGGGCAGCCCCACTTTTGCATGTCACAGCACAGGGCTGTGCTGTGGGGAAAGATAAGGAACTGGTGAGCTGCTCTACCGACAAGCATCACCACAGCTCGCCCGCCCCTCCTGCGTTGGAGGTGGCATGCGCCAGGTCGCGTGTGCGCCTGCCAGTCCCCGGGGCAAAGCAGCGGAAGGCAAGAGGCAAATCAGAGAGCTGAAGATGTATTGCTTATACGTGCAATGACTTCAAAGCTCTTCTCCGTACCGATGAATATTTCATTAGCTATCAACACATAAAAATTAATGATTTTCAATAAAATTGGGTCTCATACAACACACCCATTTGCTTCATAGGATTGATCTACCCTGATGTGCCCCCAGTGCACAGCAGAAATATCCGAGCTACCTACATACCAGCAGAGATCCAACCGCAGCAGCATCTTCCTGGGTTACAAGAGTTGTCCAAGGAACAGGGTAAATACCTGGTAGGTCCATTTTCACTCAGCTTTGTCTCCTGGGCTAGGATGCTAGCAGTACCTATGGCAGCTATGTTTAGAGCTCTTGGCTAGACGTCTCTGCTGGAAGCCCAGCCAAGATGATGTGTGGGCTACAGTCACATTTCAAAAACATCCTTATTTAGCAGATACAGGATAGGAAAGGAAGAATAAATTTTGTAGTGTTATTCAATTACAGGACTATCTCTCCCAGTAACTTAAATGTTTATAAGAACATAAAGAACGTGAGTGGAGGCTTTTTACATCACGGTACTCTGGGTGTTCATCAGACAGCCATTTGATTCATGCTGGCCATCAGCCACCAGAGATGAATCAGTTCCCATGATAGCAACTGGTGGGAGAAGCGAACTTGCTTTCTAAGACTGGTCTGTGAACAGGGCCCCTGCTAGAAGGGCTCAGTGTACGGGCAACAGTTGATTTCTGGGACATAGCCATCGAATTTGTGCACAGCCACCCACCACGAGCCTTGCCTAATGACCAACCTGGGCTGGCCAGCCTGGTGCTATGGTCCAGACATATGGGGCCCATGTTAAAGAAAGTCACTTCTCTGGATATAGTTTTCAGAGTCATGGAAAGAGAGTCACATTCTGACTTCTCCATTTGACTGTCTCAGAGGAAACAGAACAATTGAATCTGGGTATTTCTTATTTGACAATGTAAAGACAGAAATCAAAGATGAAACCCTAATGATGAAAATTGTCTGAAATCTTAGTTTTTCTATATTAAATTAGTTAACAGCCATATGTGGACCATGTGTCTGTCCAGAAAACAAGCAGCATACTATTCATTACTCGTAGGAAGAGGTTACTGGCTCAACTACCTCCTACGTACAAAGCAAATGTTTCACAGTTATAATAAAAATTTGGAAAACTTTCAGCAAACGCACTCACTACTGCTCAATGTTTATCAAGGACCAATGCTCAATACTCTCAATCTCCTAAGGCTTTTACATGCATTCCCTGTATTTCCATCTCCAATCTGGTAAGTTAGATAGTCCAGCATCTAAAAGACACAAACTGCCTTGCCCTGGTATTTATTACTTACTATCCCAATAAGTGATGTTTTTGACTTACTCTTCCAAACTAGAAAGTCTGATGCGTAACCTGGATGATATTACCTGCACTGTTTGGAAGGACTATGGGTTACTTTCATTTTTTGACATTTGATAGAGGTCTCCTTTCTCAAGCCGCATTGTCCCTTGTGGAAAAAAAAGATGTGTCTTTTGTGAATCAGAAAAGG
>NW_009646406.1:850297-851669 GCF_000708025.1 Charadrius vociferus
ACCAGTGGTCAGCTGATAAATAAGATTTACCGGAGAAAGCAAGCATACAATTTTTAACATTTTCAGACCTTTTCTGTCTCTCTGTCATGTGTAGAGAAGGGGAGAAGATCTGTACAAGTGCACATGTTACGACCATTATGCAAAATGGGAAAGTCTCTTTCACAGCACTGCAAGTCATGTTGCACCAATAGGCTTTGATCTAGCCCTGAGATACCGTCTCCTAAGGAGAGTTTCTTCTTTCCTGGCTGTTCACATGAGCATTTTCAAGCCTGCAATTTACGGCTAATTCAGCTTTCTCTCACAGCCATTTTTAGCTGACCAGTTTCTGGAGTATATTTAAGCAAGCCCTGCAGGCATGTGGGCGATTTCTGTTTTGGGGTGTTTCACGCTCCCCTGTGATAGTCAAATCCCTCTTGCTGTGCACAGATTGAAGATCTACCCTTTGCTGAGTGCTTCTCTCAGGGAAAAAAAACAAAACAAATCCATATGGAGCCGCTCTGCAGCCATTCATCAGCACTTAGAGGTTCCCTGAGCTGGTGTGCTCGGGTGCAAAATGTGGTGGGCAGATCTCTTTCTGCAAAAGTTCATCTCTCCCAGCCTGCTGAAGTCGCTCTGGGTATATCAGAAGGGAGGATTTGGCCTCTTCAGATTGCAAGTAATTGAAATAGATTGCTGAGCCACACGGGAAATTTAAGAAGTGGAGTTTAGCCTTCATTTATTTTCAGCAGTGCAAAGTCAGAGTAATTCCACAGACTTTGGTGGACTTGAGGAGGATTTGTTCTGATGTTACAAAGGAAGATCTGTCCCTGGGAGACTCAGGTGATGCAATCACATTTCCTACTAGGTCTTCAATTAAGCTAACTTCAGAATTATATTCCTACACAAAACCAATCTTAAGGAAGAGAAGCAGCTTTATTATTAGGATACTGGACTATTAACCGGCATAATTGATAAAAGTACTTTCAGTGACCTTTCACATTACAACCCATTATTTGCATTCCCTATAATGATCTTTAAAAGGTTTTATTGACTGGAGGGATATTACAGCTGACATTATCTATTGGGCGTTCTCAGCACAGAATACGTCGTCGATATGTTTTGATGACAAATGGAAAAAAATGAATGGGCCTAATGTAAAAAAATGAGCTCATGTTGCCTGCCTCCCAGCCTGGCAAAAAGCCACTAATGAAAAGTAAAAAAAAAAAAAAAGATATTAAATGTCTGGTATGAAGGTACCTTGCTTCAAACAAAGCAAAACCGTGTCTGGAGGATGGCCATGGCCACGGCCGTGCCTGGCAGTGTGCTACATGCTGACAGTGTCCTTTGGGGATGAGCTGGGCACACTCCTGCTCCTCAAAGGCCATGGAGCTCG
>NW_009646406.1:851687-859878 GCF_000708025.1 Charadrius vociferus
CAGACTGGCTGGCTGCCGGGGCCCCGTGCTCTGGGGCAGGGGGGCCATCAGCACGGGAAAAATGTGGGGTTGGGATAATAAGGGGCAGAGAGAGGAGATGAGCAAGGGCTGCTCATCACTGCTCTCTTGCCATCTCTGAAGGACAGTATGTCTCTCACCAGCCAAGTGACTGTAGATATTGCCGGTTTAGGCACTGGACTTTTCCATCCGCAAAACAAAGTTGATCTTCTGTGCTACTTTGTGCCCAGATTTTTTGCTGAATGTAGATAACTGTCTCGCTATTTGATCCCTTGCAAACACAGGCACAAACCTGAGGGATGGACTCAATCCATGCAGAAGAACAAGGCTACTGCTATTGCACAGAATGATTTAGATAATAGAATTTCACAAAATTATTTAGATAGTAACGGTAAATTTCTGTGCAGATGAACCAAAATTATCTGCAGATTTTCCATTATAGAAATGTATTTAATAGAAGAGTGTCTGCAACACAAATAAACGTAAGGAGCTGAGAAAAAACCTAAAACTTGTAACAAGAGCTAACCCTTGCAACTGTCTAGATCACTGCATTTGATGCAATCTGTCTGTGCCACCAGCTGAAGATCACTGATTTCCAAGCAACTGCTTCTGAATTTCTCCACTCACAAAGAAAAGCCTGCAGAGCCAGACCCTTCTCTTTGCAGGATCAATGCAAACCCACTGTAAATGGACTGCAGAGGGTGGTCCCAGCCTCCCTGTGCTCCAGGAGTGTAACTGGGCAAGTCCATACAGAGGCAGAGCAACCAGCAAGTCCTGCACACCTTGATGTCTCCAGAGAGATTTGGTTTGGTGCAGTTTGGGAACTAAGCGTGTTTAGACAATTGTAACCAGGGACAATTTCCGAGAAAGGATTTGAGTTCAGCCAGACTCCACACTGGCTCCCCAGGGCTCAGAGCCACTGAAGGGAAGAGCCAGGTGAGCCTGCAGTTCCTGCTGCTTGGGAGTATTAAAACCTTTCATAAGGTTTTATGCTACTGCCTCAAAAAGAAGACACCAAAGAAGGCACCATTTCTCCACCCGGGACCTCTTTGCAAGAGGTTAAGGCGAAGGCCAGAATGAGGAATGACCCTATTTTCCCACTCCTGACTTGCACCCAGCTGGGATCAGACCCTTTACATCAGACCCCCTGTTAATGCTTTACTCCATCACCCGGCATCAGATTGGGGAAGGGCTGCTGGGATGCTGTTAGGATAGCTCATCTCCACAAATGCCCTTTGCACAGCTGTTCCTTCAGCACAAGAAGGACATGGACCTGCTGGAGCGTGTCCAGAGGAGGGCCACAAAGATGATCCGAGGGCTGGAGCACCTCTCCTATGAGGACAGGCTGAGAGAGTTGGGGTTGTTCAGCCTGGAGAAGAGAAGGCCTTATTGTGGCCTTTCAGTACTTAAAGGGGGCCTATGGGAAAGATGAGGACAAACTTTTTAGCAGGGCCTGTTGTGATAGGACAAGGGGTAATGACTTTAAACTAAATGTGGTATGAAGGTACCTTGCTTCAAACAAAGCAAAACCGTGTCTGGAGGATGGCCATGGCCACGGCCGTGCCTGGCAGTGTGCTACATGCTGACAGTGTCCTTTGGGGATGAGCTGGGCACACTCCTGCTCCTCAAAGGCCATGGAGCTCGTCTGGTGGTGCACCACGGTCTGACAGGCAATGGAGAAACAGCCTGGGATTGTCAATATATATATATGTCCTTATAAAAAGACACCTATACTGGAAGGGGAAGTGGAGGAGGGAGAGGTGCAGGAATCCCCTGCCATGGCTGCAGACTGGCTGGCTGTCGGTGCCCCGTGCTCTGGGTCAGGGTGGCCATCAGCATGGGAAAAATGTGGGGTTGGGATAATAAGGGGCAGAGAGAGGAGATGAGCAAGGGCTGCTCATCACTGCTCTCTTGCCATCTCTGAAGGACAGTATGTCTCTCACCAGCCAAGTGACTGTAGATATTGCCGGTTTAGGCACTGGACTTTTCCATCCGCAAAACAAAGTTGATCTTCTGTGCTACTTTGTGCCCAGATTTTTTGCTGAATGTAGATAACTGTCTCGCTATTTGATCCCTTGCAAACACAGGCACAAACCTGAGGGATGGACTCAATCCATGCAGAAGAACAAGGCTACTGCTATTGCACAGAATGATTTAGATAATAGAATTTCACAAAATTATTTAGATAGTAACGGTAAATTTCTGTGCAGATGAACCAAAATTATCTGCAGATTTTCCATTATAGAAATGTATTTAATAGAAGAGTGTCTGCAACACAAATAAACGTAAGGAGCTGAGAAAAAACCTAAAACTTGTAACAAGAACTAACCTTTGCAACTGTCTAGATCACTGCATTTGATGCAATCTGTCTGTGCCACCAGCTGAAGATCACTGATTTCCAAGCAACTGCTTCTGAATTTCTCCACTCACAAAGAAAAGCCTGCAGAGCCAGACCCTTCTCTTTGCAGGATCAATGCAAACCCACTGTAAATGGACTGCAGAGGGTGGTCCCAGCCTCCCTGTGCTCCAGGAGTGTAACTGGGCAAGTCCATACAGAGGCAGAGCAACCAGCAAGTCCTGCACACCTTGATGTCTCCAGAGAGATTTGGTTTGGTGCAGTTTGGGAACTAAGCGTGTTTAGACAATTGTAACCAGGGACAATTTCCGAGAAAGGATTTGAGTTCAGCCAGACTCCACACTGGCTCCCCAGGGCTCAGAGCCACTGAAGGGAAGAGCCAGGTGAGCCTGCAGTTCCTGCTGCTTGGGAGTATTAAAACCTTTCATAAGGTTTTATGCTACTGCCTCAAAAAGAAGACACCAAAGAAGGCACCATTTATCCACCCAGGACCTCTTTGCAAGAGGTTAAGGCGGAGGCCAGAATGATAAATGACCCTATTTTCCCACTCCTGCCTTGCACCCAGCTGGGATCAGACCCTTTACATCAGACCCCCTGTTAATGCTCCACCCGGGACCTCTTTGCAAGAGGTTAAGGCGAAGGCCAGAATGAGGAATGACCCTATTTTCCCACTCCTGACTTGCACCCAGCTGGGATCAGACCCTTTACATCAGACCCCCTGTTAATGCTTTACTCCATCACCCGGCATCAGATTGGGGAAGGGCTGCTGGGATGCTGTTAGGATAGCTCATCTCCCCAAATGCCCTTTGCACAGCTGTTCCTTCAGCACAAGAAGGACATGGACCTGCTGGAGCGTGTCCAGAGGAGGGCCACAAAGATGATCCGAGGGCTGGAGCACCTCTCCTATGAGGACAGGCTGAGAGAGTTGGGGTTGTTCAGCCTGGAGAAGAGAAGGCCTTATTGTGGCCTTTCAGTACCTAAAGGGGGCCTATGGGAAAGATGAGGACAAACTTTTTAGCAGGGCCTGTTGTGATAGGACAAGGGGTAATGACTTTAAACTAAATGAAGGAAGATTTAGACTAGATATAAGGAAGAAATTTTTTACAGTGAGGGTGGTGTAACACTGGCCCAGGTTGCCCAGAGAGGTGGGTGATGCATTATCCCTGGAAACATTCAAGGTCAGGTTGGATGGGACTCTGAGCAACCTGATCTAATTGAAGATAACCCTGCTCATTGCAGGGGGGTTGGACTAGATGGCCTTTAAAGGTTCCTTTCTACCCAGACTATTTTATGATTCTATGATTTAGCCAACAACTCTCCGAGCTGGACAAACCCAGATCATCGTTCTCCAGCCCAGCCATACTGGAGGGGGTGGCCACGTGCCTGCCGCTGGAGAGGACACTGGAGTTGGAGCGAGGTAAACGTGCAGTGGAGCAGGACCACCCCAGCAGATGCCATCTTCTCCCACCCCCCAGCTCTGCCCACGCTGACCTACTGCACATCTCGCCTTCCCAGCAAGACTCTCCGGCGCGGGGAGCTGTGCGCTGCTTAGCAACCCCGCAGCACGATAAATATTTAGCAGTAAGTACAGTGGGGTGCGGAGAAGGAAGGACAGAGAAATCAGACCATGCAGCCACGCAAGTGGTGGCAGCACAGCTGCAAGGGGCTTGAGGGAGGCTGCTAGAGAGCGACGTGTGTCCGAGGAGCATCACAGCTCTGCAAACAGGGACCCTGTCTGCACCTTTCTCCCCGCCCCAGGCAGTGTGGCTGCATGGCAGGAAACGGCACAGCAAGGCAGGGTGTGTGTGTGTGATGTGACCTCTCTTCAGAGCAGTGGGGACCCCTGAAACCAGCTGGTGTGGACAAGCACCCCTGAGCCTTCCATTATCAACACCTGCTTTCAGCCAGGGCAAGGAAAAGCTGAGGTCTTGGTTGCACACCAAGTTGTGACTAATTAGACAAAGGTGTGAAACTAATTCACATAAATTCATAGAATCATAGAACAGTTTAGGTTGGAAAAGTCCTTCAAGATCATCGCGTTCCAACCCCCCTGCCATGGGCAGGGACACCTCCCACCAGACCAGGATGCTCAAAGCTCCATCCAGTCTGGCCTTGAACACCTCCAGGGATGAGGCAGCCACAGCTTCTCTGGGCAACCTGTTCCAGTGCCTTATCACCCTTAAAGTCAAAATTTTTGTCCTAATATTTAATCTAAATTTACCCTCTTCCAGTTTAAAGCCATTCCCCCTCGTCCTGTCACTACATGCCCTAAAAAAGTCCTTCCCCAGCTCTCCTGTAGGCCCCCTTTAGGTACTGGAAATTGCAGTGGGAAATAACACTGCCATGGTCAGATGCCGCGTTACCTCTGGCTGAGATTCCCTGCACAGGATGAAGCGCGGCCAAGCGCGGCTCCTGCCATTCCCAGAGCTCCACCTGTCCCCAGGGTCTCCATGCACAGAAGTCCAGGTTAGAGCCAGGCATCAAAATCCAAGCCAGCAGAAGCCACAAATTAGACAAGCCGGGGGTGGCACCAAGCCAAGGCTGCTGGCCAGAAGCGTGTGGGAAGAGGGTATCATCTTCTGTGTGGTCAAACCTGGGGCAACGTGGGGGTGGTGCAGGAAACAAAATTCTGTAGAAAACAAGACAGGGCAGGGACTGGGGGGCCTGGATGCACGTGATGGGTAAGGGACCAACTGCTGCTTCGCCGCTCCATGGTCGGGTCTGGCTTCTTGTCACCCCGAGGCAGAGCAGAATGAGTCTGGACAGAGCCTGTCTGGGGCAGCGTGGGGCATGCGTGGGAACTGCTGGGGCATTCCCACACTTTTCTGGCTTTCTTGTTCCAACTTGAGGGGTTTTAGAGCTCCTGCAAATCCACCCTGTCTGCCAAACCCACTGGGAGCTGCAGTTGTTCAGCCACTGGAGAAATCAGGCGTTACTGCTTTTACTCCAGATGCACTGTAAATCCTTTGCGGAAAGGAAAAGGGGGCAATAAAGGCACCCAGGAAGTTCCTATAGGATTCTCATTGTCTAGAGGGAATTTCTGGGTGATAGAGAGCTGGAGTAATGGATCTACACCCCCACTCCGCTACCATGGGTACAATTGCCTTTGAATCCCAAAAAAAAGAGATTGTCCCAGGCACCCCAGGGTGCTACTGCTGGGTTCTTGAGACCTAAGCTCAGATATTCCAGATAATCAAGCCAAAAACTTTCTTCAAATGTCCCTGCACACTGTGCCGGGTACATCTCAGCCACAGCTGTGGCTTTTCACCAGCAGGGTCAGCCAGAAGTGGCCTCCTGTCAGCTTGTAAAATCTATGATTGGCTTCAAAATTATATAAATTTCTAAGAAAACTTCATTTCTTTGCCTTATAGAATTTTGAATATGTAAAACTCTTGAATTTAAAGTCAATTTTTAGACTAGTAGGTGAAGAGAACCCTGATCTCATATTTACTCAGATTTCTTCAGAAGTTATGGCTTTGGGAAAAAATGTAATAAAAAACTCACGGCAAACCTGGCAACTCTCCTATATGTTTCAAAGCTTTAGTACCCACTTGTATCTTCTAATTGTGCTGGGGTAAACCAGGAATACTTCATCCAGTGCAATTACACCAGGATGAGCATTATATTCTGGCATGAGCCTGTACAATCCACCCATGGCTATTACAGAGATGCACTGAGGCAGCAACTGTACAATACTTGAATCTATTTCAAGACTTCTGCCCATTTGCTGTGGTACCCTCATCTGCAGTAGAAAACAGAAAAATACCAAGTTTGTTTCTGGTCACAGTGAGAAGTTAATTGATCACAGGACAGGCCATAATGCTCTACAGATTTCTGTTGGCATCTTTGTCAATACATCACAAATTAGGAGTGAACAAGTGAAAAATGATCCATAGGAGAGTATTCTGTGAAACACTGGATCACTTGTTTTATGCTAAAGACTAGAGCCTCCTCAAGCCTTCCAGTGCTCTCATTTATGAGAAACAGTGGGGCATTTTATCCATTTATGACAGCAAACTTTCTCCCTAGCAGAATGTGACTGTGGTGTAACTTAAAAGAGACAGAGAAATTCTGCCCTATAACAGGTATGCAAACATGTAGTGCTTATAAAAATCCCAGACTGACAGCTCTGAAGAGCAGCTCCTCCTGCTTATCTGACCAACATGTACTGTACAGGCAATGGCAAAGCAAACTTTTCCTGCACTTTCCTGCACTTTCCTGCACAAACTGCCCACACGGCTTGGTTCGGCCATCTCTCTGAATGAAAGGCTCTTTCATCCACCTTACTGATCAGCCCTTGATCTCTCAAGTGAACCTGCTAAGAAGTAGTAGCAATACTTTTGCTATTCTACTTGAAAAAAATGAGGCTGACCCTTCTTCATCTTGATGCACCCAAAAAACATTGGGCAGCGCCAACTATTAGTCCTCTGTCCAAAATCCCCAGTGATGCCACTGAATCAGCAGAATGAATACAGGAGAGCTCTGGCATGTCCAGTGGGCTTGGGTCAGGTCATAAAGCTGTTCAACAACTTGTCTCGTATATGCTATCCTGGAAATTGTTCCATGACCAACACCCAGACTTCAATACTGTTTGGAAGAACAACTGATTTTCCTTATACTGGCCCTCTGTTTTCATCAAGCAGGCTACATTTAGTTTAATAAACAGTGATAGCTCTGAAAGAACACAAGAAAACCAACAAGAACTCAGAGAGGTTGTGGACTCTCCATCTGTGGAGATATTCAAAACCCAGCTGGACACAGACCTGGGCATCCTGCTCTAGCTGAGTCTGTTAGAGCAGAAGTTCGGATTAGATGATCTCAAGCTGTCCCATCCAACCTCCACCACTCTGTGATTCTATGAGCTCATTTCTTGGTGGTTAAAAAATGAGATGTCCTGAGAAAGACTGGTTCCTCAGGGTATTTAAATTGTCTTTAGTAGACCATCTGCAACCTCATTCCAAGGATGGGAGTAAACTCACCACTGGGAGATGATTAGGCATAGAGGCTAAGCAATACATGGGGACGTTGGGCTTTGATTAGAGGTGACAGAAGACCTGGACAGTGGTGCTCAGCGATAGATGCTGATCCTATTGTTGATAAGCATCAACATTCGGCCAGTGGAAAAGATAACCAGGCTACAGTGTGACTGTCTTTTTTCCTTGCTTTTCCAAAATTTTGAAGTTTGTCTTTCTTTCAACTGTCCTCAGTGACATTCCCAGGTCTTCCTGATGAAGACCATATTCCTTTCTCAATGGCACTTCTTAGGGGTGGACCCTTTTTGCAGAGCTGATCTGGTTTGACATCAATGACTTGCATTAGATACACAGATCTGCCCCCATAGACCTTCTTCTTCTTCCCTTTGAATGTCCCACACTCAAACAGTACTTTTTAAACCAGCTTTTCCACCAAGTACCTTACTTTATCTTCTGACTAATTACTGTCTTTCCAGGCACCTGCTGAGAATTAAGGCACCATTTCAGCACAAACCCTTCTAATGTGTCAGGGAGAAAAGAAGAGATTAACAATCTCAATTCACCTTGACCTGCCTGTCAGCAGCCACACAGTGAATATCCACTTCAAAGTGATTAAGTAAGTTTAGGGCACTTTTCTGTCTTCTCTCCCCACATTGTTTTGTTGCAATGAATTTTTGGACTAGGTTGTGCAGCCTCAGTGCTTCTCATAGGAGATGGCCATGTGGGGGACTTCAGAGTCCTTGCTCTTTGGGGGAGTGAGTGGTAGGAAACAGGCTGGGGGAGAGGTGTGGGGCCATGGCTGGCTGAGCAGGAGCTGCACCCCTGCACCGTGGGACACGCTCTT
>NW_009646406.1:860031-861273 GCF_000708025.1 Charadrius vociferus
CGCTCTTCCATACATAGCAGCTCACCACAGCCCCAAATCCCAGTTTTCACCCCCCTCAAACAAGCCTCGGTGTTTTCCCCTCTCAAGCTCCTGACTCATTTTGTTAAACCAAACCATCTTCCTGAACCTTGCTCCCACTACTGAAACTAGACCTTGCACTGTACAGGGTCCATAAATCATACGCTAATGCCGAGTACCCTAGAAAATAACCTGAGCAATGAATTTTAAGACAGTTTAAATACGACCTGACATTTTATTTCAGTACAATGGTTTATTTTTTTCATTTAATTATTATTTGAAGGTGACCTCAGTGCCTATTTAAGGAAGTGCATATGTAGGCGTTTATGGTACCTTCATCTCAGGCTATGGGATACGCACAAAACTGTTGTGGCTTGACAAAGTTAGAGTAGTGGGTAAAAGGTATATCATGCAAAACTTTGCTTATCAGCAACCTGCTTTCTCTGCTGACTTAGCAATAGAGCTTTTTGGCAGCAAACCCTGAGGTACATCTGAGAGCAGAGGTATGCATCCCACCTAAAATCCAGCAGAGCCAAGGAGTCGCATCCCTGGACACAATGGGCTGCTCATGGGTCATCTCAGACCGCATGGATGTTCTGGAGATCTTAAATACAGGTTTTTCACGTGTTGGAAAACCACGTGAAACACCTCCTGCCAGGTTGCATAGGTGGCGCGTCAACTGGCACGGAGACCAGGATGCTCAGCTTTGCTTTCCCCTTTGAGGCCTGAGAGATGGCTCCAGTATCTTAATTTTATACAGGGAGCCAGGGATTTATTTTTCCCTTTTATGTAAATATCTTACTCTTCTCACAGACACTGACACACCAGTGAGCTGCAGAAATAGGATTACATTCTGTAGATCGCTCTCTCCCCCATCTCAGTTACTTATTTACCAAACAACTCTCGTTAATCCTCTTTACTGTGTTTACCTCCCACTTCCCTCCAGTCTTACTATGATTCAAGTGCTTGGAGATGTTAAAAAAAAAAGCTGAAGAGACAGCCACCTCCAGAGCTGATTAAAATGAATCGAGCTCCACTGATTGTTTTTGCATCCGCACCGATTTACCAGATGAAGATTTGTTAGAGCTGCTGGCATTCACGGTGCACTTGCCCAAGTCCAGTCCACAAACCATGTAATACTGAAACGACCCAGCTTCCTCCAGTCTGGGCTAGTTTATGAATTGTCCTTGGGCTTCCTGCTTTTACTTCTTTGTGTCAGTCTTC
>NW_009646406.1:861327-875353 GCF_000708025.1 Charadrius vociferus
GGAAAGAGAATGAAGAAATGCTAGAGTAATACACAGAGGTATTCCAGATGTTGAACTGGCTATTCGTCTGCTCTTGCTATGTGTTACAGAAATCACTGATTGTGAGATCACTTTCCTTATCCACAAAATGAGCAGAAAAGTCCCACTGTGTACAACGGGTCTGAGCCCTGGCCAGTTAATGATTAAGCCTGTCCTAGTAATTTGCAAATGTCACAGGCTGTGACTGCTGCCGGCTCTGAGTGTCAATCCCTAAATTTTCTCTAATGTGCCACAGAAAAGTTTCTTAAGAGAAAATTCACATTTTTTAAAAAGAGGAATTAGCCCTCTGTCACCAAGACAAGAGAAAATAGCCAAACTGAGGGTACTATCACCATGTGTGTAACCACGCTGCGGCACAACACAATATCACACGCGATCTCCTCTGGTGCTTGATCTGTGCAGTAGGACACATCTGTACTTGGTGTGCTGGTCATGCAGTGCCCAACACCGCAGACACCAGCAGCACACATAGGAAATTTAGAGGCTGGTTTAAGACCCTTCAAAGAATCGCCCCATATGGATCTTCCCAAGGGTTTAACCTGTCTGGCAGTGCTCTGAGTTTCAAAGCTGATTGACATGTATTGGTATTATTTCCCTCACGGACCAGACAGAGGTCAAATCCATCCACTGGAATGGAATTCAGTATTTCTTATGACCATTTCACATTGGGAGAATGTGACTTTTTCCAGAGGAGATGCAGGGAAGGAGACAGCAACATGCTGGCTTGGTTCTGGTAGTTATTTTACACAAAGAATCACCATTCCACTAGGTTTTATTTTGTCACAAAAAGCCTTAGTGCCTAAAATTGTTGATATGCTAAAGTTTTACGTTTTACAAGAGACAACAAACCACCCCAGGAGAAACAGTTCTTATACAGATTGAATAAAAATACAGTTGAATTATGATACATTGAGGATAGTCACTCCCTCTCTTCCCGCTACAGAAGAGCAGACATGAGAGAGTTTGATTGGGTCTGGCCCTTTGAAACCAGTAAATGAGATTTTAACTTAAGCACAATAGGATTTTTCTTTTTCTTTCTACTTCAAATTTGATTCTTATGAAAGTGAGGGATTAATACAACAGATCCAAGCTCTGTGCAAGTAAATCTCTGCCTGTACTTTCCTACTAAAACATTTAACTCTTGCTGCACCCTACAACCAGATGACTGCTGTTATTTTTCTCTTCAGCATCTCTTCAGTGTTTATACTGCTAATTAAGCTGAGCTGTATGCTTTAGGCTAAATAGGATATAGATAGCATTAATGGTCAGGCTCTAAAACCCCACTTCATTTGGAAGAGTAACAAGTAGAGAAATCAAGTTATTCCACTTAGGTTTTTGCAACACTCTCCTGTAATACTTATGGATTTGTCAGTGGGAGATATATACCATATATGTCTATTACAGGAGATACATAGGATCTACTATAGATAGGATACATAGGATATAGATGGATACATAGGATACATCTATCCATGGGTAAGACTAGTATTATCACCTGATCTGAAATCATGTTCAGTATGTTCTAGGTATTTCTTTTTATTTATTTGATTTTTATTTTTATTTACTTTTTTTAGCTGATGGGCTGGTGAGAATTTTTACATGTTGTTCCTGTTGCACCAAAAAAAAGATATGAGCCATCTGCTGTTGTCAAGCCCGTTTTCATGCTTACTGGCACTTCCAGTTTTTATTGCACCCCAGGCTCTCATCAAAATGAGGGTTTCCAAATGTGAAGACACGTATCTCCTTCCCCTGCTCCCCCAGGAAGCGGGAAAAAAATCCCTGTCTAAAAATGCTGGAGGGTGACAGTCTCACGCAAGGTTTTACAGGGGGGGTGTTTGGTTAATAATTCTTGCCACTTTCACATTTACGCTGCTTATCAGACAGTAGGTGATGAACCTCAGTGACACCTCTGAGATGTAGGCAAACGCTTTCAGAGAGAGGAAACCAAGCAGGAGAGGGCTTTGAGGGTCAGTTTGTGCTGGGCACTGTGAACAGTCCCATCCTCAGCGTGCTTTGCCACTCTCCTGGTCTCCCCCCACAGTGACCAGCTACATGACAGCGGGGAACCGAGGCTGGGACACCCCTGAATCCTGCAGACATGCCTGACATAGTACAAGACGGAAAGGATGCTGTTCAGTGGTGAGCCACAACGCTATCCTCACCCAGAGCTAAGAAACAGTCTGGGCAGGCAAAGGTGGGCTCTTCAGGCTGGGTTCTGATTTCTACATGAAGGCAATCAGCGTGTGCCTTTCCTTGGATGAAGAGGGTGCTGCCATATCAAGGTCACAACCTGACCCAGAGATGGCTGGAGGACGAGCGGGTGGCATTCACATCTAAAGGGGATGGGCACATTGTAAGTAAGACACCTGGAGGTGGGAGACAGATTTGTCAGAGATGCTGCAACAACAAAGGTCCCAATTCCAGGAGATGCAAGGAATGAGGGTCTGGGAGAAGGACTGAAGAGGAGAGCTGGTGGGATGGGGGTGTGAGAAAGGACGGGGCAGAGCATGGTTATGGAGTCAGAGGCTGGGAACACACTGAAGGAAATTTCGGCTTCAGCGTCACCCAGATTAATCCCCTCACTCTTTCTCTAGCCACCTCTACCTCCCAGCAAAAAAGAGACTGATGGATTTCTCACACTAGCTAAAGCCAATTCAGCTCAACAATATGGAATAATACTCTGTGTCGAAGGCAGAGATGCTTTTCTTGTGAAGCATCTTATCCTATTTCCCAGCGTTTATCAATAGATATCTTTTACAGTGGATCAAGGAACCTGAACTACTGAGGCAAGCTGCCAGGCACTTTAGGGCATCCTTTTAACAGAGCTGTTTTAGGAAAGACTCATTGATGAAAAGAAATGCTCTAGTTACTCTGTAAAAATAAAATTAATAAGATTTTCTTTTATAGCTGCCCGTCCCACATCTGAGCAGTTTTCAGCTTAGCATTTGTCAGCAGTGTGAATGTCAACAATAAGAAGATCTAAGAGGAATTTTCACTTTTCTCTGAGCCTAATGCCTCTTCAAGCGGCTGACTTGTATGTTGATATTCACGCTGTTGACAAATAATGGATGTCTTCATCAAGTATCTGTATTATTCTTCACCGACATGAAGCATAAGAATTTGTTATGTGAATTCTCACAGCCTTTTCAGGGCAGCTCTAAATTTGCCTGTTTAAATTTCTTTTCTGTACCTCTTATCTACCAGCATCAGAGCAGATTTGAAGAGCAATTCTTCGTTAGGCACGAGGTGCCCTGGAGGCTTACTGCTCCTGTAGGTACATTTCGAAGCCTTGGCAGAAATCATTCACAATTTGGCACTAGGCAGACAAATACAATAGCCATTTTTGAAACAAATACAAATTTTCACATGGAATTGGACCAATCCCCTACGAGCAGCCAATGGCAGATTAGGAAATACAACTAAATTTTTGTACTGTGTTACCAATCCAATTCTACTCCAATTTCAGTCCTCCGTAGATGATTTTTAAGAAGTCCAGTAGCTAGAGTGAAAGCCTTCCAACTTCTCAAAACTAATAAGCATTCGTTTTAGCTAAACTAGAATAGCAGAGATACTTGTGTAAATTTAATAAGAAATTAGATCCACACTTCTGCCTTGTTTGAATTCTCCCTTTTTGATGCTCCTGGATATACTATCCTTCAAATCCTGCATAAATTTTTCAGACAACCACAAAGCACGTGCAATGCTCCAGCATTGCGATACGCCTGAGGCTCATCAAAAATCTTGCAGCTGCTTTGCATGCAGACAACTTTTTTCCATGAAAGGTATTTTCTTTTCTTTTTTTTTCTCCCCCCAAAAAATCCCAAAAGTGAATAAATATTATATAATCCAAACTGTGATTCAGATGTCACTGCAATATCTCACAAGAGTTATGGATTTTGACTTTTTCTGCTCGAAATATAAAATATTATTTAGGCAAAGAAATTATTCCCACTCCCATTTTTCTATGTAACTGAAATCAATAATTTCTAACTACCAGATGTCTATGCAAGCATATCTATTGCAAAGACAGTGGTAGGGAAGCTGAAATAGTTACTACACACCGTGTTGTACATAGGCTTCACATAGGCTTTTAAATTAAGAGAGACAGGTTTTGAAATGGATTCTGTAGACCGTAATTTTGAAGCAAGAATAAATTAGAAGTAGAGTCTCCAAATGAAAAAGTACACAGATTACCCTAGGTTTGGGTTAAAAAAGCTTGCATCAATCTGAAATGCTACAGTTGGTCATGGGCCTGGGCCAAAAATCTCACATCCCATGTGTAAATTTTGAGTACTATCAGGACTGGATAGGACAGCATTTCCCACCTCTACACTTGGCCAAGCCAAAGCTATCGACATTCCCCAGCAACTTGCAGCAATTTGACTTTGGGGAGTTCACGTTAATCTGAACATTGTGGCCCTGTCCCATTTCTAGTTTTTCTCCTCCTCATGCCCATGACCGTGCATTAAACTTCATCCTTTACACAGGCAGGATACGGTACATACAGCGACTTTCCAATGAAAATACACATTGACTACAGGATGCGTTTTGCCTTTGGGATGCCTTTCAACAAAACAAGGTGTCAGCCAACTCTTGGGTCAACCTTTGTGGGGTTGCATTGCCCTAAGCACAGTAAAAGCATCTGGAGTCTTACCTTTTTATGGCTTTGTAGCAAATGATGACAACTACGAAGAGGAACACTAGTGTGGCGCAGCATACTGCAATGATAATAACCAGGCCTGGCCACCAGGTCTCTTCAGTGGGACAAAAGGTAGACTTGGGAGCTGTTAAAAGAGTGGGGAAAAACACATGAGTTCTCCCATATAAGCAGATATGCTTCACTCACCCATGCAATAGCACTGTGCCAGGAACACATATACGTGCATCGAGGATATTTCACATTTAGGACCCATTTTTTTCCCAAGCAATCACTAGTTTGGTACTAGATATTTCTTGTCACGGTCCCCAGATAACCGTGTCCTCTGTGTCAGTGTTGTCTACAACCTGGTGCTCAGTGCGAAGGAGAAAGGGTCAGCTCTGCTACCTCCCTCTGCGTTTGCCATCTCCTGCCACATCAGATTTAGTTTTAGAGAGAGATGTGACGCTGATAACGGTAGGCTTTCAAACCCCATTAGGGGAGGTTTATTGGGGAGCCGCAGCGGTGCCTACTAATCAGTATTGCAGCTGCTATCATTGTAGCCCCGGAGCGAGGAAGGGGGATTTGTTTTAAAAGGACAGGAATTTTATTACACTTATTAATTGCTTTTAGAGGACTATAGTTGACAAGCTCCTTTCCCATTACATTATCTTTG
Organism: Charadrius vociferus; assembly: GCF_000708025.1. NCBI lineage: Eukaryota > Metazoa > Chordata > Aves > Charadriiformes > Charadriidae > Charadrius > Charadrius vociferus. Next base: position 866,679 of record NW_009646406.1, read on the forward strand.
AATTGTACGTCCAATAGCTAAGAAACGTCAACATTAGGAAATGTTAACCCATGATAATATAAGCAATTATCATTACATTTTTCTTAGTCGATTTAAGGCTAGGGTTGTCTATGTAAGTACCACTCAAAACAAGCGGTATTTTGCATCAGCAGTAATACTGGTGGTGTTCAGTTCAAATCTTTTCCTTCAGGGCCATATTCCTTTTCCTACGTTTTGAGGGGACACACATTTCCTGAAGGATGGTGAGCAACAGGCAATGCCATGAGCGGTACCAGTATACTGCAGAGCAGGAAGAGACCCTTAACGCAGTGTATGCAGCCATGTAAACGCCATGAGAATTTGGGTCACCCTAAATGAAGTTTAATAATGAATCAGTCAATGGGACTGTCTAAATCTACATTTTCAGTTAAGTAGGGGAAAGAATTAAATATAGCAAAAAAGCTTTTTTTTTTTTAGTCTAATTATTTGGTCTGATATATTATAAATTCTGAACTTCCTGTTGTACACATCGCAAATAGCCGCACAAGTTAAAACGTGTCATCACTCTTGCATCAATCAGTGTGAGCTGACATCTCCTGTGTTTGATTAGCAAAAGACATACACATAATTTTACGTTTAACACTCACTAGGTAAAAATCCTGAAGTACACAATTACTGAGAAAATATTTTTTTTCCAGTTGCATGATCTATAGAAGAATTGGCAACATTCTCCCAGAGAAATCTGCAAGAGCACCATAGAAAACCACTAGGAAAAAAAACTATAAGAAGCAATCAAAATAATAAAGCCAACAGCTTGATAATTTATAGGCAGTTCAGCATTTGGTACCACACAAGAGGTCGTGTCTTTCTCACACACATCAGCCTTCAACACATGCTATCACTATGATCATACTTGTCTGGCAAATATTGCCTTAAATTTATTGTACACGTATTGAGTGTGAGGGTGGGTTTTTTTTGTGTTTGTTTGTTTGGGGTTTTTTTTCCCTACAGATAGAAAAATAAAGCTGAAAAATTAAGTGATTTGAAGAACTAGTGGGTCCTGGCTCCTCTTTTGACAATGCGTCTGCTCCTGGGCTATCTCAGCAACTGAATTTCTACTTTATTACTATGTCAGCTGCAGAAGTCAGTTTTCAGTGGGTGATGTATTTATCGTGTTGAGATGATTTATTGTGTGGTGATAAAGCTAATGCCTTGGATATTCTCGGAAAGTTCTCAATATTGTTATTTTCTAATATTCCAGAACAGAAGGCATTTCAAAGATGACAAAATGTTTGCGTGAAGGAGCAGGCAGTCTCAGGGCCAACTCTACCCGCCTGGTGTTGTCCTGACAAACACAAAAGGTTGCAGTAAAATCAAAGGAAACACATCCATCTGAGATGCCTTGTAAAATTAGATGAGATCATACAAAATGTGGCAAGTACGGCTACCCCTATCTAGACCGCGTTCTTCCTCAAAGACAGGATCAGCCAAACTAGTTGTAAAGCAAAATGAGATGGGGAGACTGGGTAGCTCCTCGGCACAACAAATGAGGTGGGGAGATGGCAGAGGCAGGGTATAAAGCAAGGCTTGTCACGTGCCTGTGCACCACATGCTCCTTGATGGTTTATCACAGTATTTTTACATGGAGAATAAACAGATATATGTGGGATTGAATAGTGAATATGAGTCCTGACAGCCTGTATGTAGTTATTAATGACAGGAAAATAAGAATTGCTGATGTGGAGGCGACCCCTAATCCACCCAGCTTGGTTCCCTTCCCCACTGGTCCAGACCAGGCACTCAGAAAGAAGCAGGAGAAATCGCACTGGAAGCTATCAAAGCCTGTTTCTTAGTGGCTGGTTGGTTTATACAGCTTTAAAAATTCTTTTCTATTTCTACCCCTTATTATTGCAGTGCTAGGTAATCTTGTTTTCCTTAGAAATGTCCACTCTTTTTCCAATAAGATCCTAGTAGCGTGCTCTTTTCTGCCTTTCTCGGATTGCATTCACATAGCCCTCATTACCTGGGCACTTCTACGTCCTTAATGCATTTCTCCTCACAATTATCCTCTGAGGAAGACCAGAACTGCTTTTAATCCCCTTGTGCTGATGGGAAGCCCAAGCCTGTCCCACAGGGATGCCTCCATGTGCAGCTGGGAAAGTCAGCTGAGAGGATAACTTCCGAAAGAGCCAGCAAGGTACCTGGGAACCACTGTGTCCTCAGGGAGGTACCTCATGGTGAACCCCACACTGAGCTCTCTGTGTTAGGGAGGTGTTGATGTCTCCATCCCCTTGGGCTGGGGCTCATGGCTCTGCTCCCAGGGGTAGCCCAGGGCTGGGGAGGCTCTCCATCCTCTGCTTGGGTCCCAGTCCCCAGCTCATCATCCCCACTATAGAAAAAACTGGTTGCACCTGGGAGGGGCTGAGCCCACATGCATCATGCCCTCAACGATCAGAAATTATCCTGGGGTGAGGACACCTGCAGCACCCTCTTCCAGCTGTGCCACTTTGCAATGCATTTCTCAGGCACCCTCTGGAGGAGTGAAGACACAGGTCCTTAACCCTCCTCTAAGGAGATACTGAAATTATTATTATTATTATTAAAAAGACTGCGCAGAAGATGTCTTACACTACCTATAACAATGTCCAGTTGTTTCATTGTCTTACAAAACCTTTGATGAAATACAGGAGAACACTTCTGTTCTCATGGTCACCTCTTTCTTCGTATGACCTCTTTCAAATCCTCGATAAACCCCCAAAAGGTGCATGGTTTCAGAACCAAGTTGTGCTTTTTTCCTTGTCATATAAAGAAACAACAAGCCACGTACTGCTGCCATTTGCAGTGGTGTATTTGGGGAATGGAGGACACCCCTGGGCACAGGGAGTCCCTTCGCCATCATCACAGGGCCACCAAGAGTTGAGGGCTGGCCAGCCTGGCCATGGTGTTTGCTCCCTCCACTCATCACTGGTCTCATGTGAGCAGCTTCAGCTGCTCAGAGCGTGATTGCCTCCTGGTTTGGCTCATTCCTGGCTGCTCTTCACTGGTCTCAAAATCAGTTGAATGGAGAAAGCGATTTTCACAGTGCAAAACAAATGTGCTTTTCCTCTGAAGCCCTGAAGCGTCATTCTGCACATTGGGTGGAAAGTGGTAGGAAAGTGATGACATTTTAAAGAAAATAAACAAGGTGAACTAAGCGATCACAGCGCGTCATCCTGGCATAAATCCTGCCAAGATAATGAAGACCTCATTCAACTAATAAAGTATTTAAACAAATAATTGGTGCTAAACAGCATAGATTTAGGAAAACACACCTTGTCAGACTAACTAGATATTTTCCGAAGGGATTACTGGTTTGGGAAATAGATGTATCAGTGCTGGTGTGATAACTTTAGACTTTAGTATGACATTTGACTTAATTCCACACGATGTTGGGGTTATGAAACTATAAGCAAGTGTGACACACATGAATTGAGTTAAAAGCCAGGGAACTGGTACGTCTCAAAATCTAACTATGAATGGAAAGTCACTACTGAAAGAATGCATTTTTTAACAGTAACTCTCCCCAAAATAGGGTGATGGATACTGGTAGAGTTTGTAAATGACTCAGGAATGTACTCCACTGCAAGTGGAGACTAAGCATATTTAGATTAGAAATTGGGTAATTACTATCATTAAGGGTAATTATCCATTACAATAGTCTATCAGCTCTGGTGGAGTATTTAACTGGGATATTTAATTTAAGGTAGACTTTTAATTTTTCCTAAAAGAAGTCTAAACTCAGCTAAAAAGACTGGACTCAGAATAAGAATTAAGTAAGTAAAGAAAATGCTCTGTCTGAAAAGTCCACATGAGCACAATGCCTTTTTTCTCTTGGCCTCAACATTTACAAATGTTGGCTAGGTTTACTCTTAGAGGGCCAACACCTTCTCCCATTCCCAACAGCACCAGACCTAAACAAACGCCATGAATAAACAGACCCATTTCAGACCTACAGTGGGTGGCTGGAGGCAACTTGCTGGAAACAAATTCATGACAAAGTACTTCTAGAGGAAAGGCATCCTGCAAACTATTTCAGCACCACAAAAATCTCACACACTTGCTTTCTATGACTAAATTTGTTTTGAAGGCTCAGCATAAAGACACAGCTCCGGTTCTAATGTTAGCAGGTATCTGTACATACATGGCTCCAGCCAGAAATGTGCATACCAGGAAAGATTAACTCAGCTACAGAGGGTTTCCCTCAATGCCCCAGCACAAAGATAGAGGTTGTGTCACTGGAAAGGAAGTTTCCATAAAATCACAAGGGAGTCTCTAATTTCTTTTAGCAAATCTCAGAGTGGGTCGTTCTCAAAATTGCCCTCAGCTACCAAAACTAAAAAGCACTGATGAAACTGTTTTAGTCTTCTGGATTAAGCGTTAAATTGTTTTGTGTATGTTATAAAAGCGACACATACTTGTACTGCCTGCGACAGAATATAGAAACAGGACTCGGAATCCTTGGAAACACCCACAGGTTATCTTTAGTGGTCCTGGCTGTACTTTATAAAGCTCAGATATTGGGAATCTCGTACTCCTGTCATTCATTTTGATTAGGGTTACTACTTTCCATTGCAATACGGGTTGTAGGCTGATGGCTCTTCGCGTGGGAATGCCGGGACATTAGAAAGTAACACCACCGGGCCCGTCAGGAGAGAGTCAGCATTCCATTGCGGGGGTTCGGCTGGGCTGAGTCGGTGCCTCTGTGCAGCCCTCAGCAGCGATGCTGAGGCCGGGAGCCTGCATCAGGGCATCCCTTTCCACCAGCTCTCCCCCATCAAAGCTCAACGCAGCAAAGCATCTCAGCTCAACAAAGCAAAGCAAAGCAAAACAAAACAGAAAAACCAAAACAGAGTGGACCAAAACAAACCAAAGACAGGGATGAGCTGGAAAATAGCTAAGGGAGGCAGTGACCCATGCAATCCCGTGTGCAATCCCACGGGAGGTGCCTCTGGCCGAGGTCTGAGTGTGACAACCCGCTTACAGGCTCGGTCCCAAGCAGCTGGTGAGTGTGCGCTGATGTGACGTGGAAGGGTGACAGTGACCCCCCTCACTTCTCTACAACAACAGTAACTTCATGCCTAAAAAAGGAAGAGTGGTTTCAAGCTAAATCAAAACTGATTATTGTTTTTCCTCCTGCTTTTATTCCTGTTCTTGCAGAAAGGTCAGGAGTGCTGGCGTAATCAGCTTTATGAGACATCTGCCCGTTTTTAATATTGTATACTCACAACCAGCTAAACCCTGCCATCTCTACGCCTGCAGCACTCTTGCTGTTGTAGGGCTGCCTGAATCAGCCATGCACTTTTAATTAGCATGCTAGGAAGCGAGACTGGATTTTATTTTGAAGGCAGGCTCATATTCCAAGGGCCTCAAGTGTTTTATCAGCCTTGGTTGGAACTTAAAAGGAATTGGAGATGCAGGCAATGTGTTTCTAGCGACCTCTATGTATGTCACATATTTTAGAGACCTGTTGATCTGCTGGCTGAGTCAGGGTTTGGGATTCTAGTCTTTCACTCTTATTTGCCTTATTATTTTGATAGATTGACATAATTTGCATGTTGGCATCTGGATTTGCAAGACAGAGAGAAGCCACTAGCTCCCACAACTACTATCACACTGGGATGCAGGAACAAGTCCAGAAAACACAGAGAGGTTTAGATGTGATTTCAGATGTCAAGGTATATGAAAAGACTCCCAGGACACCCCACGCTCAGTGAAATATGGAGAGGGTTTTTGAATCTGTTGCAACTTGGGTCTCTTCACAACAAAGTGTCTCATCCAACGCCATGTGGAATAGAGGAATTCAATGAATCCCCTGATTAATGAGAAATAACTTGGGTTCTGGGAGGAGAAACCCTACAGAGGAACAGTTACACATGCACAGACACCAAGGCTTGAACACTCACTCTACAAGCATTGTGTTGTGGGATGGGAAATAAGGAGAGAGTCCATCATACGCCCACATCTTCTTCGAGAAAGCCGATTTCATTGCTGAGCCTGAGGTCTCTTGTCTACTTTCATGTAAGGCCCTTCACCCCCCCAGCAGTGTAAATTCAACCCAAAGTGAGTGCTGACTAACTTAATTGTGTGTCAGAATGCAGCCTTGGGCAGCTAATAAAAAGGGCTGAGAGCTCAAGTGATGTAAACTAGAAGCTGTCCCTGCTCATTGCAGGGGGTTGGACTAGATGGCCTTTAAAGATCCCTTCCAACCCCAACTATTCTATAATTCTAGGAAACTAGCAGAAGACTAGTAAGACTGGTGCCAGTTGAGGACCTTGTCCCACCATCTGCATGATGATACTCATAAGTGCTGCTCCAAATTTTGCTGAAGGTCGGGAGCTCAGTCCCCAGAGCGCTGGGAGGCTGTGGGCTCTCCGGGTGCAGGTTTTGTTACTTAACCCGGGACGATGTGGAGATCTGTGAGTCAGTGTCAGCTCAAGTGTCCCCTCTTTGTTTGCTGTATTTCGTCACGTAGGAACTGCTACAGATGTGTTTGGACAATTCATGAACAGGAACACCGTGTGTGTACCCAGGGCTGCTAACAGCAAGAGGGAGCCGGCACGGGAAAAAGAAATCCTTTAAAAGAGCCTTGTAATGAAGTTTGTGGTACTGCTAGACCTTGATTCAAACATGGATCTTCAGCTGTTATTCTAAAAGGCATTTCAGGACTAGGCAAAGTATGTGGTCCTTTCGAACCATATCCATTGACGCTCTTGGATTCAATGGGAAAATTTCCTGGGAGGCTGGGGGAGAGGAGGCTGACCAGGAGATGGAGGGCCTTGCTGCCTCCTCCTGCACCAGAAAGCCATGTGTGCATGCAATGCAGCGGCTCCTCCGCTCGCGCCAGCCTCATGCCTGCCCTGTCCCCTGGCCCTGTGGAGGGAAACCTCAGCTCACGTTCACGTTGCAACCACAGGTGCCGGCAGAAGGCAGCGCTCAGGCTGGTGACCAGGTACAAACATGGGTGCACAGAAGGAAGGATGGCCATTTTCCACCGACAGATGAAGTGCCTTGTCTGAACGTGTCAGGTTTCTGCGTGCTGTGAGAGGAACTCTCTGGTGTTTGTGTGTATATAAATGCACAGCACACAATATATATGCATACATATATGTGTAAACATATATGCATCACATACAACACATGTATATGCATGTGCATAAACACATACATACATAGAAAAGACATATGTATGATACATCTATTTAATGTACGTATATAAAGGTTATACTTATGCACCTATATAAATGAAACTGCTGCCAATAGTTTTCTTAAATGTGTTTGCATTCTGAGTGGCTCCCCAGGATGAATTAGTAACTGTTGGTGACAGAATATGTGAGAAACTCTGCCAACTCCTTTTCTTCTTCTCCCTCTTCCCTGCACCTGAGATTCCTTACATCGGCTGAACACATAAAGGCGAACATTCTCATTTGGGGCACCTCTGTATGTGTCTGAAATGATTCATTTTGAAGATACAGGAGCTGTAAGATATGAATGGTTTCACTTCGCTGTCTCCCTGGCAGGTCCAAAAATCACCTCATCAACCTCCCTTCACAGTTGTTGCCTGCAGACAACACACCCGGCCATGCTTGAACTGCTGAAGGGGAGATGCGGGAGCACATCACACCAAATGCCAAAGGCAATGCTGGTATCAACAGGAGCCCAGGGGCTGGGTCAGCCCCCCTCCCCGACTGGCCCACCATGGCCATGGGGACAGCCTGCAAGGGGCCACAATCCTCCTCCGCTCTGCCTCCGGACCACACAGCAAATGCCGAGCAACGACTGCGAGCAGACTCTGGGAGGGGAAGGTAGAGGCATTGCTAGATTTCAACTATGGTGGATCCAAGACAGGAGGAGTCCCAGCATGTCCAGCCTCAACCATATGAGCTGGTGGCGACACCAGGTACGTGTATGCGCAATTAAACCTTGAAGAAAGATAAACTGGATTTGCCCACAACTGCAATGGGGCAACTTCTTTGCCCCATGGTAAGCCATGGTCACAGCTAAACCCATCGAGCTGCTGGCCAGAGGGCTTTGGGCACAGACTGCCCTCCTCCTGGCACCCCAATGGCAGCTACAGTCTCGTCTGCCTGGGATATATGAAATGACCACCTCAGAGGAGCAAGGCAGTGTCACATGCACTGCCATATGCTTGCACATATTTGCCCAGAGCAGTTGTGGCTGCCCCATCCTTGGAAGTGTTCAAGGCCAGGTTGGATGGGGCTTTGAGCAACCTGAACTAGGGAGATGTCCCTGCCTATGGCAAGGGGGTTGGACTAGATGAACTTTAAATGTCCCTTCCGACCCAAACCATTCTGTTATTCTATGATGTTTAAATGTCTGGCATGGAGGTGCTTTGGCATTGCAGCTTCTGGGCACAATGGTTGGCCCCGCTGCTCCTTTGCCCTTGCATCCTCCCTGAGAAGCAGAAACAAAGCAAGCCCCAAAGGCGAGCTCCAAACACTAAACCAGTGCCGAGTGGATTAAATCAAACAAATACAATAAAATACAAAATTCCCACAGCACTGTGGCTTCCCATGGCTGTTCTGCTCAAAGTGATGGACACGCTGCTACCTGTTTAGAAAGTCGACGGAAAAAAGGGCTCAGGATGTGCTGCACAGAAAGCCAGGTCTATTAACAGCCATCATTAACTCAAGGGACCG
>NW_009646406.1:875381-896331 GCF_000708025.1 Charadrius vociferus
ATGGCTTCAATAACAGATGAAGTCCACTTGGGGCAAGTTCATTTCCAGTAAATCCGAACATGATGGGAAGTATTTGGATTATCCCAGTCCCCAGAGAGCAGTGACACAGAAAGCTGCTCTGCTGGACCTGTTCCCTGAGATCCTGCCACAGAGAACAGGCACAGGAAGAAGATGCTACGCAGCGAGGAAAGACCAAAGAACTGCTTTAGACCAGCAATACCCTGTCCCACCACCCTCACCTCTGGAGCATGGCTGTAACTTGTAAAGTTACACGTGCAGTAGACTGGCTTAAAGAAAGTAAGAATCACCTGATTTTAGAGCAAATTTTGATCCAGAAAAAAGAAAAACTATGTTGGTTTTCTTTCTCTTTTTTTTTTTTTTTTTTCACTTCCTTACAGATCTGTGCCCTTCCTGTTGCTTGTAAACTTAGGGGCATTTCCAGAGTGCCATGGGCTGGTTGGGTAAACAACAACTACCTGGCAATAGTGGTGTGCTCAGCAGAAAGCCTGTCCTGATTTAGTGCCTCCCTGGAGTAGCTAGGTTAAATAATACTGGTGGAAATCAGCTATTCCTGCAGCAGATGAGACTTCTGTTTATCACATTATGTTGCAGGCAAGTTTATATCATGCAGCTGCTCTGTGCATATGTTTCTACTACACTTTTAAGGGGGATACTGCAATCGCTACGCAGTGGGAACTTCTGCTATAATAAAAACATGTGTGGGATGATGCTGGAGAAATTCCCTCCCCCGCAGCTTTTACACTGTAGACGCTGTTATTCTACACTCCTGGTTCCCTCTTCTCCTTAGTTTTCTCCCCCTTTCTAAAAATACTTCTGAAACAAGAAACACTCTCAGTTTTGTGCTTAGTTTTGGAGACTGGAGTTTGCAGGAGGTGGAGGGAAGGGGCAGCTCTGCAGGAGTTTTCTGAAGGTCGTGGGCGACAGAGGAGTGCGTGGCTCATTGCAAGGAACAGGATTGGAACCGCCGGTGAAAAAACCCAAGCCTGGATACAGCCAGAAAAAAAGAGAGGAGCTGGGAGGGGGAGTTTTAAGCGTGGTGCTTAAGATCTAAGCTTTAGAGGTTATTGAACCTGCACACATTTAGGTTTGGGTTTTGCAGTGGATTTTACTAAAGCCCCACGTTGCTGTGCTGTCTTGGTAGGTCTTATGCAGCTGCTTTTCCCTGGCAGGTTTGAGAGTCCTTTAGAAAAAGAACACATCGCTAGGGCCAAAATAAAAGCAATAGCAGATGAAAGTATCAGTCGCCCAGGCGTAAGCGAAGCACACTGTGGGGAAGCGGCTTGTACAAAGTCACCGCAGCTCAATGAAAAAGCCAGGAAACAAAATGTCTCTTGACTCCCGGCCAGTCCTACCCTCTGGATCATGTTGCCTCCTCCTTGGGAGTAGACACAAACACTGGATTTGGCCATAACTGCATTACAGGGGTGGAAGCAGCAAAATCCCTTGCTGACTTCCCGGGCAGGCGCCAGAGCTCTGCCCCAAGCCGGCACGCTTACGCCGTGCCCAGAACCTCTGTATGGCTGAGACCTATGGACAGAAACAAGGTGGGATCCCATAAGGTGCCCAGAAAGGGCTGATGCTAAGCTTGTGGGATAACTTGTATTGGTTTTGCATTGCTGCAGAGGAAAACTAGTGTTCCAGTTCAGAGTCCTACATGCTTATGGAAGGATGACGATGCATACAGCAGAGCAGTCAACGGACTATGGAAAAATGGAGGGAGGGAAAGTCTGTGCTCCAAATGATCGACAGGCTGAGGGCCAGATCTGCCAGCCTTAATCCTATTAGGTTGTTGGTGAAGCTGATGGGACCCGCCAGAACTGAGGTATGACCCTGCAAATAGGAGCAAAACATGGTTTCAGCTGCCAAGGTCTTTTGGAGGAGAGCGGGGTTAGCGAGCATAGAGGGAGAGTCTGTTCTCTACAGCATGATCTGGAGAAGCAGTAGCATTTAAAGGCCTTGTGGAAAAAAGGCTTTTAAGGAGATTACATCATAGCTAGTTTCTGTGTTAACACTCGGCTCTGGCATTTATCTTTACAATGGACGCTCACGTCAGCCGCTGCCCTCGGATCTGACTTTGTCACATGTTTTTCTAACCAGCAGTCTCCCCGTGAGATGCCATTTCTCCCTCACCATCTGACTCTCCCTCAGCAAAAAGGAGCAAATTGTTTTTACCCTGATTAAATCACACCCTATTGGTTTCTGTCCCAAACGAATGTGAACCAAAGCCTTGTGCCTTGCCAGGCAGCCTCCCCCTCGCAACAGGGTCCTTCTGGAGAGCCTTGTGGGCACCCTCATGTTTCCCCTGCTCTCCACAACCCGGCTCAGCGCCAGGCTGGGCAGCACCGAGATAGTCCTAGTGACACCCCCAGACAGTCCCAAGCACTGCCTCCCCGCCAGAGCCATCGCTTGGGCGAACCCTGCCGCACTTGGTGGCCCGCTTCCCGAAACGCAGGAGTCGTCCATCAGATTAGTGGGTGTCTGGTGCCTCTGAGAAACGGGTCACAAGTGTCTGAAAATTTACTGCTAAATTAGTACCCTGGAATTTATTTTAGAAGGTGACATGATTTACAAAGGTTATGAGCACTGAGAAAGCCCAGATGCTTTAACTTGGGTTAGATATACAACCTTAAGATTAATCTTCTGAGTTTTGTGATATAGGCTTTAACCTCTCTTTACTTAGGCAGAGTGACAGTGTGGGTAGGAGACAGAAATTCCTCTCAGGACGTGGGTTCCAGCCCCAGCTCTCTCCCTTGCTTGTTGGGTGATTTTGGAAAGATCTTCACCCCCAGCCTCTGTTTCTCCTTCTCCAGGATGGGGACAGCCTTCCAAACTGTTGCGAGATACAGGGATAAAAAGTACAACACCAGGCTGCAAGTCAGCACTCTTGTTATTCATTTCCCAATTCTCTAATAGGGTAAATAGGTAAATTTATAAGTACTTCATCTATATTTCTACAAGGACTAGCTGCATTTCCCTGACCTTCCCGTCAACTACCTATTCAAGCAAACACAGCAGCGAGGCCACGGTCTATGGCGGAACAACAGCAGAATGGCACTGACCCGAGGACAGTAATTCTCAGTTCTTTTGAACAGAGGCACCACTGAGAGGCATAGAGACGTGCCAGCACAGTACCATCCACTTCATTGCACAAACACACAGTCTGGCTCTCCAGCGGCGAGCGACGCGCGCAGAGAGCACCGGCTATTCTTCAGCGGGGGAAAAAAATCAGTGCTGAGGATCAGCTGCGTGCCCCAGCAAACTGTGGGACCTCGTCAAGTTACGGCAGTGAAAAGAGCATCCTGGAGAAAAGGGGCCTGAAAACACTGAACCTTCATGCCAAGTCTGCCTTTGCCATTTCGGCGCTCTGATGTCTGAAAGCATATTTCCATCAGTATTCAACAAGCGTGCACACACATGCACACATACATACAGATATCTATTTATGTCCCTCCTCCATGCTGCTTTGGCCGGCACAGATTTCCTAGAGAGGACCTAAAAACAAGTATGATACACAGAACTGAGCGAACTCCCAACATGTTTTAAGGATGAACTCAACACCTGTAATAGGCTGTAATCAGCCTTGCAGACCAAGTGACTGATGCAGCCCGTCCCCTGCCAGCGTGCCCCAGGTATGCCTGTCCCACGGCCACTTCTGCGAGGGTCGGCCACCCCGCTGTGTGAGGCTCTGCCTTCCTTGCTGCATCTCATAACAAGGTTGAAAAAAATCCAAAGCCTCTGTTTTGGCGTTTGCTGTGGCGAGCCCTCTGCCCGCCGAGACCCACAGAGCTCAGTACAGGTGTGAGTGACTTCAACACAGGCAGGAGGAGGTTTGCTGCAATGCATCAAACACGTGGTGGCTTCTTCGAGCTTCTTGGGAACAGGGCTTCTTGCAGGCTTATGGCACTGCGCCCTGAGGCATTCGACGTCAGACAAAAGTAGGGACCAGGAAAAGAAGTAAAGGGTCACTTCCAAACTGGAACCCACTGGGGATAGGAGATGCATGTTCCAACAGAGCTTTCCTCCTCCATCACATAGCCAATGTGACATCCCAGATCCACTGCAGTAAGATAGGTATGAAGAGAAATGAGTCTTCTGGACACTTGTCTCCCCCAGTCAAGCTGGCTTTCTTTCACGCTGTTTCAGAGGCTGTTTTAGGGCAGAAGGTGGGCTCATCACCAGCTACCAGGTATTTCAGGGAGAGACAGGCTCCCGCATGGGACGGTGCAGCTGCAGAGGGCATCTTATGAAGAAGTGACTGCCAAGGAGCAAAGACATCAGTAGAATATTGACCTTATCCTCCATGCGTCCTCCCTTGTGGCCTACTGGCCACCACTCACCTCAGATCAACAGCGAGGAAGTGCTTAGTACATAGCACATAGAAAGCATCCTCTCCAAAATAAGGCAGAATGGGCCACGGCTTAGGACACTTGCTAGGAGTTAAGTGGTTTGGCGACCTCATTCAGCACCTATTGGCATTTTTAGGTGATAAAAGCCCTTAAAAAGCTAGCCCTTGCTTTTACTGAGCCTCAGGCAGCCTTGGATGAAATCCATGCCCCAAGAGGTGCTGTGAAGGCAGGCACAGGTGAGCCTGTTAAGGTGCTGTGGTAGTGGCACCCATATGGACACTGTAAGTACATATAGTGATAGCCCTTCCAGGCTATCCTGTTAATTCCACTACCTGCTGATATACGCTCCTTTGTCAGGGTTTCGTTGAAGCTGTATGAGCACTGACAGAGGAGAAATAAGACATAACATAGTGCTGTTTTGCACCACGGGTTCTCGTCATGTCCCTCAGACCACCTCCTTTGTTTCATTACCGTGCGGTGATGGCATGGTCAGAGGCTCTGCCTCTTGCTCCTGGCACGGCGAACACCTTCTCCTCCCTGCTGTGTGGTGGGTGGTGCAGCCTCCTCTTCGATGAGTGGTAGCACGGGACATACCTGATCGATTCTACAGCAATTACAGTTCACTTTTGAGCCTGAAAATAATAATGATCTTCAATGCTTGATATCCACTAGCCTCAAATCCAGTTTACAGAGGTGAAAAAATATCTCTGTTTCAGATATGACAGCTCTGAGTGGCTGATATTGTCGTTGACTCTCTTGGGAAATCCCAGCAGGTCAGGGGCAGAGGGACAAGCAGCATCCTGAACTCTCTTTTCGCTGTTACCCACAGGGTGGGCAAGACGCCTCCTTTGTGGAAGTCACAGTACATCACCATCAAGTCTTCTGAAAGCTTATCCATCTTCCAGCTCTCGCAGTGAACGGGCCTTCACAGGAGGGATGATATAGGCTGAAATTCAAACAGCTGAAGTATGATTTTGGAAGTCTAAGCTCCTACACTGATGACCAGTCTTTCGCCAGCAAATGATTAATAAGATACCTCAGGGCTGGCAGATTCAATCCCACGGAAAGATGACAGATTTTCTTGGTATAATATTCTATATATAGATCGAATTAAGGTCCAGATCTGCACAACTTCTTCAGGCTGAATGGTATTCACATGAGTGGTGCCATCAAAGTCACAGGCTATGAAATGTGAGTAAGATTCAGTGCTACTGGTATGATTAAGATATCTCTTAGATCCTTAGCAGCTTTTTAAAGAGCTCAGGAACCTTCAGATAACAGCAAAGATTGGACAAGCCTCGCAGCTTGGAGCTGAAAATTTCTCAAAATCAGTGCCTTCAGGGAAGGCAGATACAGAACCAGCTTCGGCCACCTGCAGACTGAATTTCCTAACACAGGTTATGGAAGGCTTGGAAATACTTGGAATATTTTCCTGATGTGTTAATAGCAGCAGTTTCTAAGGCACTGGTTTGTGTCCATCTCTAAAAAATTAGTGGTTTGCCTATTGGGCATTCAGACACTATATGGAGAGAGTGACTATAATAGACATACACTTTAGACTGGTAAGTACAGATGGCTTTAAAGAGTTCACTTTACAAAGAAAGCCATATTGCAAGTCATATGTCTGAGTTTAGGGAACAGCCAGCTGATGATGTAGCAGATACTTCTGTTAGCATACAGCATCTATATAAAAACAATCCTTCTGTTTGACATTACACAGTTTATTCCTAACACCGCTTCGATGGCCCAGTTATTGCTGGAAGTAAGAGCTACAGGTATCACTTAAAAATGCCCCTGAGAAGACCAATTAATAATTCCCATACCTAGTGCACTCAAGTTCCTTTTCCAAATTGTATTCAGGTTCAACTTAAGGGACATAAAATGGATGACCCACCCAGAGTAAAATGGAACTGAAGTGTGAAATGCCTTCCAAACCTGGGGTAAATTTAATTCTAATAAAAATAAAATCACATTTGTCAACTGATAAATTTTCATGCAGTCTCCATAAAATATAGAATACTTAAAATGGCAATTACATCACATTAACAGCTCAAGTCATTTCACCCTGCCAAATGCCCAACATGAAGTCCTCAATCACCACTCACAGTACATTTGTAACTCTTTGAAAGCTAAAAGACAAGGCACAGGCTACCTTACGGTCACAAAAGCAAGCAAATTGGTTCCTGGTTGCTATTTGCACTTTCCCCAGGCTTTACACAGAAGTCTGGACCTGCACAGGTAGATGAGCTTTTGCAGAGAAGCTGCTCACCATCACTCCCCGCAGTAGGCAGCAGCGCTGCAGAACGATGCCCCACAAAGCTGAGGCAGAGCACCTGCGGCTTGCAACATCAAACCCAGGGCTAAACCAAACCCTCCCTTTGCTTCGCTGACAGTCATTTCCCTTTTCCAAAGGAAAGGAAAATGTCCAGGGATGAGTCAATAGAATCTGCTCCATTGGTAAAAGTCCAGTTTAACAGCAGCATTTGTCAAGGAACAGATTTTTGTGTAAAATATTTCTAACCAATGAACTGAGGAAATATCAGCTCCATTTAAAAGACACTTCAAAATTATAAACTGATTTGTTTTAACAACAATTTGGAATTCATAATTTGCTACTATAGATATGTGGTTATAGTGTGATATGATTTACTAGTGGAAGTGCTAGATCAACCTGCATAATTATTAACGACAGTTTCTGGCAGTGGCATCAGTTGTTAACCTGTGTGTGTACTATATTAATGCACACTATGTACTCACGTTGGGGTAACACCCCAAATGTCCACACTGCTGCTTCCTTGATCTCCTACGTTGACTTAAAAATGACCCGTAAGTTGCGATTACACAGGCAGTGCAACACCTTTATATTGTGTTTACAACAAAGACAATGTCCCAAACCATTACAAGAGCATGTATTTCTGTGGGTCTGCTTTACCAAGGTCAGCTGCTTAACCCTCCCTGGAGAACAGCTTGTGCCAATTAAGAATTTACTTCTGACTTTTTGAGATGAGGCACAACTCCTGCTGCCACGAGCAGGGGAACCTACAATTACTTGTAAATCAGCAGCCTCTGAGTCATCAGTAATTTCACTGAAGATTTGTTATCTTCTTAATCAGTGAAATGGTAGGCATGTACAAATGGACTGCCATCCACATGGGGAATTAATGTCTTCAGCTTAGCCAACTCCTTTTGCTTAAAAAAAAATAAAATCAAGCTGTTGGAGGGTGCATCTCAGAGTAGAAAGGACTGTTCTACTGCAGAATCAGTTTAATATTGGATGCTTCTTTTTTTCAAAATTAGACAATGCTTTTAATCTATAGATAACAGAACTCCCACTGATTCCTGCACTGCAAAATCTGGCCTGAGGCTCTTATTTTTAAATACTTCAAAATGTGTGAACGAGTGCATTTTCAAGAGAGTGGATTTTTCCATAATATGGATTTATTACTGCATGAAAAATTCAAAACA
Organism: Charadrius vociferus; assembly: GCF_000708025.1. NCBI lineage: Eukaryota > Metazoa > Chordata > Aves > Charadriiformes > Charadriidae > Charadrius > Charadrius vociferus. The sequence goes on from NW_009646406.1 coordinate 883,214, forward strand.
AATCTGCAAGGTCCCAGAACAGGGAGAAGATTCATCACTTGCCTAAATAAAAATTAGCCTTGACAAAACATTTCAGAATATATTGTGGTGAAAAACTGTGAATTGGGAAAGTGATGGAAGCTGTGACTGATAGTCTGATCTAACCAGTGTTTTGCAAAGATAGACAGGGAGTTTACAACAGCCCGGTATGAGGAGATGTTAGGTGCATGAGTGACAGCACAATCCTATCATCAAAGATTAGCATGAACCTTTCCAGTCTTACCTGCTTTCCAGTCACTAATCCAGCTCTTCAGACTTAATATAACATCCCAGATGTCCAAACTATTTCAAACTTCATATTTGATTGCTGATTAATGAATCTCCTCATCCTAAATAATTTTCTCATTTTGACTGGGAGGTGAGGACTTGTAACTTTTATTCCTGTGCCAAAAATAACTGCTAAATGCAAAAAATATCAGGATTTTGAAGTCTTTATGTCTTTAGTGATAAAATCAGAGGCGCTGGCAGTTGATCTAATCATTGCATTTCTGATTTAGGTGGGTGAACTTTTCCTAAATCCCATCTTGGACGCTTAATGATATGGTTCAGTGTGTGAACAGAGAAAGTAGTGTCTGTGATGTGAAAACAACACGATGGGGACCTGGACTAGATTCTGTATGTGCCATCATCCATGACTCCCAGCTGCAGGGCTGGATTTCAATTTAGGTTTGAAAGCCTCCAAATCCTACTGCCAGTTCTCAGTCACAATCCTCCAGAAAAATGAAAGTGTATGTGGGAGAAGACAAGAATTGAATTTTGCTTTTGCTTTGTAAATTATAAACAATGCTCTCATAGAAGACTGTAATTCACAGTATGACAGCTGTGTTACCAAAACTGAAAGGGCTTCCCTGTTTCAGCATTCTGCTTGCATTTAAAAAGATCGCTGTCTAGACCAGACTTGTGGTAAAACAGTATTCTCTCACAGTAGCTGTCGTTACCATAAATGTCTTGGTGTAGGAGACGACGTGTACCCTTCCATTTTGGTGCTACTGTAGTTCTCTTCCATTACTGTTCAGTTTTGGTAGTTGCTGTGTTGTATGAAGTATGGAGGAAAACATCTTCCCCAGATTATTCTTTTGAGTATCAGCACTTGGGAGAAGTTAATCCAAGATTCCTCAAGTGTGCCCAAATAGCTCAAAACTACTCACAACCGGTCCTTCTGGCAGAAGGGTGGTAAAGGAAGGCTGGTCCTGCCAGCGGAGCCCATAGGGTCAGAATTGCATTTGCGGCAGCTGTTTGGAAAGGTACAAAGCACTCACACGACAAAAGGCCCTCCCAGAGGGAAACTTAAAGTCAGAGCTCTCCGAGACGCTCAACTGCAGCGGCTACACCAGACTGCCCACAACAAATTCTTTGGCACCTCGTGTTTTAAAATATGTGGTGGCCTCCAGGAAGATTTCAATTCATTTTGCAATCACAACCTCCCCTCAATTCCTGGGGGACAATCATAGACCTCTGCCAAGGGCAAAAGTCCTCTTGGCATTGCGCAGGCGAGCACATCGACATCTGTACCAAGTAGTACAAGAAGCGATGCAATGAGCATCAGGGCCACACTCAGCTCCCCTGTTTGAGCGCCCATGTGGAGACTGTGCTCAGCATGAGGCTCAAACTCATGCTCTGGATCCACGCTGGGTCACCCTGTCCATTCTGCCACCAGGATTTAGGTTGTAGAAAAGCCTAAGGAAAAACCATTTCTTGTTCTTTTATGTCCCAGAGCCATACTTTTTTTATTTCTGTAATAAGTTCCTGCTGTGAAAGGCTACATTGTTAACAGTCAGCAAGCCAAATCTGCAAATTTTAGTTGCTTTAAAACCTACTCAAAGTTTAAGAAGTTCCAGGCTGTTCCTGTACTTCAGATTCCTGTCTATATACACACATTGTGACCATCTGTCCTAAAAGATCCACGTGTCCTTAGCTTTCCTACTTGCACTGAAGGGACCCTGCACACTTTCTGAAATTAAGCTATATATTTGTGCTCATATAGTTGCCAAAAAGTTGCACCCTTCCTGCAGTTGGTCATTTTTATTTTGGCATTTTCACCAGCCCAAATAATTAGTTAATTAGATGCACTATCTCCAAAGATAAAGGAAAAGATTTCACCTTGAAAAACAAAATCATACAATTACAGCCTGGAGATTAGAGTCCTCTGCAGTGATGTCATTCACTTTGGCTTTGCGCTGACTCAATTATGCTTTATCTCAACTGGTATCTCAGGGCAAACTTTCACTGAGGTCAGGAGCTGTAAAGACCTCACCGTGTATCTACGTGCAAGCATCCGACAAGTCAGAGGTTGGTTCACGTATCCAGACTCAGCTGTACTAGTACAGCTTGCAATGACCCCAGATAAAACCTTTTATTTAAGTTTCCTCCTCTGAATTTTGACTGAAGCGATGTTTGACTGGACACTTCCATCATCCAGACAGGGAATGGCAGTACCACAGGCTCCTCATCCAACGTGGGAGATGGGTAGAGCAGAGACAGCAGATGTTGCTAACCAGCAAGGGAGGAGAGCATGCTGAACAACCTTTCTCTTCCTTGTACCATTTTGAAGAAGTCACTTCTGAAATGATTTTTCCTCAAACATTACACAGGTTAAAACTGATGCTGACTACACTGTATGTCTAGCTTTAACCCTTTCCTCTTTTGAAAGCCTAGCTGCTACTTCCAAACAAAGTCCTTTCTTCTTTGCAATGCCCCTGGAGAAACCTGCGTGCTCACAAAGTATTTAAGGGTTGACAACAGCAGTATTTTAGATTTTGGAGGGTCAACATCATTTGAACTAGCTTAATCTCATGGGCCTGTGAAGCTGGGTTAGAAATGCTGCCTAAACAAGTATTCCGTCCACCTTGCCTTAGTCCTGGCTGAGATCCAGAGACAAGGAGGAAAGCAGATGGGGGAAAAAAAAGAAACAGTAATTAAAGGCCAGGTTCTGAGCTTCTCTATCTCTTTCAGGTCATTACAGCCACATCTAGGGAACACGCTCAATTTCATTGAAAGTTCCTCCTTTCTTTGCTGTCAGCATCTAAGCTTAGCTGGCCTTAGGCCCCTCAGAGCCTCATGAGCTTTCCCTTCACTTCGTCAACGAGCAGTTTTCCAGGCACAGGTTAAAGAGCAGGCTGCTGCTTGCATAAGGAGAGTTCCTGCGGAAACATCAATGTGCCAGACCATCTGGAGGAACTGCAACTGGCTCAGTGACCACGTCTCCTGACAGTCTCCACTACGTTGTCACATAGTCCCCCACCATCCTAGTTACTTCTAACATGGGCTGAAGGCCCTTTCCTTGAAGACTCTCAGTAAGGTGCACATCTATACCAAACAAGACAGCAGTATCTCAGTGGGACGCCAACAAACTGCATCTGGAATGAAGCTCAGGAAACTCAAAACTGAAGTGTTCCATGTGTTCCACTTTACAGAAAGAGATGAGGCTGAACTAGCAATATTGAGAGAACCAGCACCCACAGGGACCAGTGTGGCTGATCCTCGCCTTCATTTAGACACTGTAAAGCAGACGGATTCACCCGGGCAGACCGTGAGTCCTCTGCTTAGCGAGGAGGTGGCACATGGATATGCTGCTATGAGGGAATGCCCCATGACAGCAGCAGAGTGGATGCAGTGAAGGCAAAGAACAGGGGTTGGAAAGGACATCGGAAATGCCAGTGGTCTGTGTGAAAGAGTTAGAAACGTGAGAACAGGAGGCCTGGGGTCATGGATGAAGGAGGACAAAAGCAGCCCATGTTTTCTTCCCTGGAGTCTGGAGTTCTGATGGCAGAGGCATTCTCTGAATTCACAAGTCCATAATTTTGTGGTCCATATTTGGAAATATATGGGTGAAATGGTAAAAATTAATTTCCCATATTCATATTGTTGAACAAATGATATGCCTCCTCAGGCTGCACTGAAACACGCTCCCCACATTCCTGTTGTAAATACATGAATATAAATAGTGAGGTGTCTCCTAAAGAACCTGGAAAGTTGGTGTTTCTACCACTGCTCATGTATTTAGACTGACGGCTAACTTGCGTGTGATTCTACTCATTTTCTGCAGAGGGAATTAGCTTATTGTCCCTCAAAGTAAACACAACATTTACCAGTTATTATGCACAAATTCTGGAACTCACAACATTTAACAGATTTTGTATAATTCTATCTGCAGGAAGGAGAGTTAAAGATTTGTCGCTGGATCAACCTGTCAGTATTGAAATGTCTAAAGAGACACTGAATGCACTGTAATTGTTCCTGAAAGTCCTGAGTTGTCCTCAAGCACAATAAAAACCTTTCAGGGAGTGATTCAGCTGCTCACAAACAGTTACCCAGTGCCGTCACATACATCCAAGTAGGGTCTGCAAAACGTTCAGGAGAGACTGATAGCGAGAACAGAAAGAGGGTCCCCTGCTTTTCCACAGCAGCAGCTGGAGACCGGACAGAACATGTCAAAGAGCACTAAATGGCTTCATTTAGCAGCCACTGAGCTGTCAGTGTCTGTAGTAACAGGATGGACGGGAATTTTGTATCTTTTGGCTTTAATCATCAGGCCTAAACCACAGTAGCTGTTTCAGAAGGATGTAGAGATGAGCTAAATCTCCAACGATGTTCAGTTTGATTGCAAAAAGAGCTTTTAAGGACAAGTGCCTAGCAGGCTGCAGCCTTTTGTGGCTCACAAAGCTCTGACAGCAATGCCAGCATCTTTATGAAGTGCCTCACAGTGCAGACACCGTACCTTGTAAAGGTAAAAAACTTGCAGCTCCCGGGCTGCTGCTTTTTTGCAGAGGTCTTTCCAGTACTTAGCTTTAATCACTTAAAAAGTGCAAAGTGCAAGTCTGGCATCCACCACTTAATAATAGCTTGTCTTGTCCCTTTACTGCCCTCCCCTCTGATATGCCATTTAAAAGCGGTGTCTATAACATCAATATTTAACCACGAGGCTTGCTCGTTCTCACAAGGATGGGGATTGCTGTACACGTGGGCTAAATCAGTGCCTAGACAGCTGATAATAACGAAAGCATCTTTCCAGATGAGGCACTTGATTGCTACTCTACAGCTTACTGGTGAAAGGAATGTGTAATCTATTTTTTTTTATTGCATTTGAAATGAAATAACTTGTTTAAATATTAGTCATCTGGATTTATATAGCTCATTTTTAGAACTGGGTTAGCACCTGGCAATCCAGCCTGAGTAAGCATGAGGCTATCCCAGTCGCAGGCCTGTTTGATTTTTCTTTCCTGTATTTGCAACGAGTGACTGAGTTCTTTTTTTCTGATACGATTTCCTTCCCACTTCACAGGAGACAAATCCACGCACTCAGACCAGCTGCCCGATGGGAAGCAGCCCGGCAGCGGTGCCCTCCTCCCAGCAGCTGAGCCGCGGGGCTGGTGCCTGTGCCACACATCTTGCGTGGGTAAGAGCAGCTCCCTCAGGGCAATGAGGTACCCCAGGTACAAGAAAACAGTGACAAGGTACTTTATTTTCTGACTGTGAGACAAAGATCAAGGGAATTTTCAATATTATTGTCCGTGACATTTTCGTGAACATTGAAAAAGATTTTTCCTCTATTAAAAACCTTCATCTCCACTTTCCAAGCTGTCTTTGTACTTCCTTTCCCAAGTGTTTCCCTATGATTTTTTTCCTGCCTTTGCCTTAAATTTCTGCAGTGTGGCACAAATACAAAGCACGCTCCTGGCAGAAAACACACTGTAAAATTCTGCCTGTCCTCTGCCTGGATAAAAGCTGTGCAGAAGCCTTCTTCGTGTCTTCTGCACATCTGGGCATGGCGCTGATAAAGACAAATGGCCAAATGATGCTACCTAATGATTTATTTTCCCTTGGGGGAACGACAGGGAAGGATAATAGATATACTTTGCAACACTGTTCCCAGGGGAGTTTATCAAAGCAAGGAGAAGAATTAAGAGGCAGCCTTTTAGGGAGAGACAAATTTGCGAAAACAGCGAAGCGTTAAGGAGATTTGCTGGGATACCAAATCCCTGGGACCTACAAGTGTCTGCGCAGGGTCCAGCCCATGTCCCTGCACCCAGCCAGTGCAGGTAGCACTGGTGAGGTCCATCACACCACGATGGAGGGACTGCTTCTCCGGGGACCACCGGCACAGCTATCGCTCTCCGGAAAGGATCTGTGTGTCAGGGATTAGAGGAATCATTGAGCATCGAATGGAATACCGATGTGGAAGAAAGCTGGCAGAGCTAGCCAGAAGGAACTGCAGGCACAAGGTGTGCTGGACATGGGGATGCGTGGCTGGAAATTAAGAGGAGCTGGGATGGGCTGGATAAGACTTAGGAGCACTGGTTTGTATGAAGAGAAATAGAGCAAGTCTTAGCCTGTATGTGCATTAGTGGGAAAACTGCTCACTTGCCACTGACTCCTGACATGCCTCTGACCTTTGTTACAGTTATAAGCAATTCAGATAAAACCAGTGAACTTGACTCAACGCTATGGTAAACCAGTAGAGCTCCGGTGTCTTGAAGAGAGCCAAACCTGCAGGATGGTCTAGGCAGAGTGCTTGAATTTTTGCCTGCTTACAAATTAATTCGCCCAGACCCTCAAGCCACATACCTGGTGAAACAGGAGGACATGTAACTCCAGGGGAAGCACAGCACTACGTCTGCGTAGAAGAGCATTTCCCAGGGCTATGGCATTAAGGAACCATTTAAAACAAGGGAATCATATATAATGCAATGGAAGGAGGGAATTTCTCTGGCTTTCCTCCAAAAGTCAAGCGTTATTCATTGATCAGAAAACAGATCTCCATCTCTAGTGAGAACATTTTTTCCTCCATTTGCTAAATGGAAAATGACAAATGAGCTAGCTGTGCCCTCTCCCACATCCTTTCTCCTTCCATCTGTCCAGGCGTCCCCGTCACTTCGCCCTCCCTCAGCGCACCACAAACGTACCAGCGGCTACTACTTACTCGGCACCACTAGCAACCTTGGGGGCGGTGGAGGTGGAGGAGGCGGTGGTAATGGTGGAGGTGGCCTGCACTGGCAAATTTGCTGGCAGCTCTCTGTGACTTTCTCTGCTACAGGCTTGGAGCATGACTTCTGCGGCTCACTGTGAGTGATCTGTGAAGAAACAAGTCATTGCATGAGCAGCAGAAACAGTGAAAACCGTTTTTCCATGAATGTGTTTCTTGGACTTGAGTACCCAAGTAGCACCTCAGATACGTAGTGAGAACTGAGCTCATGTTCCTCACTGAGGTCACTACGAGGAGGTCTCTTCCCTACATGGTCTTCGGTTTTGTGGTTTTTTTTGCTTTGTTTTTTTTTTTTTTTAATTTTTTTACTTAACAGAATATCTGGGTAAGGAGAGGGCGGGTAGTGGCAGACAATATGATTGCGTAAGCCTTCTTTCCTTAGGAAAGCCATCTAGCAGCATGCATTATTCACAGGGTCATTGCTGCAAGCCAAAGAGAGCTAATAAAAATTACAAGACAGTTAGGGTCAGGATTATGTTCATTTTCCTTGTGGCAGAACCGAAAGGCAGAGGAGATCTCTCCTCTGCTTTGCCAGCCGTGCTTTGATGTTCAGAGAGTGTTTCACGGAGTGTTTCGCTTCCCACCAAAGGGAGAGGGAGCCCACATTTTTTTTTACACATCTCCGGACTACAGCAATGACACGGTCAAAATGGAAATGCCACACACTCACTTGTAGCCTCCCTAACATGCAGTGTTGGCTAGTAATAAAGCTGAAGATGAAGCATTGCAGAACCCAAGTGTAGTCATTCCTTGGCCACAGACAATGATTTAGCCAATATTGATATACAATATATTCCATAGCTTGATCTAGTTATGACAAGGACCATTTATTAACAGCATATTTTTCTTACCATCAGTAATATTTACATGACTAGGGATTTAAGGAATATTCAGTAAATTTCCTAATCTAATGCTATGAAATGGAGTAAGTCCCTAATGACAAGGAAACTGGCTGAACATCACAGGAGCTTCTGAAAGGTGTTAACTTCAGAGGTCTCTAAGCCAACTCTTTTTGAATGGACTGACACTTAGATGGAAAATACTGGATACAATTTTAAGGAGACAAAGCCTAAAAGATGAATAAGCATGTTATCTAACAAGAACTTTGAACGTAGGATTAGGAAACCACCTGGGACAGACTTGTGTCTTGCTGAAGCCAAGGATAGTTATGCTAACATTCAACTGTTGCCTTGTACAGTTTGGTCTTGGGTGGGTTATTGTCCTAATATCTTTGGCTTAACATCATCTTTAATTAGCTCTTTTCCATGACATGTTGGTCATTACAAAGAAGATGTCTCATGTCATGCTTTCTGACCTGTTCTAGGCAGGCCTCTTCTGCCTCCCCGCCTATCCCCAGGGTGACCCAGGGTTGTCTTCTCCCCACTCCTCTCTCCTGCCCAAGCTTTGCCTCCCTTCCCCTGCCAGCTCCGGGCACGCAGTCTGTCTCCTCTCCCCTTTCAACCCTCTCCCACCACCCACAGCTGGGGACTGAGGGTGCTGTGCTGCCTCTTGGCTGCAGGAAAGCTCTACACAGTCATTTCCTGTATTTCTGTCCAAAAAGAGAGAAATGGCTAATTAAAACAAGATCACTGCACAAAGGACATGTTCACATGCATAGAAGGTTTCTAAATGCAGAAAGATGCAATACTCTGGCCTCAGGGAAATGGAGGTAAGGCTTTGTTGATTAAATATTATAGAGAGGGAGGAAAGAATAGAAGAGGCTACGCGTAGCTGAGTTGGAAGGACGGCTCTGCACAGCACAAGTCAGAAGGCTCAGTTCTTTAAACAGCTTGTCAACATCTATTACCAAACATAGGGAAAAACAAATTCAGCACAAGTGCTTTCCAACTTTCCCCTTCACCATCAGGTAACAGCAAAAGGACGGTTAAAGACCATCCCAGACAGCTTCCAGGAACTTACACAAACTCTCTGAATGCGCTAATGAATCAAAGTGACTCGGCTTCATAATCCCTCATGGCTGGTAATAAATCTGTCTGCTAAGCAGGCTTATTTATTTTTAAAGTAAGTGATCACAGGCAGCAGAATATCCTTCATACTGCTCCAGCTCTCCCAATGCTGTTCCCGTGGTGGGGTTGGGGCATTAGGGAATGTCCCCAGAGGAGCCCCATAGGAAGGAAAAGCGGTGGCACACCTGGAGCAACTCCCAGTTGGTGTGACAACATGTACTGTGCTGACAGAGGATGTAGGGTAACATCTCTCCACTGGCCCCGGCAGCTGATTAGGAAGCAATTATTACCTCCCAGCTACAGTTCCCCTCCCCTACCTGGTTCCCTGGTTGCTGAGTCCCACGGCTCGCTAACAGTCTTGCAGGAGCCAGCGCAATGGGAGAGGGTAGAGACAGGGAAGAATAACATTGAGCAGACTTGGAGCCAGCTTCATTTGCAGACCAGAAGCAGCTTTGTGTATATAAGTCTGAAGATGGTGCTGGTATGGAAAAGCTACGTTGACTTATTGCTCTAACTTAATATCAACCAGAACCAAAGGCTTGCTCTGTCTTTTTTTAGAACTATTGACTGCTTTTAAATCCCTGGAGGCTCTCCTACCTTCGGCTGGTAATAGAGTGCCCTCAGAAACCAGTGGATATTTTTCTCAATTACTTTGCAGACAAGATTAACCCTATACATTCCCAGGCACTTCCTGCTCCTGTGTACTTTTAAAATATTCTTTCTGAAAAAACAACAACAACAAAAAGTTGCTTTGTCTCTCAATACCTTAGTCTGAAACTTTATCAAAATTCCCTACAATAGTTTTTAAATGGTCGGGAAAGAACCGACATATAAAAGCATGGGCTTTATCACCTATTTGTTTCCCTTCCCTTGTCACTCAGTAAAATGTCTGGTTGTTAGAAGATACCTGTAGGAACACGGATATTAGCTTGCCAGGGGGTTGTCTTAGAGGGTTAGTTTAAAGTAATTAAGATATTGTAAGTGGGCTGAAATGTGGCAGGAAAAGGAAAGACCCGAATCGAGGTTGAGGGCCTCGAGGAGGAGAGAAATAGTCAAGGACTGCTGCAAGAAGATTAACTAACAGTAGCCAGATAGAATTAAGAAAAAAAGAAAAGACATTTGGCTCCTTTTCAAGAAAAAAATATCCCACTGTTGATGTCTATTAGTCTTCTTATGAAAGGAATGAAGGCTATTACTTGTGTCTTCTAAAGGTAAGCAGAACAAATCACTAGAAAAGATGCTTTAGGGAACAATCTTGCTCTGGCAGAGGATGATGAAATAAATGACTCCATGTTTCTTTCTTACTGCTTGCAATTCAAGGTAAGCTGCCTTTACAGGAGATGGCAGTAGCAAAAAGGCATGTTGTAAGAGCCTAATCTTTCTCTGGCCAGGTCTGCTTATTCGAGTCTGCCCTCAAACTTCACTGCTTGTTTGTTCTGCCGGACACTACCATGGCCCCAGAATGGTTTTGGAAGCACTTTGCAGATAATGACTAACCAGACCCTCTCCGGGCTGCCGGGCAGCTCGTAGCGCAGAGGTTGCCTTGGCAAGGGCTCATCTCCAGAGATGAACCACACAGGGCTTGCTCCCTAGTTGTTACTTCTGCACCTTCCAGCCATTCCTCCAGGTGCCCGAGGTGCCATGAACCCGTGTCTCCTCAGCCTGTCTAAAACTTGGTTGCTTGTTTGGCATGTGGCTTTCTTAACGCACTCAGCCAGTTTCAACATATACGTTGCCTGGACTTCAAGCTGATGCGTTTTTTGCCCTGCTCTGAAAATACATAGAGCTGACTATGGATTTGTCCATTTGATACGAACGTGCTTTGCAAAAAGGAAAAACATTTTAAAATATTCATGGAAATGAAAATCTGATCCACAAATATCCAGGGAAAAGCAAACAGAAAGTGGTAACTGGTCGTTCCTTTTGCAGTCTCTCTGTTGACGTTCGTGCCTGTGATATATTTCTTTTTAATCCAAGATTTCCTTCAGAAACAGTGGTCCTAGTCCTGCTTTGCAGAGAGTGGAAGAATAAATCTGCATGTGGTCAGAGCTGTTTAGTATTTCAGTAGAGTCCCATGGGGTTGCAGCAGTCCATGATCATGCTTCTACAGAGTGGGATGGGAAAAGAGGATTAATACAGTCCCCGGACGGTGGCCCTCTTGTGACTTTTTGAATCAGGTAAAAGGAGGAAATCTTGAAAAGAAAAGTGCAGTTGACTGAAAAGGCACAGAGACCTCTAAAAGCCTGCTGATGTGGCAAGAGCTTTGTCTCTTGGAAGCAGTCTACAGAGATGAGACCTCAACACCGCTGCGTAAATCCCAGGACAGCTCTGCATAATTCACATCACAGTTAATCCAGATCCATGTTTACGAAACCAGAAAAAATGCGACCCCGCTATTTATCATGACACTTACTGCTCTTTTTTTTAATTATGTCAAAAGCCTCAGACAGAATCGTCCCTTCCTTCTTGTCACAGTGCTGGCTGCAACACTAATAAGAAAAGATTGTGAGTTTTGGTTGGGTTTTTTTTTGGTGTTTTTTTTTTTGTTTTAATAAGATAAATGCTTCTCCTCTGATTAGCATCTGACTGATTCTCTTAAGTGCCTCAAGGCAGGGCCTGAGGAGGGAATGCAAAGCCGTGGGAGGGAAGGCCATGCCACACATAAGTCATCGAACAGACGAATGGGTGAAGAGGGGCTGGGAGAAGAGACGTGAGACAACACAACGGCTGCAGGGAGCAGGGATGGGGCAGGGGAGCAACATGATGGGACATTACTGAATTAGTCGAGGAGAGCATGGCTTGTGAGACTTTGAAGATAATAGCAAGGATTATGGCTCAGCATGGGGAAGGGAGTCATGGGAGGGATTCAAAGACGAGGGAGTTTCAATCACAGGAGGGCAGTCATGTCGATGAGCGCTCCACACCTGCCCATCCCATTGGTACCTGCTGATGGGAGCCTTAGATACATCCCAGTTTTGGGAGAGCTGGAAAAAACCTTGAGTATAAGCAGATTTATCGATTTCCTTTCCACAGAACAGCGGAAAATAGCACAAGTACAGGTGATAAATGGGACAACAAAACTTCCAAATTATTGCAAGGAAAGGCTGGGTCCCTTGGCTTTTGCATTTCTCAGAGCCTGTTTCAATTCTTATAAACATAATTATTTCTGAAAGATCGATTTAGATCATCCGAGTAGTTTGCCAGAAAGATGTTTATGCAAGGTTGGTTTTTTTTTTTTCTGCTTGATTGACTGACTGATTACAGCAGAGAAGTTGCAGAAGGCACCTCTTTTTACACGATGGTGCTTCCCTTAAAAATGCAGTTCCAGTTTTAGCTTAAGCTTAGGTACCTGAATACTAGAGCAGGACAGCAGGAAGATAGCGCTGGCAGAGATTTTTATGACAGGGGTATTGGTTTAAAGGAGGTTGGTTTTCTTGTATTTCTGTTCATTTTAATCTGTAAGGAGCACAAATCCTCTTTGTCATTCCTGGCAAGAGACAAGATGCTAAAACAAACAACATCTCTCTTTAATCTCTTGGGAGTCACTAAGTTTAGAACAGGGAGTAAAAGACGTGGAGACTCCACTGTGTTTTCTCCAAGAAAGAAACTGTAATTGTACTGTTCTTGAATAGCACTTGGCTGTCTCATCAATCACTCCTCTGAAGACATATATTATAAATAAACTTTAAAATATCAAAGTGACGCATTTGAGTTGAGCTTTGCTGCCGTTCCGATTCTCCAAACTGGATGGGCACTCTCCCTCACTGTACACTCATTTCTCCTGGTCCATCTTGCTGGTCACCCCACATTATAATCAAGGTCACTCGACATCGCAGCGCCGGAGTTGGCAAAAGCTGATTCAGCCCTTCACCCAGAGAATCCTCAAACTGGCAATCAACACTGAAAACCCACGGCAAAACATGACCAAAATTAGCCCGCCGGAGCTTCGCTCCGTGCATTGCTTCTTGGGTGCATCTTGCCACCTACAGCAAAATGCGCTTCCAAACCCTCCTGCCGCCGGCGCGCTGAAGAAACTCAACTACATCATGCTCGGAGAGCCCACACCTAGCCCGGCACTGCCGGGTGCTCGGAACCGGCCGCCCCATCCCTCGCACACAGCCCATAAGGAT
>NW_009646406.1:897420-898002 GCF_000708025.1 Charadrius vociferus
TTTTTTTTTTTTTTTTTTTTTTTTTTCCCCAGAGTGATGCGGAGCTTGTCCTGTGCCAGGCGGGAGTTGTCGGGTCTGTGTCCCCAGCCCGGTGGCTCCGGGATGTCACAAGGAAGATGCTTCGTGGCGTTTGTGTTTCTGTGCAATAACAAAGCGTGCAGGAATGTTTAAGAGCGCTTTCAGGGAAGCGGATAAAGAACCCCCTATTATCAAGGCACCGCAGCACGGCCTCTCCCCAAAGAGGAAGCAGGAGAAAATCAAAGACGAAGAGTAGAAAATCGAAGATGAAGGTGGTTTCCCTTCCAGTGAAGTGGTTAATGAGCAAAACAGCTGTTCTGTGAGTGGTGGTCACTGCGGCAAGTTGGGCTTGGTGTGTACCAGGATGCCCATAAGTGTTGTTGGCTCAATGGCACAGGGGTCCTGTTTCCAGTGTTTTGAATGAAGTAAGCAAATGGATTTGCATAAAATATTTGGCCTACAGTTTATATTTCATACCCAGAGATGAATGAGTTTGAGGACACTGATGTTAGTTTTTCTTCGTATTTCTGGCACCCACTGAGCCAAGTTTAATAAACAATTTCA
>NW_009646406.1:898056-933635 GCF_000708025.1 Charadrius vociferus
ATTCTCTTTTCGTACCACCGTTACACCAACCCCCATTCATTTCAGTCCCAACAGACACTGGTTTAAATATCAGGACTATAAGGGCCAGCAATGTCTTACAAATAAGAGCAGCATAGTGGAATTTAATGGCGTTACACCTGAGTTGAGGGAGACCCATTGAGCCGAGGCATTTATTTGTCCCTGTCTTGTGGGTTTGTAGGGGTAGAATATAGACAGACAGACATTACAACCTTGGGTACAGGCAGTAACTGTACAGCAAATATTTTTTCTGTAACGATGCTGAAAAAGATGGCGTCCTTTTCTGTAAGTCTACTGTGTAACATGCAGTGCTTAAAATATTGTGCTCATTCAATTATAGTTTTAGTGAGCTGGAGTCACAAGAGACAGCAAAGCTTTTCTGGCTTTCTGGTGATTTCCTGAAGGTATTTCAGCACTTGGTCACAGTACAGAACATAATAAATTGCACCATCTGTATACATAGTTCTTGGTTCCTGACAGAATGAGAGATAAGGCTTTAGGCGTTGTACGCCAGAAAAATACAACACAGATTCCTTTTCTTTCAGTATTTACAATGCCTTAATGTCAGAAGAACTGTGGATTTTCCTGCCATTAGCAATTGACCAAGTAGCCGTCTCGAAGCGTTGTTCCCGTGGTTCAAAGACAACCCAGGGAACTGAGGACACCGGGCCAGACTTGACCCGCAGTCGCACGGAAGCGAGTGCAATCAGGGACATTGTTCTGACACAAACAAGAGCAGAGTTTGGCCCAGGTAATCAGCATCTTTTCTGTTTCACGCTGGTAATTGACAGTTCCCTCGGGGAAATTATTGGGCTGCGGATATATTAAATCCGGTCTTTGGCCCCAGTCATGCGGTCCACACACAGGCATATTTCCCATTAGACTGAATGGCTGAAGAAAGGGCTGAATATGTGTCCTGCTCTTGCCCACATGACACCAGCGCTTTTCATTAATTGCATTGGCTTCTATTCTGTAGTTTCTATGGAGAGAAAACAGAGTCCAGGAATTTTTCCCACTTACAAGGAAGATAAATGACATGGTGCTTGTAAGCCTGCACACCCTGAATCAACGACGGGCTTGAAATATGTTTTGCTTAATAACACATTAAGTGTTTTGTAGCACCAGGACTGGTGTGAGGAAGAACATGATGATTTGTCTGCAGCGGTCACACTACTGCAGTGTTGAGACGGATGGTGGCTAGGGCTCCGATCTCTGAACCACAACCAGTTTCCTGGGTTGTAGTCCCACTACTAGCCACAACTTCCTCTGCTGCCTTGGGCACACCTGCACCAGGTTCCCCGCCTGTCAAAATGGCATGGCCAAATCCAGCTACCTGAAGGCAGCGGTGCGTTTGGTGGCGGAGGCAGTAACAGGGTCCTGTCCTCCACCATGTATTCAGCACATCACAGAAATCAGGAGCAAAGCCAGATCCTTCGCTGGTGTGATCAGCACAGGTCCGTGCTCTGGCTCAGCACTCTGGAGGTGAAAAGTGCCTTTTAAGTAAGTATTACAGCTCCAAATAAAAACTTAAGCTATTTGAAAATATTTTTTTGGTTTGTTTTCAGAAAACCCCCACACAAACGGTATCATCCAAGCAGTCTGTCAAAAATTTAAGATGAATATTAACACATGATAGAATAATGACCATTACTCTTTTTCCCTTTCATCTTTGGTTTGAGAGTATTTATTGTGTTTGCTTAGTGTTTGGTTGTTTTTTTTTTAAACAATTGCTGATAATCAGAACAACCGTGATTAACACTCCAATACAGCAACTACCTAGGAAACATTAGTAAGGACTGCAACACTGATTAGCTTTACAAACAAATATTATTGCGTTCCTTTAATCTAAGTAGCCATAATGGTTGTAATGGACTCTAAGAGGCTATTTGTTTTGTCAGTATAGATTGAGCTTACAACATGTATTCAAGTGTTGAGAGTGCATGGGAGAAGGGTCTCTACCAGGTTGACTTGTTAAAACAATTTTAAAATCAAGAGATATTCACCAATCTGACTTTAGGTAGATTTTTGTCCCTATGCCTTCGGATACAGGGGAATGGGCTTTTAGCTGAAGCCACTGGCACAGGAAGCGAAGGCGACCACTTCTCAAGCTTTGCGGCCAGTCAGGCCTAGGGAGAATCCACTTAAGCTTTTTTTGCTAATGACATTTCTGGATGCAAGTCAGTGAACTCAAGAGGAGTGTCCAACCTGGTGAAAAGCTAGCCAAACCAGACAGAAAACATTTCAGCACTGAGATTTCAAAACTTCGTGCAGCCCGAAAGCACTGTCTCTCTCAGGCCAGTTTTTGGGTTTGAGTCTAAAATACCATCAACAGGCTGGTAAACGTATAGCATCGCTGCACTTTGAACGTTGGCTTGCACTGAAAATACTTTTGTTTATATTCTTTTAAAGATATTTTTATTGCTCCATATATCTAATGCAGTGCTTTCAACATGTGGAAAGCAAATTTATTGGTTTTGGATTTAAATCCTCCACCCAAGAATCTGCACCTTATTGGGAAGTATTTAGGACATCAAAAATTAATAAAGGTCATAGCAGCAGAAACAGTGGAGGAATTTGCAGTTCTCCAAACACCGCCATTAATTCTCAGGGAGGGGCGGGTGTTCTTTTTGTTGATCCCATTAATTTTAAAGAACACAGAAAAACACGAGGACCCTTAATAGTATTTACACATACTAACAGCAGATTTGATTTTCAGAAGACTTGATTGTTCAATTGTTCGATAATTCCAGCTTGTGGGAAAAGACTCCCAACTTTGAGCACATCTACAATAAACTTTCAAGAAAACCAATTCTTTAATTTTCATTATATTTAATTAATAGTTAACCAAATATTGGAAGTGGGCTTTAAGTTTTAAGAGTGTCAGAATTTCAGGATGCTATTCAAGACTTTCTCCAAGATAAGTATGGGCTATTGCACTGCATCTGGAAAACAAAGGCAGGGTGTCTCTTTTCTGTTGGTATAAACCAGGAATACCTTCGCTGAAATCAATGGATCCACATCAGTTTAGGTGAGGGGTGAATAGGACCAACATGGAAAGCTGCATCATGTAGTCTTCAGCTTGTGCTCCAGCACCTGCAGTTAGGGGACACCACGGATTTGTATTCACCGCCAGAAGAGCTATGGCTATACATCACGGAAGCCTGCTCTTGCCTTTTTAGTTTTCCAGCTGTGAAATACTGCATTCGGTGATAAACAGGCCTCCTGCTTACTCACTTTTGGTAGTTTCTCACAATTTGTTCTCTTCGGCAAATGGATTTGTTCAGCAGCATCACTGTTCTTTGTTTATAACTGTAAAGGTAAAATGTATGGAATTAGTTATTAAAAGTGGCCAGAAAAGTCCCAGAGGGGCTTGTATGCCCCCAAATGTGTCTATTTTTTTCAGCTTTATCAATTGCTCACACAACACATTGTTTCTTCTTACAAATACTACGTTCTTAGTCTTATGTGGCCATTATAGTGAAGTCCGTACATCCTGAGTCAGCTGCAGGTTCCAGGAATCACTTAAGTGCGGTGTCACTTTTACGCTTAATAATCATGGCTGCTTAGGTTTCACCTGTCTTTACAGAAGATTAAATACTTGTTATTGAAATGTATAAAAGATAATATGAAAATATTGCCTCACATTTACTCTTGGACTCTGTTTGTCTTCCTCGTGGATCCGATGTAAGAGGCAGGGTTGGTTACACACTTCCAGGAGGAATTCCTCATCCACTTTACCATGGAAATCCAGTACAATTGCCTGATACATTATGGTCTGTAGCTGCTCCACTGGAAAAAGGCTGATCAGGTGAGAAAAGTTCATCAGACCTTAGTAAGGCCTAAAAAGATACCTCACTGTTTATTCATACTACTATTAAGGATGTGTTTCTCCACTATCCTTGAGGTTGTTATGGATGAAGGATGAAAAAAGACCAGAACCATGGTTGCCCAGGCCATTGTGGAAATGGATAGATGACAAGGATGAGGCTGGGTAAAGATACAAGAGTGTAAGTAGTTCCAGCTGAAAAGCAAGAATGGAGAATCACGATTTCTGAGAAAAAAATATCAGCATAGCTTCTTTTCTTTTTAACTCTCCCTGCAAGTAGAAACCTTCACATATTTTGGTCTAATTGCTTGGTCTGACTAATCTAATTAAAAGAAAGCTGCAGTCTGATTTTGATCGTCTCTTTAGCTAACCCCAAGCATCAGAATCTTCCCCAAAATTACAAGTCCAAGAGTTTCTATGCCCAGCAAAAATACGATTGAATTGGTGACAAAAACCAATGTCTGTAGGTCTCTATATTTGACAATGTTTCATCAAAAAAATGCTTGAAAGATGGCCCATTTCACAGAACGCTGCTTTCTCTTTGTGCTCTCCCTATCCACTTCTTACCTCCGGTTCTAAATGACATGATTCCCAGTCTGGAAAATTTAGGTACTGGGTTTTAGAAAGCTGTAGGTCTGCAGATCTTAGGTGTGGGTTGTCCAACCTGTCTTTGCAGCTGCGAGTGCACAGACCACCTGGATTCATATCTGGGTTCCAAGCTGTGGGGATGCTTCGACCTGAGCACTCAGGTGAGAGGATGAGGAACACAGTGCAAAATCCTCAGAGGAGGGGCAATGAAAGAGAGCAGAGCAGAGCTGATTTGTTTCTACATCTTCTGCCTTTTAATACAGACCATTGTGCTGCTGTGTGGGGTCAGGAGAGTGACTGGAAGTAACCCAAGAAGACCTTCTCAGGTACAAGGTAGCAGGAGAAACAGCAGCCAGCAGCGCAAAGCCCTGGCACAGAGAGGTTTCCCTCTCTACCTGCGTGCAAGAACACCATTTACACAAGAGGCAGGAGCACAAGGTGCTGGTTGATTGATTCCAGTCTGTAAGGGTGTTTGATGATAGTGTAAACTGCAGGAGAAGCTTGAATAATGTATGAAATTATTCAATAATTAATAAAAGTCATCAGAAACACTCCACTGAAAACTAGCTTTGTAAATAGTTTCTCACCATTCTTTTTCCTTATTATTTTGGTCAGTGTCATACATTTGAAACACAACAGCAGCAGACCCTCCACTTTGATCTAGGACCTCTCTGCCTTTATTTGGGTATGGGGGAATAGTTGTGAGGGATTCGCTTATTGCCAGGCAATAGCTGTTTCTGTTACAGATGAGCAGAAAAAAATGAAATCTGCCAGAGGAAGCCAAGCAGATGACTTGGCAAGCAAGCAGTTAATATGGGGTGACAGAAGGAGGTAGTGACTGTATTCACTGAAGAAATGAGCAACCGAGTGCCACTTCGGTCACCTCTGTGTGGGCACAGATTTTGGAGGGATGGAAAGTTGTTCTCGGTGGTCTGCCTCCCTCAGTTCTGCGGCTGCTTGGGCACACCAGACATGCATCTTGTTGGAGAGTAGGGTACATGGTTGGACTCGATGATCCCAAGGGTCTCTTCCAACCTAGACAATTCTATGATTCTATGATTCTATAATGAAAATCCTGTGCCAATCATAGAATCGTCTAGGTTGGAAGGGGCCTTTAAGATCATCAAGTCCAAACATCAACCTAACACTGCCCAAACCACCACTAAACCATGTCCCCGAGCACCACATTTACCTGTCTTTTAAATACCCCGAGACAGTGACTCAACCACTTCCCTGGGCAGCCTGTCCCAATGCCTGATAACACCTTGTGTGAAGAAATGTTTCCTACTATCCAATCTAAGCCTCCCCTGATGCAACCTGAGGCCATTTCCTCTTGTCCTATCACCTGTTACTTGGGAGAAGAGACTGACCCTCACCTCGCTACAACCTCCTTTTCACTCACCTTCGAATTACTCCACAGCGCAATGGGATCGGAGAGGAATAGCCATGTGCAGGGAGGAAGGAGAGAGTTACCCATGCGTGTGTGCACATACGGATGGTCACTGAAAGAAGAAAAGAAAGTAACTTTATAATGAGTTTTTTGAGGTGCATGTGCCATGTTTTCATTCACTATTCACCATCCCACCTCCCCTGCAAGCCCCACCAGGAAGACTGGGAGATGCTTGGAAGTCAAAGCGAGGGGTAGCCTGTACCCAGGGAAGAGCAGGAGTGTGTCCTTACGTGGACAGCTGAAGTAAAAGGAGTTTCAGGTTTGTATCACTGCGGTACATGTACAACCAGGGTTTGAACATGCAGATGAACTGTGTGCCCTGGAGAACTCCCCCCCCAGTGAGTGCCCCCCACCTTCCCATCACTTACAGTACTACCTTTGTCCCTTGGGGCCGGGTTTGTAGCCTCCTCTGCAGAGATCCCTTATCAAGGGCACTCCAGGCTGCAGCAAACATGCAAACCTACACTCCTTTGGGCAGGCAACGTGAGGGCCCTTTGTCATTTAGCAAAACATAACTAAACTCTGCCAAACTTCATCAGGGTGACTTGTGCCTGACCTTGGTTCCGAGAGGACATCACAAAGGTGTTATTAATTGTTGTAAGAAAATACTGGTAGAAACACACCCCAAGTAATTTTTGTTTTTCTTCGCTTACCCATAAGCTCCACAGTGGATTTTGGTAAAGAGCCGTTGTGCTGTTTCTTTAACAATGTATTCAACGTGGTGTCCATTGTGGTGAGGTGGGTGTGGTAATTTGTGCCACTGACAAATATGTGACATTTGTTAATGGCAGGGAAAGAAATATGAGGTTGTGCCAATGTCTAACACAGAATTTTGGTGAATATTTTATATCAGCCGAGGTTAAGAGTCAAGAGCCAGAAGCCAAGCAGGTCAGATTTGTAATGGGCCCATCTGTCTCATAACAAGTGCTATTGATCTGTTATTGGTCATAGCTAGTGGGGGACTATCACAAAGATATCCCTGGCAGCAGAGCTCACCATTGAGATCTGCTGTAGTCAGATAGCGCTGGGGTGAATGGGGAGAGTTTCTCTCCAGCATCTGGATGCTGAGAACCAAAGACTGCGCTAGGACAAACACTGGCAGCTCCCAGTGGCAGGACTGGTAGCAGGGATCAGTTCCTGCAACCAATCGCTGTATGTTACGTCATACAGGCCTTTGTTTTATATATTAATTCAGAACTGTCCACTACATCTATACTCTCCTGAAAATATACTGTGGTTCTGTCTGCAGCTGGAAAGGAAGATCCATCAGTTTGTCAGCGGTTTCTAGGCTCTTACAAGGTGTTAAATCTCTGGAAGTCTTTTGCATCGTCTGTGTCTGAGGTTACCATGAGGCATGCACACCAACCCAGTTGGCCACCGCTGTCATTTCTTAAATCCTGTGTGGTCTGTATCTGTCTGAAGAAAGAGAAGAAAGACACATGAACTAGTGCCTACCCTTTCTGGGATGCGGAAGATATCCTGGGATCTGCCTGCTGTCCAGAAGTGGTAGGTTATCTTCATGTTTGGCAAGATATACTCAGAATCTTGTTAGATTAGGCTGGCCCAGTCTAATAGCTGAGTAGCTGTTAGATTAGGCCGGTAGCTGGGAGCATGGTACCTTGTGGCTCAGACTGGTTATCAAAAAGCCACATGCACAGTCTGCCTGACAGACCTTGTCACCTTCCTTGTACAGAAGACAGCCAAACATGTGGCTCTTTCAAGACTGGCTACTGTGCTAATCCTTGCTTGGCCTTTGAAGAACATCGATGAAAGCTGTTATGTTGTGGCAGGTGCACCTGCCCTGATAGAGTCCGAAACTCGTCAAAAACATAGAAGTTGCAGTCTGGGGGTCGGGCGGCCCGGTCTGCATGGTGACTACTGTCACATACACACTTTGGTCAATAGACAAGGAAGTTAAGGCCCTCAGCCAGCGAGGACTAACGTGACCATATATGACCACAGGTCAGGTTCAACTAGGGTATATAAATGGAGCCCCACCAGAGGGCAAATCGAGTTGGTCCTCCTCAAAGCAGTGGGTCTGCAGTCAGAGACTCTCCCTGTGGGTGGGCATGCCGCCCACAGTAACTCCTCCAGGCTGAGAGCCCACACCTTACTAGGTAAGTGATTGCTCATTTTGGATCCTTGTTTCTAAAGCTTAAGAATTCTGAAGTTGGCTGTGTAGCATTAATTCCATTTCACATCTTGAACCTGTAGATTATTAATGTTGTTGGAGCCTTAAACAGTTCTGGTTAGAATAAAGTTTATTTTTGAGTTTATCACCAGCCTAATTTAATTTTTTGTAAGCCTCCGTGACATCTGGAAGTTCAAAAATCTGCATTATAAAATATTTTAGACATTGAGGTACCATGAAGCATTTTGCTTCTTTCAGCAACAACCATGGCTGTGTTTCTAAAGCAGTCCGACCACGTAGTGTCCCATGGGTTTCTATTGTCCCCTCTGAGTATTTGCTAGGCTCAGAAGGCATTTTTCTGGGAGCAAGGCTCACTACAGGGGTAGACCTGGTGGCATACACATTGCAAAGAATTTTCTCTGCTGGACATAAAGAAAATACAAAAATATGTTTAGAAAATTACAATTCTAAGACAAAAAGTATAAGTTCTGAAATACTTTACCTTGAGCCTCTGCTATGGATGTTTTCATGAAATGAAACACAAATTACACTGCCTATAACTTCTTTTATATCACAAGTTGTCACTCTAACTCTAAATTTCTTCCCTGGCAGAATCTTATGCAAAATGTGTGGATACTAGGATGTCCTCGTACTAAGGCCACCAACATCAGCAGGCATTTGTCAGTCTACAGTTTCAACACACGATTGGTTTTGCTCTGGCTCAGCCAGAGGAGTTAGATTTTATTGCACTCTAAAAAATTTATCTACTATCAATAAACGTTCAGTTCCCACCTTTAGCTTTCTAAGACTACAGTGTTCTATTTTTCATTGTGATTGGAAGCATTCAAATCGTTGATCTGTTCCTTATCCTTCTTCATCTTAACAAATACATGCGCTAGGTAGAAGAAGAAAGCTCTCTATGCAGGGCCTGGCAGTCCATAGTGCCACCAGCTGAAGAACTTACACCCTGGAGTACTCTTTATCTTGCAGTCTGCGTTGTCTCACCAAACAGTGAGAGAGCTCTCAGGAGGTCCCAGGAAGATGGTGGTTAAGGTTTCCATCGCCATGTCTCCTAACGTCAGTGCCCACACTCTGTTCCACACAGATTGAGGTGTGCTTTCTTGTACTGTAGATTTCCACCATCCCTGCTCAGCCTCTGTGAAAAGGGATGAAGGAACGTGCTGCAAAATCCTCATGCTCTCTTTGGGGAAGGGATTTCTTGTTGTGATGAGTGGTGGGCCACATCATATTCTCACTGCTACTAGTCATACTCAGCTAGTGAGTACACTTCCAGGGTATTATTGTGTTTGCAACATACCTGTTTGCTGCTTACCTGTAGGCACTGTGATATAATCAGAGAGAAGAAAGAGGTTGGATATAATTTTAAGTACTGGATATTTTAAAGGATATTAGAAAGGCATCTATAAGGATCAACAGAGGCTGAACCTGTTTGGGGACTAGAGGACGGATCAGATCCATCTTTGTCAGCCCTTTTTGTTCCCCATTCCACTAAGTACCACACTGTGCCATATTTTCACAATGGTTTTAATTTCAAAATGGGCTAGGTTTCGAATGCTCACCTTTTCATTTTTTCCATTTTTTTGCTTGGTAGTCCTTCTTGTCTGTGCTGGAGGTGTGGGAAAAGCTTTTATCATTTTTTTGCTTGGTAGTCCTTGTCTGTGCTGGAGGTGTGGGAAAAGTCTGTGTGCTTTTTTTTTTTTTAAGTCTGCAATCTTATTTTTTTCACATTCTGACGTCTTGGAAACCCCTGGGAGCCACTGTTTTGAGGAACGTTCCTATCCATTTCTCTGATGCAGGGGTGGGAGATAACTGGTGTGCAAGGTGTTAGGAAGAGATAATTGAGGCAACGGTAACCGATCTTTGCTGATGACGACACATTTCCACTTACCCCGGCAAAGCATCCTCATAAGCATGCAGACATGGAGAATCTCAGAAGTGTTGGCTGGTGAGAGTCGCTCCCTGGGAGGTAACACGCTAACACGTGGTACTTCTCACATTGCTGACTGCCCCTCGCATTGCTTTGTCTGTCCCCATGTCTGAAGGTCCAATGTTGTTTAACCGACTGTTTGGCCTCTGCTGACACTTCCTATGTCCTTTAGCTTCTCCCTCGCTTCAAATCTCAAGTGCATCACCCCCCACTAGCTGCTGATTTGAAAATAAATGCACCCAAAGCCCCCCTGTGAGACTGACGGTGTTTTGCATTCATCTCAGTGCCTCCAAAGCGTTTCGAGATGCCCCAATGAAAGTCATTACATAAATGCAAAGCATTGTATTGTTAAAACTTTAAATCATGACAGATTTTGAATACATATTTTTTGTGACTCAGTCATGAATAATCACAATTTGCATATAATATTTTCCTGTATTCAGCATACCCTCCTTCTCATTTAATCCTTCTGACTTGCACTGCTGTAATAACTAAACCTGAATTACCGAAGCAACTGTGGATCGCCTTGCTGTTAACTTGGTGATGAGTAATCTTGATATACCTATAGGCAGGAATAGTTGACAATTGTTTGTAATGAGCAGGGAGGAAACCCATAATTAGAGGAAACATTTCTCTGTTTATGAACAAGTGCATCCATTTTGCTTTCTTTGTATCCAAAGCTATAGTGGCTGTCTAATATGAGTATTATTCCCTTGTGCTTATTACTGCAGTGCCAAGGGATGAGCTAATAGGGTCACTTAAAAGGACCCTGGTCCAATGCTGAGAAATTGATGCCCCAGCGCACTTATGGGCTTAAAGAGCAGAACAGACACCCAGTGAGAAGGTATAAAACGCAAGCATTAATGGAAAGTGATAAGCAATTTTCTGTCTTTGAAGTATCTTCGTTAGCAAAGGACAGCTTACTTTTTCTTGGAAACGCTACGCTGTTTATCTAATCATCTCCTTAGCTGTCGTTTTTTGGTTTTACCTAAATAAATTGGTCAGGTGACAGCAGCAGTCCTGCAGAGTCCCAGGCATGGGAGAGGAGCTGGAATGGCTGCAGCAGCTGTGTGTGCCCATGCCTGTAGAGCTCTGTCCAGTGAACTGGAAACCTGGAGTCCAGCTCCACACACTTGTCCTAGACATAATTCTTCCATTGTACACTGGATATTGCAGGTGGGACCCCATCATTTTTGTTCTCTTCAGAAAGACATGACCTGTGTTAGGACCTTCCTGGCCAGGAGAAGACCTGGGCCTGCCGTGCTGCTTTCCATAACAAACCCTCACCATCCTTTTGAAGGTCTTTGCAATGTGTCTTCCCAGAGGGAGAAGAAATAGGCTCCTGAAGTTGGTATATCCTATGGCTTCTTTCATTAGGGGGGATTTTAGCTGGGATGACTTCTTGCCTGGGGGAACAAATGTTTACTCTTGAGTAAAAGAATTGCCTTGCAACAAAAGCCATTTTGCCAGATGCTGGTTTGCCCCATCCCTCTCTTGCATTTGAATATATTCTCATAATGCTCATTTTTGCTGAAATAATCCAGCATCAGCTACGCTGACAATCCCCACAGAGCTATTTAGAGCAGCTAAGAGCTGATTTGGGTCCCAGAGCAAACAGGCTGGTTCTCTTCCCTCTTTTTCCTTCCTCCTTCCTCCTATGAGTTACCCAGTGCTGACCTCCCCCTGTCCCCAGCCCTGCTGGTGGTGGTGGTGCTGCAGAGGCACTCGCTGGGGTGCAACTCCAGCGTCCCAGGGCGTTCATCCCACCCCCTGTGCTTTTTCTGGTAGGCTTTGGCATCAGTGTTCAGAGCATAAATTAGTCATTTTCTCTTCAGTTTCATGGTGCTGGAGCATGATTAGCTCTCAGGTAGTACAGGTCTTGCCCTCCTCATCTTCTCAAAAGTAACTCAGTCATCAGGCTTCTTCCTACGCATCTTGTATGAGCAGTTGTTGGATCCCATTTCACTGTTTGAATCTGGAAGCTGAACTCGCCGCTGACAAATTGGAAAATAAGCCACCACACAGCTGCAGAAAGAGAATAATTGCACCAGAATGTTTTTGCTGACGAACTCTGTGGATGAATTTTCACGTGCCAGTTTCTGCGGGGTAACCTGCCTGCAGTGAGCTACCTGCACATGGAGGCTTTCAGGTACCTTCACCTCCACTAACATCCTCTATCTCTCACAGTACAAACTCATTTCTGTGACTAGCTGAAGTGCAAGAAAAGACTGTTTTTCCTCTCTTCACAACCAGTTTTAGGTAGAGCCAGATTTTAGGCAAGTTTTAGCTTTGGCTTGATTCAAGCAGAGAGTGCTGGTGAGCACCATCAGAGCCTGCTGGCACCTACAGGGTGTGAAACTCCATCAGCAACGGGCACTCTGCATAGTTTCCTTTTGGAAAGGGGGAAAATTTGTGTCCAAAAGCTTTCTCCAGTGTCAACCATCTGCTTTCAACAAAATTTCTCTTTGTGCTATTTCCAGTCTGAACTGGGGGTGAGGTTTAGCCTTTTTCAGAGACTCATTCATGCTTCCTTTTCATTTATTTAAATTACACTCATTCATCTTGTCCATCGATATGTTGCCTTGCTTACCATGAAGATAATAAACTCCTGCACCCATAAACACTTTGGTACGTAACTTCTTTCACATAAATATGCTCATTAACTTTTCTACAGGATGACTTGCATGAGGAAGATGATATATGCGCTCACTGATAGGAAGATAAGAGTCTGCAGTAACTGGATTAGCTGTAATAGAAAAATGGGTGAGCTGTGGCGATGGAATTTGCCCAGGACTGATTTGGAGCACAGAATATCAGAGTGCTGCAAATCTGAGAGCAAATGATGCTTGTTTAGATGGCAGTTCAGGAGGCTTTATAAGTGTCTAACACTGAATCTGTATCATCAATAGGATGTAGGGGGCTGTGCACCTACAGGCACTTGCATACAGTATTCTTTGATGAAAAGGGGCCTTGATGAATACATTTATTCAGGCTAAGAAAACTATAGGAATTTCACCACATTTCATAATCCAGTAAAAATAGCCACCCCAAAATTCTGAAGTAGCAATGTATTCTGCTTTCCTTCTCCTCCTTACCTTTGGCTCTCAGATCTGGAATGACCCCTGCTCCCTCCGTACCATCCCATTGGCATCAACCAGCGGCACTGCTTGTAGAGAGTCCTGTGTGTTTAGTTGTGTGGGAGGTTCCTCAGAGCTAGCTTGAAAAGAACAGTATTGACCTTTAACCCAAGGAAGGACATTTAGACCCATTTTTTTTATAGAAGTCTTAAATAATGTGATTGTCCCAGAAGACTGGCTGTAGAAAGACAGAGCTAGGACAACTCACATATCTCCTTCCTGGAGCAGAGATATTTATTTCCCGCAGTGGTCTCCAGGACCTGCATGTGGCTCATGGACACTTGAACTTTGACATTCAACCTTGTGGAAGGTGACCCAAGAGTGAGTTCTCCAGGGCCTCTCGACGGCTGAACTCAGCTGGCATTGCCACGATGTCTGCCTGGTGCTGAGTTGCCAGTGATGGAGCCGTTGTTTCCAAACCCTCTCTACTCTGCTTCACTTTCATTGAATTTATAGTTGTCTCTGATAGTCGAGATTAAAGTGGATTTTATTTTATGAGCGAGCATGGAGTTCATATGCAGGGTATTTATTGCTCCAGCCACATAGAGGAGATAAATCACCTTTGAAAGAAAACATCCTGTTGCATGCAACAGGCTCAGTAAGTTTGTCTAAACTCTTAAAAAGTTCCCATTTAATCTCTGCTTGGGGCAAAGTTCCATGAAGCTAGAACTGAGCAGGAAAAGTGCAGGAAGCAATACACTGGCCAGGCAAGAGCACAAGCATGTAGTTCATGCTGCCTCCCTCTTTCAGGGCTACTCACCCCTTACTTCTACCCACAGGCTCTTCAGCTCTTACTCTACACTCAGTGGAAACTAATATAACATGCCCACAGCCCTCTTTTGAATGGAATAAATTCATTTATTTATATTTTTGCTTACATAGCTATATATCAATGTATTTGTTTTAAAAAAACCCACTCACCGACAAATGGCTCTCCACATACAAGAATCAAGATTTCCGAAGACAGCTCATGATTTTGAGCAGCGTTGTTGAGTGCTCAGCCTAAGACAACAACATCAACTTTATTGAGTTTTTCGGGACATATCTCAAAACAGTGATGAGTACATTCACAAAAACATTGCTGTGAATGTAATTTATGCCTTCTGTATTACACCAGGTCGGTACCAGTCTGATTGCTTACATTTTCACGTAATTTTCCACCCAAGCACATACAAACCTGTCCATTTCTCTATTCCAATATCACCTGTGAGGTAGCTAGATATACATTGACATCTCAGTCTGGCTGGGACTCACTATTTTGGACTTGCATGATAGTAAAAACTTCATTTTATTCTCTATTATTAACCAACCTTTCCCCTGCGCTTGTGCTGTAGTCAGTTTTGGTGTCCATTTAGAAGTGTCAGAAACAAATGCGTCTTATTACCTTGCTTAGTAAATGTAGTAAGAGACCCAGTTCTGGGTCATCCAGACGGCAACTTCATCTGCTGCCTGCATGTTCATGTATGTATTTTGCTTTTGTACTTTGCTGTCTGTACTGATTATGAGATGTTTTCATGCAAAAAATAGTTGCTGTTACCGCATACATGATATTCAACAACCCCATGGGGCTGTTGCCGTGTGTGTAAGACTTTCCATTACAATGCTAAGTAAACACAAGTTTTCAAATAAACTTAACACATCAATTTATTTATCATCAGTATAAAATGGGAATCCAACGATCTTTTTATTTTTAAAATGTGTCATGTCTCCAATCCTGGGTATTGAAATATTGGATGAAAAATGGTGTTTATTTTCAGACATTCATTCATTCAACTGCTTTGGATGAATACCCCAAAATGTCATGTTTGATTTTGCTTTCAGCTGCTCACGGAAAACCTACCTGTTCCAAAGGAACCTGTTGGATTAAGTTAAATAACCATTAGATGAGGGGGTTGTTTCTCTGTGATTTAGCAAAGCAGAGCAGGCTGCTTCTGCAGCTCAGAAGAACAGGAATCTTGTGCCATCCCCATTCATATCTCTGGGTATTTTCGGGCACAGTACATACTTGCAAGGAAGAGAATACCTCAACCTTATTGCTCAATACATGTACATTTGAGATGTATATCATTCTGCCTCTCTGTGCTCCGCAGAACAACTGGAGAAGTCTGCTACTTTACCAGATAGCACAAATAGCTAAACACAGGGACTGAAGTGCACTGATAATGCTCTTAGTCCTATGGTTTAGTTTTAGGTAGCCCAATGAGGAGCGGAGAGTGTTGGACTCAATGATCCTTCTGGGTCCCTTCCAACTCGAGATATTCTATGATAGATACAAATCTCTGATGTGCTTACAGTAAAAGCCATGAGAGAAAGGCCCCCTTCTAAAATAAAAAAAAGCAAAAAACAGAACTAGTATGAGCTGAAGCGGTAAATTATAGAGGACTTCATGTGGAGAAATCAAATAAATCTCTCTAAATATTTTTAGCATGCTCACTTTCCTTTCAATAGCTCAACAGGAGGTTCAGCGGTCTCACCTGGTGTCTTATTAATACTGCACTGATTGGTGAGTGTGCAGGAATGGAACAGCGCTGGCATCTTGGTTAATCACGTCTTCTAGGAAATTGTGAAAATGACACAGGAGATACTTCCCAAATGGCGAGCTGAGGTTTTGCTGCAAAAAAAAAAAAAAAAAAAAAGTCTGTTTTCACAGCAGGTCATCAATAAATCTAGCACCGTTATGGATCATAGCTGTAAGTCAGTTTTCAAATGTTCCCAACCGCATGTAGCATCTGTCTTACTTGGGAGTCTGATCACAAACAATCTTTGCTGCAAATGGAAGATGGCGTTTCTCCTGCGTTTGAGCTTGCTTAGTTTCCTTTCATTCGTGGCTATTACTTCAGCTCTTCTTTGGATCCTGGTATTTCAGAAGACTATTTTTGATCAATGTAATCCTTCTGCAGTGCCTAGTGATTTCCTTATTTTGAACTAAAAATCTCTTTCATAAGCAATTCCCTATAGAAATGTTCCTTTTAGACTTACGCACTGCTTGGATTTTTCCTCAGGGATGGAATGTTATTTTTCCTTTTAATTCTCTTTAAACTGCTGACACTAATGCTCTCTCTAAAACTTGTTGTGGGCCCTGTTTAGTATCTCGTATATATTTGGGATTAAGGAGAATTTATTATCACGTGGTCTTAAAGCAGCTTTTTCATAAATCTTGAGTACACTCTCCTGTCAGGTGAGTGCTGACTATATATCATAGGGGAAAAAAGGTTTTAAAAATAGATCCAAGAGTGAGAAAAATCTGAAGGCTTGAGATGAACAGTTAGGAGAAACAACACTGGGAGAAAATTGTAGCAAGAGAAAAATCTTAGCTTAAGTAGATGATGCTGTTTCTTCTGAATGGGAGAAGCTGTGGCGTGGGAGGTGACCTGGTACTGCTTGACATCATGATGGGACAGATGAGATGGGACGTCTGAGCTCACGTCCCTCCAAAATACAAGATTTGGAATCTGGGATTTTGATTCCATTCAGTGAGGACATTCACAGTAGAAATCAGCGTCACCACTCAGAGAGCTCAATGCATTGGCACACATACTGTATATATAAATATACATGATCTTTTGGAACACGTATCAAGCTGAAAATGTACCCTTTGAATCAGGCTCTTTTCAAACACCCCAAATCAGACACCTAAAGGGGGAAACAACCCCAAACCCAGACCATTTTGAATGTGTTGGCCTGGCATTTCCACTGCTTTTGGAAGAGGTATGAAAACTCACAAAGAAGTATTCCATGCCTTGCAAGTAAAGTGATTTCAAAGGCAATCACTCACTGAAGAAAAGAAAAAAAGTATACTACTTCCCAGTGATCTCTAAAACACACAAGTAAAACAGAGGTCTGTGTTTTGTGAAAGGGAAAATAGCAGAGGTTAAAGATACAGGTTGCAGAGAAAAATGCGTTTTAGTGCAAAAAGAAGGTTATTCTGAATATTGTCATCCTAAAATTGGTATTACTGAACACAAGCTTGGAAACTGTTCAGAATTTATAACCTTGATAACTTCAACCACAGCAAAATATATATAAGTGGATCAATTTTTAATATGTGTAACTGCAAATCTGACAGAGATAAACCCTTCAGTGAATCACAGGCTCAACTTCTTGTTTGAAGTTAACAGTCATTTCATTAGATTTGACTTCAAAAAAACACCTTGCCATGACTTAATGTTATAAATTATGAACTATTCAAATTGCTCACTGAAAATGCATTATTTAAACATGTATAAAAGTAAGCAAATGTAAGCAAGCTGTATATTTAACAGGTTACACATTTCATTCCTGGGAGACCATTTCACGCTGGGAACTATCATGCTAACTTGTCAGTGTGATCTAGTGGTATGAGCAGGAGCGTAGAAGTTGGTGGCTACAAGGCAGGTGGTATGTGACCTTGAGAAAGACATTTCATCTCTGCGTTGTTTTTTCACCTGTAAAACAGAGAGCAGGGGAAAAGTAATGCAGCTCTTCTGGGCTCTGCACTAAGTTAATGTTTGTAAAACACTTTGAGGGTTGCTAATGGAGAGGGTGCCAGAGAAGTGTTGTACCGTCACCTATTTCTAATTATTTTTTTTCAAGCTGGAGTCAGATCCTCATATTTGGCCTTTATAGGTTGCTTCTGTGTTGCAAAGAGATTGTAAATCTGCCCTCATAGTGCCGCTAGCGGGAATCCCTGCACACTGTAAAGCTGTTTTTCTATTTATTTCTGCTGCAGTTTGATCTATAGAGAAGTATCCAGATCCTTTTTTACTTAAAAGTTAATAGAAGGCATATGATGGAGGTAAAGAATTAAAATCTTTGTAAGAAATCCAAAGTTTCTCCATTTGTGCATAAACTAACCTCGTAGTGTATCCATCATATTGGCTGCTCTAACAAGCACTGTAGCTCACTCATTCTTGTTGAATTATAAAAGCCCTAAATCATTCAATTTCCATTGCTGTTTCTTAACTCCTTGAACTACTAATTGGCACTAATGACTTTACCACTGGCTGCCTTAGTTGACTTTGATTCATGCATATACAGACAACCCTCAAAAGCATTAAACATTTTTAACATGTCACCCTTCCCAGCCTTGCAGGCTCCGGCTATAATTTCCTTTCCTGACTTTCCCATCAGCAAAATTTCCACCTTAAATGTTCTGTATCTCTGAAGCCAAATTGCTACACATACGTCATCCGCCTGTAATGTATATAAAATTTAGGTCCACTTAGAAAATATCTTCAGAGCACTGTTCTTTGTTTGCATTTATCTAAATATGGGGTTTGATGCATGCAAAAACTGTGTTTTGCTTAATCATGAGAGATCAGACATTAACCT
The DNA here is from genome assembly GCF_000708025.1 of Charadrius vociferus. Taxonomy (NCBI): domain Eukaryota; kingdom Metazoa; phylum Chordata; class Aves; order Charadriiformes; family Charadriidae; genus Charadrius; species Charadrius vociferus. The sequence goes on from NW_009646406.1 coordinate 916,465, forward strand.
GAGTTCATAAATTCATAATTCTGAGTGAATCTGAGTTAATAAATTCATAATTCTGAGTTAATCTGAGTTCATAAAGCAGCGATTAAAATTGTAACAGGACAAGACTGTGGCATGAAGAACATCCTAGCAAAAGGAGTATGGGTACAAATGCCCCATGCGAGGTCTGCTGCCATGGGGCACTGCAATGCTGAATCCGTGGCCTTCCCCTGGTTCCTCCTTGCTGTGGTTCCTGGAGACCTGATGACCCCCTGGACGGTCCTGTGCAGTCCAGGACATTGCCTGGTTGAGGAGCATCTGTACCCTTTGTAGACTGGCCAATTCTGATTCATATTGCCCTCCAAAGGAAAGGTCCTGGAACATTATAAATAAAAAATGTCTTCCGTGCTTGATTAGTTTTGGCTCTCATGAAACCCAGACTGCTGGGTCATATGCTTTGAGTCTGCCACCTCTTTTTTTCTTGCAGTCATAAAAAGCCCCTTTCAGGAAGGCAAATTTAATAGCAAAACATCATTGAAACATGGGCTAACTCCCATTGCGTAATTGTAACCTCTGTCTCTGGGAGTTATTAGCGAGGATGACAGGCTTTGCATTTATTTATTCTTCCAGTGGCAGTGAGAACATCAGAGAGCAAAGGTCCCTAGGGGACTGCTCCGTCTCATTCCTAATTGGTCTATTTAATAGTTTCTACCATAGGCCTCTTAAGGTTGAATGTGAACTGTGTCCTATTAGCCAGAAATCACTGCTCGGCAAAGTGACAGTCAAATCTTTTAGAATGGTATTGTTATTTTTAATACACTGGCCTAAGGCTTTTGGGGGAGAAAAGGGGAGAAATAATTGCTTGGTACTGGGAGGCTCAGACACAATTTAGGACCCATCCCTATCTATTAAAGTAGGATAATTTCTGTATTGTATATCCAGGAGAATAACCAGAAATTAGATTTGCACTTATAGAAACAAATGGCTTTTCTTTTATAATTGGTTCCTGCTTGGAGGAAACCTGTCAGCACATTCTGTGAATGTATTTCAGCCTAATCCAGCCTGGAAACACCTTAGTGATTGAATTCTCCTCCTGCAACACTTGGTCTCCAGGGGACTTCCTCCCCCTGGCACTAAAACTAACCAGGCACGCCTTGTAGTCTCAGAGTTCAAAACTCACTACCCATTCAGAGCATTGCCAGAATCTAAGAGGGGATTGCAATGTTTTGCTGTCAAGGATGCTGGCTTCTTTTTGTTCCAGTATTGAATATATGCTGTAGAAGACCAAAAAGAGAGGATTTAAGTCCTCAAAAGTCCTCCAAACATTACCTGTCTGGTGTTGCCCCCAAAATAACTAAGACTTAAAGTTCAAAATAAACATGACTCTCAACCATGTATTTTACTGAAAGGTAATTTGCGAAAAGAAAAGAAAAGAGAACAGAACAAAAGAAGCTTCTGCTTCTTTTTCATAGACACATAGAATCATAGAATGGTTTGGGTTGGAAGGGACTTTAAAGGCCACCCAGTTCTAATCCCCCTGCCATGGGCAGGGACACCTCCCACCAGCCCAGGTTGCTCAAAGCCCCATCCAGCCTGGCCTTGAACACCTCCAGGGATGGGTCAGCCACAACTTCCCTGGGCAGCCTGGGTGAGTGTCTCACCACCCTCACAGTACAGAATTTCTTCTTGATATCTAATCTAAATCTCCCCTCTTTCACTTTAAAACCATTACCCCTTGTCCTATTGCTACACTCCCTGATAGACTCCCTCCCCATCTTTCCTGTAGACCCCCTTTAAGTACTGGAAGGCTGCTATAAGGTCTCCCTGGAGCCTAATCTTCTCCAAGCCGAACAACCCCAACTCTCTCAGCCTGTCCTCATAGGAGAGGTGCTCCAGCCCTCAGATCATCTATGTGGCCCTCTGCTGGACTCGCTCCAACAGGTCCATGTTTTTCTTATGTTGGGGTCCCCAGAGCTGGATGCAGTGCTTCAGGTGGGGTCTCACCAGAGTGAAGCAGAGGGGCAGAATCACCTCTCTCACCCTGCTGGCCATGCTTCTTTTGATGCAGCCCACAATATGGTGGGTTTTCTGGGCTGCAAGAGCGCCTTGCTGGGTCATGTTGAGCTTCTGTTGAGCTTTGATGGTTGAACTAGATGATCTTACAGGTTCCTTCCAACCGAGACAATTCTGTGATTCTACGATTCTCATCAACCAACACCCCCAAGTCCTTCTCCTCAGGGCTGCTCTCAATCCATTCTCCACCCAACCTGTATTTGTACTTGGGATTGCCCTGACCCAGGCGCAGCACCTTGTACTTGGCCTTGTTGAACTTCATGAGGTTTGCACGAGTCCACCTCTCAAGCCTGTCCAGGTCTTTCTTCCCTCCAGTGTGTTGACCGCTCCACACAGCTTGTTGTCATTAGCAAACTTGCTGAGAGTGCACTCAATCCCACTGTCCATGTTGCTGACAAAGATGTTAAGCAGCACCAGTCCCAGTACTGACCCCCAAAGAATACCACTCATTTTCATGAACAAATCTTGACAAACTATTGACAAGTCTATTTCCATCTTGCGGCATTGTCACAGCCAGTCACATACCAAGGATGTGCAGACACTCTCTGAGATATCAACCTATTTTTTCTGTGTGTCTTCTTCATAGTTCTCATAAAAGCTTTGTAAAGCCCAAATTACCAGCCTGCAAGATACTTTGTGCTGATTGATATTTCCACCCAGCTATTCTCAGGACAGAGGGTACATAAAGGTAAGGGATGGAAAGGACTGCATAGAGGCAAGAAAAATTTATAGATCGTGCTTAAAACCAAAGGGTATTTAAGGTATGGTTTGAAAGTAACGTGAATCAGAGCTATCTTATATTCAGCATGGCTTATTCCTTCTTTTGATGTATATTCTACTACAGCAGTAACCATCCAACCAATCACATTCATTCCCATTTTTGTGGTATTGCCTTTATTTGCCAGTGCACTGTGCCAGATTTTGTAGTGTATCTGAAACAGAAGGTCATAGTATAGATGTCTGACAAAGCAGAGAGATCATGTGGAAGGACTGAACAAGCTGATGGCCTTAGGGAAAGATGACACACTGGGGGCGAAACCTTGACAGTGGCAAACGTAGTCTCCATATAGAGTTTTCTAATTAACTTCAAAGGGGGAATGGGTTAGTCCTCAGTCTAGAAGGTCATGATTTAAGGACCCATGCTATTGTACAGCTGCTCCAATGTGAGGGAACTCATAGAGCAACCACCTTTATGTATATCCTCTCAGCCTAGCTTCATATATCACCTCTTACCCATCAGACACTCCAGAAAGACTCTTCTTGCAGCCTTGTGGAAAAGAACACGAGACAATCGGTAGGCAAGCAAACTCTCCTGAGGTATGTGCTTACATAAAAAAAAAATACTTCCTCTTACCTTGTTCAGCTCCTGTCTATAAATCTTTCCTTGGCAGGGTTATTAAGAATGAGTGGCTGAAGCAGCACTGTTGTTAGCTGAGATTCTTGCTGTCCTACAAACCTGCCAGCCGAGTTACAGGAGCAAGTATAGAGAATCGATAGTCTTTTTGGCAAAGAGAAAACGCCTACATTGATTATTCCAGCTGTGGCAGCTGCCTTTCATGCTCTGTCCTTTGATGTGTGGTCAAGGTCTGTCTCAGGCATGTTGTGGTCCTGTTACAAGTCTGTCTCAGGCATGTTGTGGTCCTGTTACAACCTCGTAGGTTGTTCAGCATAGGAGGAAGAAGGAGAGCCCTACAGAGCTCTTCCCTAACTTTCGTGATTTAAGGATTGGTGGGTTTGACAAAATTTCAGACTTTCAGAGGGATAGATGGGACTGGGTGAAAAGGCTCCTCTCACTCCTTCCTGGGGAAACAGATCTGTCTTGGATGTTCGACCATCTGTCAGTGCTCTTATTTTAAGGAAGTGCCCTCAGTGGACCGCTGGAGAGGTCTTCTGTCATAATTCAATATGTCTGACCAGATAACAGGATATGGTCCAGAACCACCTTTAAATGAATAATAGTAGACTACAGTCCCAGGCTATGGCATAGACATAGAAAAGCTTCAACTAGCAAAGGAACCAGTTTGCTGAGATTTAACACAGGCAAAACCAGAAAGATGGTCTATCCACATTATGATAATAAAATTTACAAGGCAAAGAGTCATGATATTGTTCCTTCTTTTCCCTCATACGTTCCTATCACTCCTTAAAAACGGTAAATGATACCACATTTGACCGATATTGCTTTGCAGACCTCTTGAGTATTTGCTTTTTCTCAGCTCAAATCTGTTTTGAAATGCTGTGCACCTCTGCAAGAGCCCAGTCAGAGGTGGGTAGAGGGTTTACTTTGTAATGATTAGCCTTAAAACTAAATGCCACCTCATAAAACAATCACTCATAATTTGACTTCATTAAGCATTCTTTGTTATACATCTTTAATTCATTAATCTTAGCATTGTCGGCATGTTGCCACAATCAAATGCAACTTATTCCGTGTTGTGCAATGAGAGCTGAGGGCAGATCTCACACCGGGCTGTCGTCTAATGGACCTGAAGCGCCTGTTAAATATAATGACGCACTGTTCTAAATGCAGACATCTAGCAAGGGGAGAGGATATATGAGCTGGAGATATGTCCAGGTGCTGAGCTGAGCACACCCAGACCTTTAATACCAGTTTCACCAAATACCTGATTTTTTTTTCTAAAGCCCAGACTGATTCCACCCTTCAGCAACAGTTAAACTTGAATTCACCACAGGGCTGTTTCCATTTTGCTTACTTGGATGCTGTTCTCAGAGGAGGAGAGAACTGACATATAGGCTTTGCACAACATCTGCTGTACTTTTCAAACTGCAGATAATCAGTGGATAATGCAAAATGATATAATTTGCATCAGAAAGATAACTGAAAAGCCTCTTACTTATTATTAGGGGGCATAATTTAGCCCTTTGATGTGAGAACAACAAAAGAATATTAAGGGCAAGTTCTGCTTTGTGTAATACGTGCTTGTAAAATAGCTGAAGCCAATGACAACCTGCAGATCTCCGTCACCTTCTTTCACACTGGCCTGCATGTGGCCAGCTCCCAGAGGTCTCTGTAGAGCAACATGGGATACAATAAGCCCCAGACCCAGCAGTTTGGAACGGGTAACTTGCTCAACTCAGGGAGACAAAAGACCTGCTAAAGCCAAGCAACCTCTCTGGCGCTGCGAAGGCAATGAAAGCGATAAAAAGCACCCTGAGAAATTTATTTTCAATCTTGTTATAGGTAAGAGTAATTGAACTGCTGAAAGCTATCAGAAGCAATTTGTCTCTATATTACAGACAACAGACCTGTTTTTGAAGGTGATGATTACATTGACTTCCCAGCAGAAGCTCAATCAAATCTGTGGTTATATGGTTTCGTTCTAGACGGGACAATATGGCAGTGTTGGTGTTTGTTTATCATGGGTTTGTGGGTGTGAATTTACCAGATACCTCCTAATTGGGCTTCCCTTCAGCAGTCCTGTCACTCCAGACTCCACCAGCAGGAACACACGGTCTCAGCTGGCTTCATTCCTGACTTTCTGCCTGGTTTGGTCAAACCAAACACAATGTGCCACAGCATTTAGGCCATGTTAACAGTTTTTAAGAGCCATCATTTCCAGTATTATCTATGCTCAGGAGAGAGCACGGTGAGAAGAAAGTGCTGTATCAGTGCTGCTGTGGTGTGTTAAGGGAAGATAGTCAGTTACTGCCATGCGTGCAAACAGAAGAAAACCACTTAGCACTTTCAGCTCTATAAATCATGACTTTGTTTTCAACTTCTGCCCTTTCTCTACAGCTCATATTCCAAGAGGTCACTGAGGTTTCCACCAGCTATTAGTCTTTAAAGACAAAAGATTAATTCTGTTTAAAAAGGGAAAAAAGACATTTATGTTTCTTAAAAAAACAGTAACAATGTAAAGATGGTAGATTTTCCAGATGAACACGATAGAGGAATCAACAAGCCCTTCTGATACCTAGGATACTCTTTTCCAGAACTCCAGATTTTTATCCAGTCACTTAAGAGTGCAATTTTATTACTGCATCTGAATCAACATACTCTGCTAATAGCAGGGCCCATTGCCTTTTCTGCTTAGTACCCATTTGACACCTATTTATTGACTTCATCCTGGTGCCTGGCCAGAGTTGTCCTTTGGATATCTCCTCAAAGTATTCTTTACCTTTTAATTGGCCCAATTAATATTCCAAACTGCCTGTCAGCTATCAAACTTTCAGCTGGAGGCCTAACGATATTTTATTGCTAGTGATTCGCCCAATTCAAGCCATAAAACAGCAATCAGTGTTTTGATGACAAATAACACAGATATTTATCATTGCAAATAATGGACCTAACTTGGACTTTACCTACTTATTCAGATTATTGCCGAGTTACGCCAGCACACGCAAAATCCAACCCTGAGTCTTCTGGCACTGGAGACCAACGTAACTTCTGTGGAGCTGAGCCTACGGAGTCAGTAGAAGATCTGGCTGCAAGTTTAATTAAACTGAATGAAAAGGCTCTTCCTGCTCCGGTTAAGCTCAATGGGAAACACCTAACAAATCAACAGGATCAGGATCTGGCCAGCTGGGGAGTCTCTGTTTACAGAGAGAGCAGTTATTCTCCTACTTCATGTGTTTTCAACTCCTCAAACTCCTCTGACTTCAAAGGAATTAGTCTGGACTTACAGCTGTGTAAACGAGAGGAGGATCAGACTCCAGAGAGGAAGAAAGAGAGGCCACTAAGGATTTCCTTGGGGGAGGTAAGAAAGTACAGACAGTGGTGTGGGGGCTTCCCCCCCCCTGCTCCCCCCAGCAAGTATTTATTTACATTCTATGGTTTCTTTTATTATTGGCTTTCAACCACGCACCTCCACATTTTGGTCTGATGTGCTAAAAATACCCCAGTTTTTAATATTCCTAGGACCGGCTTCTAAAAACTTCTAAGTACAAAGCCCTAAATCAGTAATAAAAGCCCTGTCCTATCTCAAGAGGAATGATTGATGCATACAAAGACTTGAAAGTTGGCAGAAATGTTTTTCTCAGGCATATAATGAAAACGTCTCCATATAATATATTGGGGGTAGGAGGAAGCTGGGGGAGACCAAAGGTGCTGCTGTGGCTGGCTGGCTGCCCCTGCAGCAACCACACAAAAAGGAAAAAAAAAAACCAAAACCAGGTGAATCCAGCAGCTGGGATATAATTTACAATTAAAGGGGTATCCTTCATCTCACGAGGCCAAAATCGAAGGGAAAGCATGTGTGAGGAGTGCGGTTACAGGTTTTTTTGCTGTCTCTGATTGACCTAGGAGGCTTCCTCCATGGCTTGCGTGGGAGCCTTGTGTGCAAAGAGAAACTCCTTTCCTCCCCAGCCCTCTCCGTGCACTAGTGAACAACACAACACATCTTAAAACAAATACATACCCTTGCAATTTATTTTATTTTTTTTACCGATAATCAGGGATGAAGTTTGCTTTCCACAATAAACCTCCCTTCTTATTAGAAGGAACTCAGGGAATGTCGGTCTTCCTACCTCAACCACCTTCTCTTTTCCTGTGCTTATAAGAAAGGACAGTAACAAAGAGCAAAGTCTCATGGGCACACTGAGCCTGGGAACCAAATGTTGTGTTTTTCATTTGTTGTTTCTTTCCATAATATCTGAGATAATTTGTACAAATCACTTCACCTCATAGTGCTCGTCCTCCCTGTTTCTAGACTAGGGATAATAACTCTTGCAGAAGGGGTTGTGAAGAATAATATCAACTCCTGCTGGCGGATATCGCCTATCACTACCATAGTTTGATAAACTGCAGGCAAATCATGACTTCTTTGATGGACACGAGCGTGACTAGACACAGGGTGTGGGGGTTTCTTGCTTGTTCATGCCTATGGTGAGCACTGAGATATTATGAGCAGAACGATCCTGAAATGTCAGGTCCCTCTGCTATCTTAGTACTTCATCTTGTGTGCTTTGACGGTCCTTTGCCGACTTGTCTCAACTAACAGCCTGACTGCAGTCCCAGAGTCCCTGCAAGGGAATTTAGAGCTTGTTCAGAGCTTTCCTTTCTTGTAAGAGCTAATATGGATAATATAGGCTGGACCGCAACTGATATACCTTGACATGGCTTCTTTAATTGCCAAAGACCTGCACCAGCTTGTCCTGGTGACAAAACTGATTTTGTTTACCTGGTAACAGCATGGTCACTTCCTTGGGATGTGATGGAGCTAAACACATAGCTCTGTTCCCAGTGGGTTGAAGCAGTGTTGTGAGCCCACAGTTTCAGTTAAATGTGGAGCTAAGAGTGAAACAATTTTTTTTTATTATTATTTTATTTTAATTTACATATTTCTGTGAGGTTTTTTGTTCTATTTTGGTCCCCCGTCCTGTCCTCCTCCATGACTGGGGCATTGGTTTGGGACACGAGATGACTGAAGTTGTAGTTCCTGTTCCAGTGAATAATTAACAGCTATTTCTGAGTTGGGTTTTTTATTATTTATCAAAACCCTTGGCTTCATCAAAACTAAGGAGTTTGATGGAAACTTAGTGCTTTTGAGAAAGCCTGTACGGGTGAAATGTGTTACTGAGTGTAATGAGAACAAATGCCTGAACCTCGAGTGTTTCAGAGACAGGGTACCCAGCCAGAAGGAAGGCTATTTAACTTTGTTCACATCAGCGGCAGCCTTGGGAAACAGCTATTATCTAGCAAGGTTACTGCTGCTGGTTCTGTTGAAATTTCTCAGAGGTGGAAAAATGGGATGGGGGTGGTGGGGCACGGGGAGAGACCCACGGCAGATGCTTGCAGCACAGGTTCAGGGCATATTATCCCCCAGACAGCAGCAGCAGGGTTTGCTCAGGTTGTAGCAGCAAAGCTGTGGCAGTCCCAATAAATCAGAAGAGAGTGGGAGAGAAGGGACAGGTCCCCTCAGGCTTGTGCTCTCCGTCCTTGGCCTGGAGATCCCCTGCTCGAGCTTGGTTTACAGCGAGACATTGCGTCTGCTGATTTACTCGACATGCGGTGTCCTCTGTAGTGCTTAACAGGTCTTGTGGTCCCCTAGGAGAAAACAGCTTTCTATTTAATCTTGGAAATACTCCTACTTAATAAGTGGAAATACATTTGAATACTTGGAAGATCTCCGACTAGTCCTCCTGCTCTGCTCACTGCCTCCGACTGCAGACACAAAGCCTGACAGAATGCTCCCTCCCGCCTTGTCGCTCAACTTGTTGTGTGCCAGTGGCCAGGCAACTGATCCTCTGAAAAGAGGGTCAGCAGGGGATGCACTGTGCCTCATGTGTCTCTTTCTGTCCCTTTTCTGCTGTAACGGCACAAGCTCAAGGCCTGAACAAAGTCACAGCCACCTGCTGAAGGTCTTAATTTACTCACTGGCTTTACAAAATGAGGGTGAAAAACACATGAGCATAGAGGAGAGCTGAGCAAGCTCCATCCAAAGCTCTCTGATGTGGTGTTTGAGGTGTCACCACAACTTGAACTAGAAGCATGCTCGCATGCACACATCTGCAGATGCATGGGAGAGCTGCCCGGTGCCCTGGGAGTGAGCTGAACATCCCGACCCCGGCCTCAGCTTCCTTCCCTGCTCAGGTCCAGGTGAGCCAGCCCGCCGCGCTGTGCTCCTGTGCCCCATCACTGCAGGGCAGGAATTACTGAAGACTGCTTTTAATCCAACTGGGCAACTCATGACTGGGAGGAGGATGGGTCTCAAAGTCCCCTTAGCCCCTGTAGACAAGGATGTCATACAGCTGGTTACATCACATCATTGGTGTTGGGAAGGCATTTGCAGTAAAGCTGAAGGTGATGGGCGTTGGACTCCCAGGCTGCAAATTGACATACCATGCAGGGGGCATCACGCAGCCCAGGGAGGAACGGGTGGCACTTCTCACTGAAGGACTTCAAATTATAGGATAAGCCAGGCTTTATTGCACTGCAGTCTTGTTTAACTGGCAATATTTCTCTGCAAATGGATAAACCAGGCAGTTCTAGAGGCAATGGTGATCCTTTGAATTTTTTGTTTGTTTTTGTAGAAGGGCTTGCCACTGTCTTATGGGACAAAAATGTACTTGGTGAAGCTGCTCTCAGTCAATGCTTCTGAAAGTTTTAATGGGGTAGTGTCTAGTGTCTGACTATTACCGCAGATTAATATCCTCCCCCCGCCCTTCCCTTTTTGTTCTAAAGTCCCTAAATATGTTTTGGGTTTACTTTGAGGAAATCTCTTTCTTTTTTTTCTTTTTTTTTTTTCTTTTCTATTCATTTCATTTTGCAGCGTTGAGCACTGTTGAAATAATTCTTTCCCATGTTGTTCCTGTGCACTGTGCTTTTTGAATTATTCCATGCAGCTTCATAGTTGTTCAAGCAGAAATGCTTAAAATCCCTGGCAAGGGGTGTTGTTATCAGGGGTAATCACCCCCCCATGGAGATGCGAAGTACAAGGTGTAAATGAGCACCTCGGCTCCCAGAGGCAGTGTTAGCCGGCAACAGCCACGCTCCAGGAGCTGTCTTAGAGGTATTGTGGAATGTCTTGTTTTTCCACATAAATGATTTAAATAAATTACAGTGATGGCTGGAAACTGCTGGCTGATACTAAAATGTCTTAAATGAAGACACAAAGATAAGTCTTTTAAGCACTTACCATCGTGCCACGTTCCATTAATCCATTATTATTTAATTACAGGCAAGGGGCAGTGGCAGGGAGGGGAGCAGGGGGGGCTGTGAAAGGACTTTCTCCTTTAGATAGGAGGCAACTAGAGCACGGACCAAGGTGCAAGCTGAGGCCACTACACTTTCAAAAGAGGCTGAAGGATCCCGGCATGCCTGCCTTGTAGTGTAGGGATACCCAAGGTGGTTCTAACCAGCTTGCTGGGGCAAGCTTGCCACCAAGTGGACCTCTGTGCAAGCCAGTTTTGCTGCTGCTTTGGCAGCTCCTAGTGCTGCTGCCGCAGATCTCCTGGCCTTGTTCCCTTCCCATCACAGGGCAAACATCAGCATCTGCTGCACAGGAGAGGCTTCATCTGGATCCGTCTGCCTGTGAGAGGGACAGTGGCACCTGAAGTGCATGGTGACTTTAGTCTGCTCGAGTTTGAGAGTTGCACGTGTTTTGCTTAACGTCTAGAAAAATAGCACTCTCTTCTTCCCATCTTTCACCCTGGTGATGGGAAAAAGGGTGTTGAAAGACACTGGGAAGGCTTGGATGCTGCTGGTTGAGAACAGGAGCGATAGGACACATGTAGGGAGGGAGATCTGCTGTGCTTGAGACAACCTCTTTGAGCAGGTCGCCAAGGGAAAAAGACCAAGCTATGGACATCGTGGCTTAGAGACTGTTCAAAATGCTCCAAAGCCAGGGTCTCCCAGGTGCGGGCACTGCCTGTGGGCTTGCACAGAGCTCAATACTTGGCACACCTGGTTGTGACTCATGATTTACAGCTGATAAAATTACCCGGGAAGGCATATTCTGTGATTCATGCTCCAGGCTGCATCCATTGTGCTTACTCTTGCAAAACAGTCAGAGGCCGTACGTGATCGGAAGCGGTCTCGCTGACAGCAGTGTGCGCGGGCCCTGCTGACGCTGCTCTACAGCCACCTCTTCCAGCCAGTTCACCATCCACCATCCCCCTGGCACAGGGGAGGGCAGCACTGTCAGGTCCCCATTGCCCACAAATACTTTATCTGCATTGTGGATTAGCTGCTGCACAGTGAGGCCCACAAAAAGGCAGCGAGGTGCCTGCTGGACCTCCTCAGGTCCCTCTGGCCCAGCCTGCAGCAGGCTTTCCCCATTTTCCCTTTTCTGAAGCGTCCCAGAACACAGCTTGTGACCCCAGACTGGTGGCTGGCAAGCCTGGCTGAAGTGGGATGTGGGCTAGCACACTGGAGAGAGGGTTCTGAAGAGGAGGTGGCCGTGGGCTGGGGTGGGCTGGCATACTGGAGCAGCCATGGCATATGTGAAGAGGCAATAGTGGGTCTGAAGTGCCTGCAGTTGTCACGGCAGTAAGGTCTGGCGAGGGGCGCTCACAGCCTCAAAAGTGCTTTGGAGGCAGGGAGCTTGGCATCTGGGACCAAGGGTGGATGAGGTGCCATCTACCCCCATCACTTCCTGCCAGGGATGGGAGCAGTGTTAGGCCAGTCTGGATCTTCGTGGACATCTGCAGATAGCTCTCTGCTATACACCATGGCCATCTGCAACTTCTCTGGAGCAGGCATTTCTTCTCCCTAGGTTTCTTTAATTTTATTTTAAGTACTTTTTATACTGGAGAGAGGTCTGGATTGGGCCAGGTTCAGATATAAAGGCAGGAGGGAAGATCTCTAGGGTCATATAACCAGTGGTCAGAGCTTCTTGCACCAAACCAAGTCCCTCCCACTGGCATTACAGGAAACTCCATGCACCTTTATAGGCTGTCATGAAGGAGGCACATTTTATGAGAAATAAAAGTGAGAGCCCTGTGTCACAAGCCAGGAGCGCACATCACCCCATGCTCGTGGAAGTGCCCTTGTGATAACTAAGGGGAGATAAAAAGCTTAAGTTTAGGTATAAATAAGCACAGAATCTGCATATAGTAACTTTCTGCCTTCACAGAAGGCTTCTCTGCACATGCAGGGACAGTTTTCTTGCCATGTTACATAGAGCAGCGTGTGCCTAAAACCTATATGGGGGCATGTTAAGATCCACCACTGGGACAAGGAGGTGATAGAGCTGGAAGACTTATCTGCATTAAAAAGCAGCCGGATGGGAAGCGTCTTGGAAGTTAAGAGCCATTATTTGCAGTGAATCTCAGCAACTGATCTCAATACACACCCGCACCCTCTTCATGCTTCCAAAAGTCTTCCCCTCACCCCTTCACCTTCTGAAAAGCCCTTATATTATCTGTACTATCTGCACGACACAGTCTGTTGCGCCTTCCTCTCTTTGCACAAGGTTGGTGGATGGATGAAGGAAGGGAGTGAGAGATGCAGCTCAGAAAGCCCCCTGCCCTGCTGCAGGGCTGGGACCCTCGGGGAGTTGCGGCACAGACTGGGGTGGGGGGCTCGCAGGCAGAGCCACCTGCTGCCCCTCTGCCAGGCTTCCCCCCAGCCTGACTGGGCAGTGGGGTCGTTTTACCTCCTGCATCCCTGGATTTATCCCTTGGATGCTGCTCACTGCACCAAACAGTCCATCCTGAGGTGTCACCCCTGTGTGGGTTCGCTGAAGTGGGAGTTATTCTCTCTAATGACAGTGTGAACTCGGTCAGAGGGATCCAGAGTATTTTCCTGTTTGATGTGCGAAATGAAATGGGAGAGCTCAGGATTATGCACTGAAAAATGGTGCCTCGGTGTATTTAAATGAAGTAGGGTGCATGAATTCATTATGATCTGAAAGCTCTTCAAACACTGCCTAAGTAGGTACAACAGCCTCAAATGAGCCTCAGGACTAGTTGCTAATGCACCTATTTGAGAAAGTTTCCTTGGATTTTTCCCAGTGCCTACTTACAGCTGCAGAGCTCCGGCTTGTAAAGAGGATCCACGCAAAAGGAGGTACACTAAAAGCAGTCAAAAGCTGTAAAAATATCTTCAGCCTAATTTAACTCTCAGCTGCAGGTCTGCAATTTGCAGGACTTCCCCTCCGCTATGCAGACAGGAAACAAACTCTACCTTGGTTTAGGCATTACTAGTGATGATGATTATAATAATGCTGTAGCAATAAGCAGACGTTTTTGTGTTGCACAGAAAATAATAGCCTTTCTATAGTGTCATAATTTTGACGCTTAGAAGGTCCGCTGTATCATAAGATTGTTATGATCATCTTCTCTGACTCCTTGATCTTATTTTTTGTTTGGTTGTTTCTTTTTAACCATTTAATAGAGAATTTTATCTTGCTGTGATTTTTTTTATAAGGCTGCAGGCAGCAAGCCTGGCATTGCTATTTCCTACAAGGAACCAGAATCAGACCCCAGTCTGTCAGATATTTGTTTACTTACAGAATCACAGAATGGTAGGGGCTGGAAGGGACCTTCAAAGATCATCTAGTCTGCCAAAAACTGCCAAAAGCAGGTTCACCTGGAGCAGGTTGCACAGGAATGCATCCAAGCAGGTTTTGAATATCACCAGAGAAGGAGACTCTGCAACCTCTCTGGGCAGCCTGTTCCCGTGCTCTGGACCCTCAAAGTAAATAAGTATGTAAGAAACCAAGAAAGAGCCCTGTAGCTGCGATGAAGACACCTTCACCCCCTCGCATGTTGTCTCTGTAAGTTTGCGTATAGATAACTTATACCTTCATCTAATTTTTCATCTGTGCTAAAGAAGCGTTTTCATCCCCCGCACCGGGCCCGTGGGTTCCTCCCCTGCCTGATGCAGGGTACAGGTGGCAGGCTGCAACTGTTTGCTGGATCTGAAAAGTGTGGCTTCAGCTTTCCAAACCCTCACAGCAGCTGTGGGGGTCTCAGTCCATTAGTGAGACGAGCTGGCAGCAGCGTGAGCTCTCAATCCCTCCCAGAGGGTGAAAGGTTTCCCAGTACAAAATGCCAGCACAAGGCACGCTGGGAGAGGAACGAGCTATGTGCTGTCATCACCTGGCTGGCATCAGGGCAGGTCCTGCCCTGTGGTCCCATGGTGGGAGATGGGACCTGCACTCAGGGTCTGACAGGTCTCCTCCAGCCATCCATCCCTCCTGCCATCACCAGCCTGTGCTGCGGGGTGCCCTGGTGTTGGGCACGGCCAAGCGAGATAGAAAGTGCAGCTGCCTACCTGTGATCCCTCACGTGTTATTTCGGACCCCGACTGAGCAAATCCCCAACTCCCCTCCCTTCGCAGCGTTAAGTCCTTGGTCCCAGACCAAGACCCTGGGAAGTGAAGCCCTTTCAAGTCCTGTTTTCAAGAGCAGCTCAGCTCGCTGCACGTCCCCAAACGCAGGCGGAGTGCGTTTTAAAGACAGTCCTTCACTTCTAAGAGGAAAAGGTCATGAATATCAGTCACTCTCAAATTCAAAGGGCTGCTTCTTCCTAATCAGGGAGGTGAAATGTCACTGGCTGTTATCTGCAGCGAGTGTTTTGCTCAGGGAGTGTCAGAGACACTCAGTGTCATCACAGACACCCCCACAGCCCCAAATAAAAGGGGATCACTGGGTGACAAACATCCCCACCAAGTGGGACCAGGTGTCTTGCCATAAGTCTGGCTGAGCTGGATACCAGGCAAAGGCATGCCCATGGCCACAGTGCAGTGCAAGTCACAGGAGATGAAAGACCAAGAGATGGGGGAATAAAGGACATACCTCAGGCCCCGTCCCTGCCCACGATGCGAGCAGTAAATCACTACTGCTGTGCTGGCAGGAGCTGAGCTGTCTCACTGGAGTGATACAAAGCGAGTGAGAAAGAGTAAGAGGGAAACTGAACCACCTTTGATCAGCAGCCAAGGGTTGACGAAGACTCACCGCTTGGGTCTCCCAAATAGTGTAGAGCAGATATTTAATTTTTCTACTTGCAGGGGGTGTTTGCAAAAAATAAGTACTTGATGGACGTGCTGTGCAACTGGATCAACTTCAAGTCTAAACTTTTGGCTTGTACAACAGTTTCTCAAAGTTCAGTCTCTTCCTCCTGCGTTGTGGGGGAGTAACCACAGATTTAGCTTTAGAAAGGAGTTGGCTGTCTTGGAAGGATAAGGGTAAGCAGAAGGATAAAGCCCACTTGTGCAACTGGGGGGGGACTCAGGTGAGTCAGAAAAAGGGAATTTGAGAAAAGGTGGTTGTTTTCTGCTCCTTGGACTCTGAGGGCTGGGACCTTCCCCAAGGCAGCTCAGCTCAACCACTGGAGCGCACCTTTTCCCCACTACTGTGGCTCCAATGGAGCTTATTGCCTATTGCTCAAGCAGAGCCCTTGGAAGAGGGTTTATCCGAGTGGGAACTAGGGAATAGACCTTTGTTGTTTCCTAGCTGGGAGGCAAAAGCAAATTCTCCCCTCTCAGGCACTGGCATGTCTCTTGGAGGAGCAGGCGATGTGCAGCCATGAGTTGGAGACTTCACAAGCAGGAAAACCAGGTGGACCTGCCTCAGCAAGAGAAAGCATACACTATCTCCTTGTGTATTATTAGTCATATTATTAGTATTGTTTTCTGTCTTGCAAAGCGTAGGTGAAGCACTCGGCTGTCCCCAAAAGCAGCCTTCAGTTGCTCAGCTCAAGGCAGCCAAGCAGGTCTCCCTGACCCTGGCAGCATTACAGGGATCTGAATTTCATGCGGATGAACTGATCTCACACAGCTGGTCCCCATGGGGGAAGGGTGAGCCCCACAAACTTTTTCCCTCCCCAAGGCTAGCAGGCTGCTGGGGCATGGGCTGGGAGCTGGGCAGGGTCTGTGGTGGCCAGGTCTGGGGTCTGGGAGCCACCAGAGCCTGTGTCCACCCAAGAGCTTGTCCTTCTCCAGTGTTGTTGCCTGAAGTTGTGCAAAAAGAAAATCCAAATCCAAACGGGTTCCAAATGGGAAATCCGAATATAGTGTGTGCACTAGGGAGAGATTGGAGATTGTTAGATCTCCTGACCTAAAGCATCCCGGGCTCTGCATCTGAACAGCCTCGTCCAGCCCAGACTGAGACTGGGGGGAGGTGACCAGTACCCACAAACCTCTGTCACATTGGATTGAGCCCAAACCGCAGTGCTGGTGCAAGCCCTAGGAGGGATGGGTGTATGCTGCCCTGCCCTGACTTAGCCCACAGACTGTATTCACAGAATCACAGAATCACAGAATGGTTAGGGTTGGAAGGGACCTCTGGAGATCATCTAGTCCAACCCCCCTGCCAGAGCAGGATCACCTACAGCAGGTTGCACAGGACAGCGTCCAGGCGGGTTTTGAATGTCTCCAGAGTGGGAGACTCCACCACCTCTCTGGGCAGCCTGTTCCAGTGCTCCACTACCCTCAAAGTAAAGAAGTTCCTTCTCATGTTAAGATGGAACTTCCTATGTTCAAGTTTATGCCCATTACCCCTCGTCCTATCACTGGGCGCCACTGAAAAAAGACTACTCCCATCCCCCTGGCATCCTCCCATTAAGTATTTGTAAGTATTAATAAGATCCCCCCTCAATCTTCTTTTCTCTAGACTAAAGAGACCCAAGTCCCTAAGCCTTTCTCCATAGGAGAGATGTTCCAATCCCCTAATCATCTTCGTTGCCCTGTGCTGGACCCTCTCCAGCAGTTCCCTGTC
>NW_009646406.1:933924-940868 GCF_000708025.1 Charadrius vociferus
GTTTTGTGTCATCAGCAAACTTGCTGATGGTACACTCTATCCCTTCATCCAGATCATCGATGAATATGTTGAACAAGACTGGGCCCAGTACTGACCCCTGAGGGACACCACTTGTTACTAACCTCCAACTAGACTCTGCACCACTAATATTCCTAATAATCTTTCCTGCTTTTTGTCCGTTTAAGCTACCCCGGCTGATCTGCAATGTTTCTAAGAGCCTCAGGTGTTAAAATGTAAATGCTGAGCCGTGGAAACCTGCAAGTTGCCCTGGTGAAGGGTCTAGAGCACATATTCTATGAGGAGCGGCTGAGGGAACTGGGGTTGTTTAGCCTGGAGAAAAGGAGGCTGAGGGGAGACCTTATTGCTCTCTACAGCTACCTGGAAGGAGGTTGTAGCAAGGTGGGGGCCAGTCTCTTCTCCCAAGTAACAGGCCATAGGATAAGGGGAAATGGCCTCAAGTTGTGCCAGGGGATGGACATTAGGAAAAAATTCTTCACCGAAAGAGTTGTCAAGCATTGGAACAGGCTGCCCAGGGAAGTGGTTGAGCCGCCATCCCTGGAGGTATTTAAAAGATGGGTAGATGAGGTGTTTCGGGTTATGGTTTAGTGGTGGACTTGGCAGTGCTAGGTTGATGGTTGGACTTGATGATCCTAAAGGTCCAACCAAAATGATTCTGTGATTCTATGAAAATGTTCCCATTTGGGCTGCAGAGCAGCTGCCCTTACCGTGCATTCGGCCACCGGCTGCTCTCTGGTGTGTCAGCTCAAACACATACTGTGGCCAAACATCTGCAGGAAAAGACTCAGTCTCAGGCAGGAGGCGGCTGTAGGGGTATCGTTCCTTAAGGTCACCTTGCCAGGATGATTGGTATTAGAAATTGATTGATATCTCTAGACCGATGCTAGAGAAAGACATCTTATTGATTTAATATTAACATAACTAAATCATATAGGAAGTTAACTTTATCTTCTTTGCCTACATCTTTTGCAAGCATTGTACATTTGCTGTGTATTTTGAGGCAGTGAATAAATTGTTTTACCTTAGCCTGGCTTGAACCAGATAACCCATGATAACCAGACAGCAAAAGGGACCACCTGTTCGAGAATATGGCAACCCATGACCGGGGCACCTTTATAAGTGTTTTAGCTCTGCAAGATGAAGGTCCCCAGAGTGGCCACAGGGCAGCAGGACGGGACATTGCTTTTGCTGCATCAGGGAGAGGTGAACTGGTATCGCAAGGGTCAGGAGAGGCAGAAGTCTTTTCTGGTGGATGCCCTAGGTGCTGGAACCCCAGTTTGCAGCAGTTTAGTGTTGCCCAGGTTTCAGCTGAGAGAAAAGAGGAAAGGTACATGGGAAGTTAGTGCTACCGAAATTAAATGAGAGTGAGGCAGTAGCTGTGAGGATCTGGGCCAGGCTCCTCTGCCAGCAATAGTGAGAAGAGGGCATCCCTTAACAGCCCAGTAATATGCATATCCAAGAGGTCCGAGGAGGCCCAGCAAGGCCTCGTGTGTGGTCTGGTGCCCCCAAGCAATGGCAAAGAGAGGGTGCTGGCAAGGGAAACGCTCTCCTTCTGCCAACCGCCGTTACATTTGTCTTCGCTGCTTAAGTCGGAGCCAACTGCTCCCTCCACTGTCATGCTTCACCCTCCTGGGCAACCATTAACCATCTCCTTTACACAAGATTTCCAGCCTAGAGAATACAGCTTCTGCTGGGACTCCGAGCTCCTGGATGTTGAAACATCGGTCTAAATTGAACAGACGAAAATAACTGAGAGGATGCAGACGGTGTGTATGTATAGCGATCCAGATGCAAACAGCATGGGCTGCATTTTGCTTTCAACGCTGTCCAACAGCATCCTTGGGGTAAAGCTATTTCCTACTCAGGGGACATGGAGGTGCTGCTGCTCTGCTTCCCCGGGGTGGCCAGCAGCCCCAGGACAGCCTCCAGCAGCTCTGTGCCCCAGCAGTGGGCTGGGGCTGAAAATGGACCCAGTGTTTGCACCAAGGGCACAGAGGTATGAGGGAGAGAGAAAGATGCTTGAACACCTTTCACCTCACCCCACCAGGCACTCCAAAATTGCGGCTGCACACCAGTATGTGACTGCTGGGCACACCCAGGTAACTCTGTGTTTGGAGGGCTCTGGCAGAGGGTTTTAAGAAGACAACTTTAGTCTCAGGATGATCTTCGCTTACTTTCAGTTTTATCTGTTACGAACTTTGGTTTCCAATATGCATTGGTGTAACCACTTTCTTCCCTTCATCTGGGACCCGGGAAGAAGTGAACGACAAGCCAGCGAATGTGGGCTTTCTGTACTGAGTTTTTTGTTTGAGTGAAACTTTGCAGCATCCTTGGTGAGATGATGTTCTTGAACTTTTTGCATTTTCCAGGCACTTAAAGACATCGTGAATTACAATGTAATTGAAAAATGAGCCTGTTTCTTAGAAATTAAGTGTAACCAATAGCCCCGGTCTGCTGACTTAATAGAGAAGCTTAACATCATTATATCTATTTTAATAACAAGGCCAGTTAGCCATTAGCAAGAGGAGTTCATTCGTTGCATCTCTCTGATGCTTTCCAGCTTGCTTTTTTTCATGCTAAATGAGTGTTGCTTGTGCTCATTTTCTATTCAGATAACTCCCATTAGCAAGATAAACGTATGGGTGAGAGATCCTACTTTCCCCTACTTCTAAATAAGAGCTGTTAGCAAGATGATGGTAGAAATAATATCGGTCTATGACAGAGGAAAATACGATGAGGAGAAGGACCCATAGAGAAAGCAGTCCTGGTGCAGGAGGGCAGAGAAGGATCAGGAGGAGGGACGTGGAGCCCTGACCCAGAGCAGTTCAAACCTTTCTAGCAACTCACCCCAGGCTAAAAGAGACTCTTTAATGGACAGTGCATCGAAGGGCCTGGGACACAGAGGCAGACAGCAAAACTCACTGGGAGTTTATTGTGTTTAACTTTGTATCAAACTCCTGACCAAATCAATATTAGCCAAGTGTATTCCCACTGGTCTTTCATTCTGCCCCACAATCTTGTTTTGAATAAACATCTCAGCATTAGAGAGACATCTCAGACAGCTTGGATGTATTTCATTGACCAGGTGCTCTTAATATAATCTGCTTGGTGTAACACTGTGAAGGATCTGTTCCATTTTCCTCGTCGCCGGCAGATAATGTGTACTCAATAGGTTAGCTCACCTACCTAAAAAAAAAAATCACAGTTCTGCTGGAGGCTAGGTATTATCAACTCAGCAAAGATATCAGTTTTGTGATATATAATAAACTCCTCTCTTCTCCTCACAAAGCTCCTCAAGGGGTAGTTGTCACCCTCCGGGCTGCAGGACTTCACAGTGTCTCCTCTTGCTCCATCCACCTGCTCCATGGGTACCAACCAGCCTTTGCTCGTAATCAGTCAGCACCATTGTTTAATTAATTGTAACTAAATTAAGCTCATCTTGAAGCTTGATGCCTCTTTCAGACATAAAGAACGATCTGTTCGGATCTGTTCAGACCTAAAGATCTGATCTGTGTTGTGTGTTCAAATGCTTACCTGCTTTTCCTGGCTCTATCAGTTGCACCGATAAAATGAATTTCTACACCCTTTTGCCTTGCTTCTGTCCACCTGAGGAGGAACAGTGTGAAGTCTGGCAAATGGCTGGTCTTAAGGAAAAGCTATTCAGCTTCTGATGGGTAAAATGCAGATGCAACTAAGCAAAGTGCAGCCTTCTTTTGTGTCAAACGCACAGCAATCAGAACTTATTTTTCCTACAAGCCTTCCTGGAAATGGATTATCTAAATCTTCTGCCCTGCAAATCAATATTCCCACTACCAGGCAATCTCCCCACAGCCAACAGGCATTCAGACTCTTAATGCTCACCATGGTGGCTAAACACCAGGCTGATACGGCTTTTGTACTGGTGATTAGGGCTGCCTGCGCACTGCAAACAGCGTTTGCAAATATTTGTGAAACCCCCCCAAACGCTGCTGGATTCATCCATGTTTCCGATCCATATGCTAGTTCCTTTTTCAGATATTTCTAGAAAATTCCACCCCCTCCTTTGTAATTATTGGAGAAAGAGATTTTCATGACTGAAACAGCCTGTACAGAAGACTGAAGCAAAGGACAACGAGGTCCTGGTACGTTAAGGCTTCTGTGTACTACAGTTCCAAAAATAATTCTGAGTGCTTGATGGGCGTGCTTGTTCATTAAAATACAAAAGCAATTTCAGAAAAAAACCCCATCTTTCTGAATTTGTTCAATGTTATTGGATCACCATATGCCCGTGTTTTTGCTTTATTTTTACTCAATTTTGGTAACAGCTATTCCTGGGAAAGGAGTTCAGACAACAAAATTAGACTCAGTCCAGTGGGGACAATAGGTGATAAAAAGGTTTTAAAAAGTCACTGTTAAATAAAAAAGCCCCCAGATAATGCTGCTGATCATCTTGTAGGGCCAGTTAATTTTATTTTTTTTTCCTACAAAAGCTTTGTAAAATGGTGATGTTTCATTCAGAGCATTTGGACCAGGTCTGCAGTGACATTTTCAAACTCCACTTATTCGCCGTGCAGCTGGCGTGCTGCATTCACCCCGTGGTGGCTGGCTGCACTGGCCTGGATGTAATCTTGTTTGCATAGTCAGTCACACACAAAACCCAAGAATTACTCTACTGTATGAACAGGGTATTCATTACTTGCTACATCCCATTTTAAAGGTTTCATTCACCCAATCAAGAAACAAAAATGACACAATGTGACCCAGCTGAACTGACACAAAATGAATTAACCCATTAGCTGGAACTTGGGTTACCTAAATGGTCCAGGAAATCATAAATGGGTAATTAATGACTAATTCTTAGAAAGCAGAACAGCTTTATTTTAGTCTCAAGTAGTTTCTGACCAGTGTGCTTGCATAAATATGAACTAAAGGAACAGCAAGAAGAGAAGGAAGAGATTAATGTGTCTGCATCAAGCCAGTGAGGCTGCCACGCCAGAAATCCTTGCTAGTGTTCAACCAAGCCTGTCCTAAAGTGGCACACGAAAGTTAAACAACAGAGATTGTTCAGGGACAGTTTTGTTCCTCGGTGTTCTGGGGTCACACCAGGCCAATTCAGCTGATATAATAAGCCTTGCCAGACTTTTGGTAGATCTAGCACTTCTTCCCTCAAAACACATTGAGCAGCATCCCCAGTTTGATCCACTGGTAGAGATCCTGCACAGGGAACAGGGTCTGCTCCAGGGTCTGGCACACCGGGCCACTGCTATTTGAAGCAATCCTACCTGGTGATGGAGGTGGGACACTCAGGTGTCTGTGCTGCTTTTCTTAGCAAGTATCTGGATGCAATGGCCACCAAATCGCGCAAGATGCCAGATATGTTCAAAATTTTAGAACAACCTCCTCTGTCAGAAATCCTATTGTCAGCTTTGCCCTTAAGGTGACATTGCAGAATGACAGTCGTTAACATGTTGTTAATTCTGAAAACAAACCAGGTTAATAATAGCAAATCCCTACAAACTATGAGTAAATAAATTTCCTGCAGATCATGAGAAATTCCATGGGAAATAAAGATTCTGCTGAAAGAATATTTCCACCTGCAGACTGCTTTTACCAAGCCTTGGCTGCTCATGACAGTGATGGTTGATAAAGTTCCCTCTGTTCTGCCCGAGTCCTCCAAATCCCTCTGCACAAAGAGATGCACATTGTTTCATTGATATTTCTTATTTATTTTTTTTTACCTATCTTTTTAGCAAACGCTGTATCATTGCTTAGCTATTTCTTTCTCTCTAAACATTTGTTTTAAAACTCTGACAAAGTCCAGCTGCAGAAAAAGACAAGATTGTGAGGGTGTATGTGTGTTTGGAAGGAGATCAGACAGCTTGTGAGTTACCCAGGTCTGAAAAGCTGACAATTAGGTTCTAATGTTTGAAATGAATATTGCTGGTTTCATTACCAAATAAATCTTTGAAAATGTTCTGGAAGCTGATGGGGTACTTCTTTTGGTGGATAACATTCCTCCTGTTTTCCTTGCCTTTCATTATTTATACTTGCCTGATATTGTAGCCTAGATATTCCTGGTATTCATTTATTAGAAAACAGAGAAAGGTTACTTTCCATAATAGCTTTTTCATGTTGCATAAGGTAGAGCGCAAAATGACTGCTTTTTGGATGGAAAAAAAGAAAAATTTCTCTATTGTCACGAATCACTGTCTGCCTTTTATGATACTATATCTCTCTGAGCAGCTGCAGTCTAGTGGAGGGATTGCCCTTCTTCAGCAGTACGAAGGTATCCTTAAACAGCTGGAGATAAGCAAATTCAGAGCCTTACTGAGAACACGCCATCGCATTTCCATTGGTAATGAGCAAAACATTTACAGTACTTTCCATCTGAAATGAGCTTTATTGTAAGCTAAAGATACCAGCAACCAAGAAAAATATATCATGTCAGGTGGGCAGTGGCCTCCTAAAAGCATGGTGGCTCTTGCCCTTACATATTAGCCATCAAATTAATCCCTGGGATATCTCCTTTAGACACAGACACTTACTTGCACCTACAAGGGAAGTTTTTCTCATTCCTGGAGCTGTAAGAGGGATGATTTTGAACCAGAGAAAAGTGTAAGACTGTAAACAGCGGGAGTACTACATGATGTAGAGATGGAAGAATTACACAGTTGCTATATGCAGATATCTCTATTTATTTTTTTTTTCTCTCGCTTGCTCAAGTTCTGGTTCCTGTGTTTATGTGGCAACTTTTATCAAAGACTGCGTGAGACAACACGCTGTGCAGCAATGCTGTGTGAGCAATAGGCTGCGTTTGATTCTTCTGCTACAGGATCAGGGCTCATGGCAGAGTCTGGACCCAAACATCTCCCTGAACCTGTGAGTTTCTGAGCAGCTCCCTCAGGTCGCATACAGGCTGCTGTGGATGGCTGTGGCTTTGCTCAGGC
>NW_009646406.1:940923-955752 GCF_000708025.1 Charadrius vociferus
TGAGTAAGGCAGGCTGGGTTTGAGCCTCCAGGGGTACGGAAAGGACCCCATGCTCACCACCCCAAATTTACTCTTTATGCAAGAGTTAAGAAAGGAAGGAAAAGATGACTTGGACATCACTGTGCTCCCTTGATCCTAGGCTATTTTGGTATGAAAAGCTCCTGAATTGACTTTATTTCTCACTGGCTACAGTAATGGTGGTAGCAGCCAAAGACCCTGCTGAATCATATATATAATGATGGCTCCTACCACTTCCTTGCCCGGGATGGCTCTAACGTGAAAGAGGGCTGGTTGCCTGGAGCAGGAACAACATTGCTTAGTCGAGACCCCACAAGTAATTCTTGCTAAAGGGAATTCTAACATGAGACATCTTTCCAGCTGGATTTCCATGCTGAAGCAATACAAAACTATCTTCTACTCAGTCCCTTGTGTAAAGGTACCTGTGGTGTTTGACTCACTGAGACTGATGAAGTGACCCTACAGCCAGCCTTTGGGCTACACGACCAGCTCTCACAAACGTCGCTGGCCATTTTTCCTTTGTGGGCACTGCAGCACTGGGGCTCGGCTGTGGGCAAACCACGGTCTCTGCGTTCTTCATGTCAGCTGACGTAGGAAGATGCACCATTAACCTTATCCTTCAACAACAATGTTCCTTAATCCCCGCGCTATGGGATCAGCCTCCACGGAGATGTGCAACGGGGGGAGTTGAAATGAGGTGTCTGGATGAAGCCTTTCCTTTCCCTCTTGTGTCAAACTGCTTCTGGTGCCCCACCGCTCTGGGGTCCCCAGAGGAGGAGAGGCACCCCTCAGTGGAGAGGAGACAGGCTGATGGCACATTTTTTATTTGTGACCCCATGAGGTAAAATGGGAGGTAATAAAGCTGTATCTGGATTTACACGAACAAACCACCCGTTGCAATGCTTCAGCATTTTCAAAAATCCTGATTAAAGAGTTGGACTTCACTTCTAGCTCCAAGCAGGCAAGGACTGCAAATAAGACATTGCCTCTCTCCTCTCACTCTTCTATTGGGAGAATTTTACATAAATTAAAATTAATGCATTTTTTCAACTAGGTCAGTGGAATGTAAATGTTCTGTTCCAGGGAGGATTATACATTGTAACTCAGTTAAGGGACACGCAGCACAGATCAATCCCGCTGTATTTATCAAAGCTGAGCTGTTTGGAGCAGAAAGCAACCAAAGTTTTCCTACCAAACACTTCATTGCAGTATCTGAAGGCTCATGGGGCTGAGGATGGGTATATTTCTGGCTCCTGGGAAATCTCAAAAGCTTTGGCTTTTGTCTATGTATCAAACGTGTCCTCAACTGTGGTCATGAAATCTGTGTGAATAAAATGGGACAGCAGAAACAGCCCCATCTCAGTGCTTTTTAGCCCCTGCGGGAACATGCCTCCCCTATGTTTGCAAACCAGGCAGAGCAGCTCGAGACTCAGCAGCAAGTTGAGCAAAATTGAATTTGTGCTGCCCCACGAACGTGAAGCTTTGGTGCTCCTGCTGCCAGGCCCACATCTGGCTGCTGCCAGCTGTGTGCTGCCCTCAACCGCTGCCTAGTCAGCCCTGGACACAGACACTGTGCCACTGAACTAGCTTGCACGTCTGAATCCTTGATGGGGTCTGCAAACCAGCAAACAAGAAAAAATATAATGTTATGTCTCTTTCTTTGGCTTGGATTTTCTCCTGGGCCCCAAATCTGAAAGCCCATGCACTGTCACATGTACCGAAATGAATGGCCACCCTGACTTACAGCCACCCTGGAGAGAGGCTTCAGAGGTAAACAGGCAGATCGGGACCAGGGGTTTTGTTCTGATGGGCTCAGTACTGTGTATTCTAGTGTAAGAAAAAATACAACAGCAAGAGAAACAAAATCTTCTCCAAAAAAAAAAAAAAGTGTTTTTTCATGATGGCTGACACTTTGAATTATGTTAGCTCCCCTTAGAGCAACCTCATCTTTCTTCTAAAAAAACATGAAGGGTAAATCTTTCTGAGTTGCAGACTTCTTTTTATGAGCATCAAACCAAAATTGCTATGAATGCAGAATAGCCCCAAACAAATTTGTCAATAGTAGGTGGAAGGAAATGGGACTTTGTTTTTCACATGGTTCCAGTACACCCTCTCCTTGCCTCACACTGCACAATCACACCCAAGATGTATTTTCCCATTCCTTCAGATAACAAATGCTCTAGTGAATGAGATGAAAGGTCTCCGTAGTCCAGTATCCCATCTCAGATGACAGCCTATGTGGATATTTAAGGAAAGACAGGGGAAGTACACAATGATCTGTACCTGATATCCTCTTCTGGCTTTCGACAATCAACAGTTTCAGAAGTCCCTAAGCTACAGGCTGAAGGTGGGCTTTTCAGCTTAATAGTGGTCCCATATGGCAGGACTTGGTCTAAGTCCTTTTTAATCTCATTCATGCTTTGGCAACAAATCTGACAGTTTAATGGATCATGTGGAAAATTCCTTCCTTATGGTTTAGTCCTACTGCATGATAATTCAATTTGTTACCCCTAGTTCTTGCATCGGAGAAACAGAAATTAACCTTGTCCTCTTTACATTCTCCATGCCATTGGTGATTTTATACATTTACATCAATCTCCCTCAGGTAGTTTTCTTTCCAAGCAGAAAAGGTCTACTTCAGTCTTTCCTCATAAATAAACTGTTCCAAACCTCAGACCATCCTTGCTACCTGTTCTATGTATTTTCTAAAGTTATTAGCTCAGTGCCGTAATACTGTTTTCTGTTCTATTTTATTGTGTTCTCTCATTCAGCAATTCCTACTATCCAATTTGCTTTTTCACCATTGCAGGGAATGAGTGATGTTTTCAGAAACCTCATACCTTAGCTTCGGTTCCCCAGGATCTCTTGAGTGTTGCTATCTAGAGCCCGTCACTGCAGATGTATAAGTAGAGTTATTTTTTCCCTAAGTGCCTTACTTTGCACTTGTCAATACTGAATTTCATCTGGCACTTCACTGTCATTTGGTATTATAAGCTCCTTCTGCAACAGTCAGCTTTAGCTTTGATTATTATGAATAATTTTGTATCATCTGCAAACTTTGCCAGTATTCAC
Source organism: Charadrius vociferus (assembly GCF_000708025.1). Taxonomy (NCBI): domain Eukaryota; kingdom Metazoa; phylum Chordata; class Aves; order Charadriiformes; family Charadriidae; genus Charadrius; species Charadrius vociferus. Next base: position 944,014 of record NW_009646406.1, read on the forward strand.
TCGCTTTGACACGCCACATGCAGAGTGGTGAACAGCACCGGTCCCAGCATAAGCCCTTGGGGCACTCCTCTGATAAATCTGCCTCCAGTGCAGAGGAAGCGTTGCTTTATTTATTCTGTTATTCATACAACTACCCATCACGTTACTCACCTTTGCTCCTTGGGGTGGAGGCTGGTATAAGCTCTGCATTGGTAGCTCAGCAATTTCATATTTGAACTCTTTAAGCACACTTAGCTGAATACCATCTTGTCCTCGTGGTTTGATCCAGGTCAATTTATGCAAAAGACTGTGCTTTACAGAGGCTGTCCATGCTTCTCTTTGACCAAAGGTGTTCCACCTCACCATCAAAGCTCCAGCTCTGCAAATGATGCAGGTGTAAAGGCTTATTTATCAGAAAACCTCAACCTTCTGCATCTTCCAGAAAAACTAATCCCTAAAAGAAGGTTCCTGTACACCTAGGTTAAGCTTGTAGACTGAAGGTGATTTCTCCACCAGCTCAGGCCTGGGCACTCATTCAGTACCCAAAATTTAAGTTTTATCAGTTATAACTGGAGAAGTGTTTTAAATATACAGCATTGTAAACCTGGAGTGCTGGAATTAGCATTCTGTTGAGCATGTAACACAGTGGAGTAATGTCCTTCTGAGAACTATTGTCCAAAAACAAGGAGGCGAGGGGAAACAGACTACTGCTAATCAAATGTTAATTTAGTAGAGTCCATCTGAATATGTCTGTGTTGGCATTTCTAGAGTTGCACATAAGCTTGTGCTCATGTATTCCCCTGAACTGGGATCTATAGCAACACACATATATGGTTATATCTCTTTGTAGGTGGGAAGGAGACTCCTCACAGGACAGCATGCTGCATTTTGACCCTTCTTTTTTCCGTTTACTTTCAGTGCGGGCAGCTCTATGGTCTACAGATCTTTCTCTGATAAGCAGATGCAGACCTTTGCTTCAGCCAGTCTGGCAAACTGGTAAGCCACTAGTTTCTTCCAGTTTACTTTGTGTCATCCCTCTGTGCTACAACAGCCATTGCTAAGTTGAGGATTGCCAAAGCTGAGTCAAAGTATTGCTTCGTGCCATTCTCTTGGAGGAGAGATCCACACAACAGTGCACCCACTGCTGCCTTTGCAGCCTGGCTCCACAATATGCTTCATGAAGAAAATAATACAAATTCTGACTATGTATTTCAAGTATAAAAGCCTCATCAGATATAAAAGCCTATTAGATTTTGTTGCTACGGTGCAAATGACACTGCAAGTAATAGACATTTAAGCTACTACTAGAAATAGCTACAAACACTTTTCATTCACCATGAGCCACTTGATTATAGAATTTTATGAGTGAAGCGCTACTTTAAAGCATCATCCATCTGGATTGATTTCTGTCATCTCCATGATGGATCAGACCAGGCTCCCCAGTATCACTGTCTGTCCTGTGGAGCTCTGCACATGCCTGGCAGCCGGAGGCACAGTTCTAGCTTGTGCAACAGTGACAGACTTTCCTGTGTACCAGATCCACTGGGGCAGAAAGAAAAGAAGACAAATGATGGACTTGGCATCAGACTTGCAAAAATTCATTTGGGCACCCAACTTGGGCAAGATATTCTTATTGCTATTTGTCGTAAACAAATAAAATATTCATTTTGTTTCTTTATTAACATTCTCTCTGCAAAAGATGGTTGAAAAGACTGTGTTAAGGCCAATAAACATTATTCTTTTTTTTTTTTTTTAAATTTTATTTCAGCATATTGCTCTCCTCTTCTAAGCCGTTTACATTCTGCAGGAGCACATACCAAACCCGGCTGCCTCCCATCAACACCCATGTATAGCCTCTCAGTGGACATAAACACTGTGATATCCCAGACAAGCAGAGAGCTAATCTGCTCCAAGTACCCAGCTCTTGTGTTTTTAATGGAAAACTCATGAGGGAGCCTAATTTGGCACCTGTAGAAATCCATGTCCTGCTCATATTTGGCTTCAGTGGGAGTAACGAGCCCAGAACTGCTGTAGCAAAAACATGATCTCCGGCAGAGACCGATTCTGATCATTGATGCTTCACTTAATATTGGCTTTGTGATTTATTCAATTTCTTCACTGCAGATCCCATTTTCCTCTGAAACTCTTCCTGATGCTTTATGAATGCAGGATCGGTCCCAAAGAGCTGAACTTTAGCAGCTGGAAGAGGAACTGAACTGAGGAAGCTTTGAAGCTGCTCAGAGTTTTGCTCAGGCATCTTTGAACCTTTTGCTTGTGCAAGGGATTCTGGAACACAGAGGCTCATTTGTTTGCCTGCAACGGCTTTGCCTACTGTGCATCGTTTAAGGAGAGAGGTCAGGAGAGCATCTCCCAAATGCACCCCGGCATCACGGTGTGAAAGGTGAGAAGAGAGGGATTTTTTTTCCCCTGCTAGATTTGTTATAAATAACAATTAAACCCCTGATGCTGGCTTTTCTAGCTGGAGTAAATAGCGTTTCTTTGCCTGCTGCTCCCCAGGCAGGATGGTAGCGAAGAGGGAAAACAAGCAGCGCAAACTTGACGGCGCGGAGCCGATGCCAGCCGGGCTCCCACACTGCGCTCTAGCGGCACCGCCACGCCAGCGCCCGGGCGGCGGGGGACCGTGGTCCTCAACACCCCGGTGGCCATGCCCAGGCTGCTGGCATGTGAATCTTGCTGTAAAACCAGCTTGGGGGGCAGTGCCTCCCTTGCCTTTCCTGAAATGCCACCACCCTGCCCTCAGCCGGAGCGGGTTTATGGAGACACGAGTGCTGCTGCCTCCTGCTCCGCTGCAAACACCAGCGGACATGTGGACAGAGGTGGCTGTTCCCCAGAGCGGAGGGATGTGGCAGACAGGCGTTTTGCCCAGCTGATGGCCACGTATCTGTGTTAGCACAGCCTGTCAATCAAATGCATCACCCTGAGAGGCAGAGGCTGGCATTCTGGCTTAGCCCCGGGGTGCTCAGCACAAGGGCGCACGTTTGGGCACCGTCAGGGCAGTGAGGATGACAGCAGCCAGCACTGCGGAGAAGTGCCTGTTTCTCCTGTCCGTATGATAGCCATTGCCTCTCCCAGGGAAGTTTCTCCATCTGGCCAACGTGCAGAAAAGTGGGCCCTGCAAGGCTCCTTGTCACCAGATTGTTCGGCAAGTGCAATGTGCTGTTCACATTGCCTGGCATTCACCTCCCAGAATCACTGCTAGGGGTTCTCGGGGTGACCATCAGTAGCAGCTGCACCCCTCATCACCTTTCCATACTCCTTTGAAACATAAGGACAAATTTGGAGAACGACGTTTCCAAAATTGGGATGGAGGGATGACACTGAACTCTGTACAGGCTGGTGCTGCTTCCTTGAGCAGCTGCTGCCTACAGCAAAGGTAGTGAATTCCCCAAACTATGAATAGCGCTAAAGTTATGAGTCAAGACAGCAGGCAGTGTAGAGAAGATTTAGGGGTCTCTCTGCATGGATAATTCAGCCCGGCTAGGCTGGACGCTGAACTGTCATCCTAGCATCCCTGTGGAAGGGACGTTTGGGGCTGGAAGATCTCCACAGTAGCTCCCATATTGCAGATCACCAGAAGCGTTTGGAGATCTGGTCCAAGAAGAGGGGTGTAGTTCATCAGCTGTTATTATAGGTTGGAAGGGATTTTGGTTTTTGGCTTGACAATAATGACCCATGTTATTTTTAACTTTGTTTGTCCACAGAGGGAAACTAAAATGGTAGTTAGGGTTAGTTTTTATTCTATATATCAATGTTATGTATGAAGTACCTCAAACAAGCATGAGTCTGAGGGCAAGTTGTGCTGCACAAACACAGCCTGAGCCAGCACTGCAATGCCACAGAAACACAGTATGTTGCAGCCACTGTGGCCCATCAATGTGAGGAGAAAAAGGAGATCAAAGACATCTTTCTTGCTCAGACACTACCTTGCTCACCCTGGGAGGGGGTGGCAAAGGTGCTTTAAGCAGAGCTCAGCCTCTGTGAACCCTCCCTGTGCTGAGCCAATGCACCCGCAGGTCTGCGAGAGATGCCAACCAACCAGTCAAACCAAAGCTCTTGCCCTGCTCCTCACTCCGCGGGGTATTTTGGCAGTGCTGGTGGGCAAACGCCGCGTCTGGAAATGCAACGAGAGAGGCAGGCAGAAGGAAACGGTAGGGCTATAACCCCACACCAGTGCCTTGCTACATAGCTGCCTGCCTGTGGCCCCATGGCCAGGCTGCCGCGGGGTGGGGGGGGCAGCTGAAGGCAGAGCTGCCTGGGGCTGCCCACAGCTTGTCCCACCACCAAGGGCTGCCTGGCTGCGGGTACAGCCATGGCTGGGCTGCAGGGCAGGGGCATGTCCCCCGCTAAGGAAATGCAGGTGGAGGAGTGAGAGGGGTGTGTTTCTGGCTGCGCCAGAGCTGGAGAGCCTGGCACTGATTTTGCTGCATAAACAGGTGGAAAAGCTTGGTCCAAGAGAGTGGAGCAGGGAACAGGGATGTCAGCCTGGCCAAAACGTGGGCAGGAGGAGCACTGCCCTTCTGGGCTGGCATGGCTCTTCTGTACCATGGGCTGCAGACTCAGCTCCTGTCCCGAGCTCACTGTGCATTTCTTTTTTTGCAGCTTTTAAGAGGTCTTCACCTTTTCACATGCTCATATTCATGTCTGTATTTTTTTTAATCCCTTTTGCAGCACTATTTCTCTTCAACAGGAGCTCCATGTAGCGTTTGGCACTGAATTCATCACTGATCTTGAAATACTTAATTACTCCAGAATTATGTAAAGAAACCTATATTTGGCCCTGCTGCTGCTTCTCAGCGCATACCTGCTGTGTGGGGAGGCAGGTTTTAAACCTCCAGAAGGACCAAGCCAAAGTCAGGCTCATTTTTAAACATTATCTAATTTCCCAGAAAGAGAGGCAGTGAAAAGGCAGGACGGGCTTTGATCATGCCTAATTATGGAGTGTAATATTGGCTACATGGATACAATATTGCCATGGGTGGGGTTTTTTTTTTCCGCCCAGAAAAACAAAATTTTCCTTAAAGAAACAGCTGTGTCCTGCCTGCAGCCTGCAGAAGAATGGCATTAGTCACGTGCAGTCCAACACGTAGCACAATTGTAAAGTTCGCTCTGTGAGACTGACAGGAGCTATTCATATCGGCCCCCTCCACCATCTGCCTGAATGGCAGGCTGCGGGGTAGCAGCAGCCCCCCCTCGCCGCCTCTGCGTGGCCTCAGCACTCAGTGCCTGCTCAAAGTCTGTCCCCAAGTGCAGAAAATCGGGGATTGAAAGCAAAGAGAGGATGTCACTCAGGTCAAAGCAGATTGTCAGGAGAGGAAAAAAAAAGCAGGGTGCAGGGGGGAAGAGTCAAAACTTCATCTGGTGAGAGTCCCAGGTTGCACTTCTCCTGGGAGCATAGGTGTTGTCTTCAACTAGGAGACGAGGAGGGAGAGCAACAGGGAGGACTGGACATGACAAGCCTGGGGAGAAATCACATATTCTCCCTCTTTCTTCCCTCCCTCAGCTTAGAGGACTTAGCTCCGGGGCAGGACCAGGCTGCGGGAGGGTCAGCGCCGGGCTGAGACGTCCCTGCTCCTGTCTGCGGTGCCGGCGTGCTGGAGTGTGGGAAGGGATGCAAGGGCTATGGTTGCATCGCTGTGCACACATTGTCAGACATTCTTTGAGGGCTGATGGCAGGGACCACAGACATGCAACCACGGCCATAATTTGCCTGTCCCAGATGTCCTTCAGGTCCTTGGACTGGGAACCAGGCTGCTAGTTTTGTCCACACCAGTTTTCTCACAGATGAATTGCATCCTCAGAAATATGTATAAAGGTAACATAGAGGGTTTTTTTTTTCCTTTCAAAATGAACCTGCAGGTCTCGGGATGGGCAGGCTCACATCTCAGGCTGGGGCCAGGTTCTGAGTCCAGAGGACAACTTGTTCGGAGGGCTGAACAACATCAGTGCCCCCCTTTTGAAGATCAGACTAGATGGAGAGGGATTCACTTTCATCCTATGACCTGTTTTTTCTTCTCATTTCTGGACAGTGACATCTTTCCTCATGGCAGAAGTTCCTGCTATTGGTGTCTGAGGTGTGTGGCTCAGTTACTATAGTCCTTTCCTCTTCCGTTGTATTCACTCCTAAGGTCACCCAGTTCTTGCATTATGCTGCTAAATAACATCTTCCAATTTTATGCCATCACTGCATCATTAATATCCCTCCACTTTAGTCACTGTCAACAAGAAACCTAAAATCAGGACCCCGAGGAAGAGATTTAGTGGTCTTCCTCCACTCCGATACTTCTCTCTGGGCCAGTACTTCTGGTTTCACCAGGAGCCATCATCACCCTGCCTCAGGCTCCTTGCTCTCCTCAAACCCCTTGCACTCTCTTTTTCTGCGTGTGAAGACAGACCAGACGCTTAGGAAACAGCAGGTGAGTGAAAAGGTATCATGCAACTGAAATATCTTTGCTTTTATCTGCCCTTAATGTACAAGGAAGAGGGACAATTCACAGGTGGCCCATCTGGGGGTTTTCCAGCTTATTTTCTTATTATATTTCAAAACAATTGGAGCTCCATTTTCCCTTTGCTTCAAAGTGCACATTCATTAGGCTCAACAAGGGGTCACAGGATTGTGATCCAAATGGGGAAAAACAGTTGAAATTTTCCACAAAACAATAGAAATTTGGGGGTTTTTTCCTCTCCTCTCCTCTCCTCCTCCTCCCCTCCCCGCCCCTCCCCTCCCCGCCTCTTTCCAGCAAAATCTCTAGGGAATTTCTAAGGAAAATCTTTTGACCAATGTTAAGAAGCCTCGTTTTTCAAGTAAAAATATGATATATTTTTTTTTAAATTAATGAAGATTGCTTAGTTTTAACACCCATGGGGAAGGGATGAGGATAAGAGTGAGGGAGGGCAAGAAGCCACCTAGAGCTGATTTTAGCCCATGCCTGCCCAGAAAGTGTACCATACAATATGCAGTGTTGTTGTCCTGACAGTGGGGTGAATCCTGTGACACCACCTATTGCTCAGGCTCAGATGGAGAAAAAGCTCTGTTTTAGGGGAGGAAAAAGAATCTTGAGTAAACTGGTGTCAAAACAGTGACTTCTGCATCATCTCTGTACCTCCCAGCTGTTCACTGAGCTGCTCTTTGCTTTACAGACCATTAAAATAACAGCAGTGATTTGAGTGTTCGCGCTGTTTGAAATGCTCAGGGCACTTATGGTGGAGGGACCCCTACCCCAGTTAATGGTGTGTGTTGCAGTTAAGGGGTCTCCTCGCATGGTCCAGGCCAGCCTGATGCTGGAATACTTTTGCTGAATGGGGCCCTCAGCCTGGAAATAAGCTGTGGGAGGTTTTGGTGTAGAAGTGGCTAAAGATTGACATCGTTTACAATGAGTGACACTTTAAAAACACTTCACAGGTATTTTTTGTGTAAGAAAATCTTTTCTCTCTCCTTTATTCAGTCTTGAAGGAAATGCTGCCTGTTTAGGAGAGACCTGGCTGCAACTTTGAAGTGAATGGCTTTACTCTTATGCTTTACTTAAAAAAAGGAGTTAGAAAACTTCACATACCAAAAATTCCCAAGAAGACAGCTGTCAGGGGGTGACATGTCGGATATGAAGTGGCTCTCCAGCTGGTCCCTGTCTGCATGCTGGGAAGGCATGTGGAGACATTTTTTCAATTGCTGTACTAGTTTGACACGTTCACAGTGGAAAATGATGTATCATTCTTGAGCCTTTGGTTGGTGGACACTTCAAAGTGCATTGGATCCTCAGAGAGGAGTGCCCTATTGTTAATTGTTCCTTTCACATGTACATTGGGATGAACATGGCGAGAGCAGCGAGGAACAAAAGGGCTCCGGTGGCCTCTTAGAGAAAACCCTGTGCAGCTCAACCTGAGTCTGACCTTGAAAGGGTGGGTTGCTCTGTTTTTTAAATCCTGCTCACCAGTTCATTCTCCTCCAGCTCCCCACCATTACTCAGCTGCAGGGGAATGGGATGCCGGAGCAGGGAGCGCAGCAGGGCACAGGGAGCCCCTCCACCACTGCCACGTGGTGCCAAAAGAGCATGGGCAAGCATCCTTCCAGGAGGGGACGGGCATGGCTGGAGTCTTGGGGGCTTGGAGAGAGCTTCTGCAATGGGTGTGTTGGAGGGGCGTTGGGTTTCTCTTATCCTCCAGTAAGCAGGAGAGCCATATCGGTCCTCTTCAGTGTCACTGGCCCACTAGCCCTCAATCTCAGAGCACACGGCAGGGGTCTTGAGCCCCTAGATTGGATATAGTGTCTCATAATACGTGGCATGAGTTTCCCAGGCCTCAGAGGACAGAGTTCATTAACATCGAGACAATCCTTTTCTTCCAGGCACCCGTCACGTGTTTCTCTGCCTCTCCCCCTCATCCCCTTGGGCAACCAACTAGAGCTATTTAGAGACTGCGCTGTGCAACCTGGTGTCCAGGTTGGGTTCAAATGCTCAAGCACAGGAGGCGGTTGGTTCCTACAGAGATGTGATCCCTTGGTGTGCATCTCTTTCAATGAGCTAGACAAAACCTCCCCCCTTAGCCTCAGCTGCACAGAAGCATCTGTGTTGGGTCACAGAGAGGCCAGGCCCCAGCTAGCACATCCCGAAATAGATGCTCAGGCAGGAAGACACCCCTCCCCCCCCCCGAAATGAGCCAAATGAAGAAGATTGTGCAGAGATTTGCATGCTAGCATGAAGCAGATGATAGAGGCTGCAGGCAGGGCTAGCCGTCCCAGGTCTCCCAGGGCATGAACTGCTTCTGAAATAGAAACTGGGAGGAGAGAGGCACATCTGTGGTGGCAAATCAGCCCCTGAGTTACAGCCTGTCGTGGTGCCAAAGGCTCTGTCGCACCTTCTGCTGCAGGATGTCCTGGCTCTGGGGTCTCTCTAGACCTGAAACACCTGAGCCCGAGTGCCAGCACATACGGCTCAGGTCAGACTGCGAGAAATGATGTGAATAGGGATGGCAGCACTGGGCGCACCAGTACAGGGACACTGAAGAGTCATCCCTGAGACCTCTGCCCAGAGTTTGGTATAATGGCATCTGGAAGTCTGGATCTTCTCCTTCTCCAAGGAAAATAAGAGTAATAGAAATACAGTAAAATAACTGTAAAATGTAGCTGATTTCAACCTGCGGCACTCAGGCCTTTGATGCTTCACATCACTAAGTTAGATTTTACTTGCAAAAAGGGACTTTGGTCCCTGCTTTCCCCAAGGCATGCGTGTGTTTGGCCCAGAGCTGGCAGCACCTCCCTGAGGGTGGGTACACACGTCCTGTGCTCCTCTCCACTCTTCCCATCCCAGGGGTGCTGTGGGCTGGAGAGGGAGAGCAGTGCTGCTCCGGCTGTGGGAGGCAACAGGTCCCGGGCTGGCACACAGGCTGCCACCAGCTCTGTGTCGTTGGTGTGCTCGGTGCACACCAAGGGCAGCCCTTCTGCTCTCCTCTTCTTCCAGCTCTCGGTTTTACCGTGCTATTAAGTTATTGCCATCCCTTAGGGACAAGCCGGCGAGAAGGCGGAGGGCTCGCATAGCTCTGGATCAGTAAAGGAAGCAGCTCAATTAGCATTTCACACGCCTTTTCTTCCCTCTCTTCTTACCTTCCCTGCAGCGGGCATGCTTTCCCCTTAAAGGATTGTCCTGTTTCTGCTCCTTGCCAGCGTTGGCAGGGTGACAGTAGTCGAGTGTGCAAACTTGTGCTATTGTCCCCAGGCCAGGGGGAGTCATGGAGACCCACTAATATGACACAGGAAAATGTTTGCTGATGGCAATTCTATGGGCTTTGTCTAACTCTTTCTCCATCATGACGACTCGATTTAAGTCTCTAACTGTTTGACTACAGATGCAAGAGTACTATCCAACTCCATCCTTTTGTCCGGGTAGTTTGAATGGGTAATTCAGCTTTTGTGTAACTCAATTGAGGGGGCAAACATAAAGACAAGATTCTTGAGCGCTCAAGCTCCCTTTCCATGGATATCTGCACATCTCTTTAGAGATTTGTTCCTTTCCTACCTTTTTCTGACATCATCCTCCCCTTAAAAAAAAAAAAGGCTCTGATGGGGAACGGTTAAAAGTAGGCTAGCCCAGTCCCCCGTATTACATTGTCCTGTGCCAATGAAGCATGGTTAGTATCAACCCCCAGACAGCTTCAGGGAGTGCGGAGAAAAGAGTGTCAAAACTTCCCTAACATCCTCAGCACTTTCGCTTCAGGTTGTGTCATTTTTAAAAAGAAAGGCCTCGGTAAGGGTGAAGAGGATAGGGAGAATGGTAGAAATCGTGGGGAAATGATTGTATTTATTAGCTGTCTTTCTGTGGCTGTCCCCATGGCGACAATTTGTGATGGCAAAGAATGCGAGGAGGGGAGGTTGATGCCTGATTGGGATGCTTTGTATTTGGCAAAGTGGCTTCTGATTGGCCTGGGAGAGCCCCGAACTAGCCGGAGTCGATATTCATTCAGCTTGCTCAAGTGCTTCCTAAACTGCGTCCAAACACTGGCGGGCCCCGGCTGCCTCCGCCGAGGTTGGCGGTGTGTAACCTGCCTAACGAGATTAGCGGGGAAAGGGGCTCTTCACCTCAGCCACGTCGCAGCCGCCAGCACCAGCGAGAAAAGCCGCCGCGCGCCGGGTGAGTGTCCGCGCTTGCTTACAGGGAGGCGGGAGCAGCCGCCCCGGCTTCTTCTTTTCCATCTAAGCGCTATCTAACAAGATTAGGCGCCGGGCTGACCAGCATTCACCAGCCGGTGCGTGCCGGGGCAGTGGTGCAGGGCGGTGGGCTGCGGGCATGCAGCGGCTCCGCCGGCAGTTTGCCGGCACGGAGGTGAACTGACGGGCAACTTGTTTGCGTGCCTGAGAAGTTTGACATGTCCCCCTCGCCCTCCCTCTGTTTGCCCGGTGCTGTTTGAACCGAGGGTCCCTGTCCTAAGTTTGCCCGTTGTTTTTCCCAGGTTTGCCAAGGTTTGTCCAGAGGCGGATTATAAACTTTTCATGGGAAACTCTGCACAGCGCATCCAGTGAGATGGCATCGGACAGCGAGGTAAAAACCCTACTGAACTTTGTCAACCTGGCCTCCAGCGACATCAAAGCAGCTCTGGATAAATCGGCTCCTTGTCGCCGGTCGGTTGACCACAGAAAATACTTGCAGAAGCAGCTCAAGCGGTTCTCTCAGAAGTACTCGCGGATCCCTCGGTGCCACCCTGGCAAACCCCCCGAGAGCGGCTGGCGCAGGGTGGCGGAGGACCGGGGCCGTGTCCCCCAGCCTGAGCTGCCCGACCCCAGCCCCCATGGCGGGGCTGCCACTGAGAAAGTGCTGCGGACAACAGAGGCGGAGGAGAGCCTCGCCGGGGAACGGGTTTTGCAGGAGCAAAACCCTGAGGCCTCCAGGCCGGACCAGGTGCCCATGAGGAAGCGACAGCTCCCCGCTTCCTTCTGGGAAGAGCCACGGCCAGCCCAGAGCTTGCCCACCAGGGCCTTCCCCCCCGGCCTCGAGGGGCTCCCGGCCCCCAGAGACCCTCCTCCCTATGAGGGAAAGAAAAGCAAACGGAGCTCAGACACCACCGGCCCAGAGAGCCCCCCTGACGCTGCTCCGCATGGTAGGGAGAAGGACCCCACAGGGGTCCTCTCGGGCCGGGTGGGTGCCTGGACCTGCTGCCCCTTCCCCTGCCCCGGGCCGGGGGTGTACCAGCCCCCGGGCGCGCTGCCCCCGTCGCCATTCCCGGGGCTGCGGCTGTGGAGGAAGCGTGCGTCCCCGC
>NW_009646406.1:955815-972332 GCF_000708025.1 Charadrius vociferus
ACGACAGCCCCTGAGAGTGAATGGAAACGGCCGGTTTGGCGCCGTGGAGTGGCGGGGGGAAGGATGCCAGCCATCGCACCCTCTTCCTTGTGGGTGGGCTGGAGCGCATTAGTAACTGTTGGGAAGGTACTCCAGGACGACTGGAGCTCCACTGTCTTCTCACTACACGGGTGTAAATCGGGAATAAGCCTTACGAAGCTGGTGGCACAGAGCGTGAGGCAAACCAGGGCTCTTTGATCAACGGGCATTGTCTGCGCTGCAGTGAGCGGGGCTGCCGGCCATTCACACCCCCACTTGTAACACCTAGGAGACCTCCTCCATGTGGGAACATCTTTCCGGGGTTGTCCTACGGCAGCAGCAGCGAAATGAAATGAATTAAACCCATTCAAAGAGTTTTTGTACTGTAAAGTAATTCCAGAGAAGTCAAGATATTCAGGTCACTTCCTTTTGCGTGCAAGAGACTGGAAGGACAGTATTTAATGTAGAAACCACTCTTGTGAATTGATTTAAGCTCTTCTTGTATGTAAATACTGAGAGAATTAAAAGAAAATATTAAGGGAAGAAAGAAGGTAATTTTATTTTGGTGATTCTGCAAATGCAGTCTGATTTTTTTTGCCCCACTGGGAAGACACAGGTTTGGTTTGCAACTGTTGGGTAGATATGAGGGTTGAAATCTCTGCCTATTCAGAGTGATGTAAATCAAAAGAAAATCCTCTGGGGCTGGGAAATTAGCTAGTGTTAATGAAAGCGGGATGAATTTCCGCATCCCAAGTTGTTCTGCATCAACAGAACAAATAAGAAATTGTACTAGTTGAATACAAAACCATAAAATATGATAGAAGAAAAAAGTATATAGAATAGCCTGCTTTGACTTCTGGCTCGCAGACATCTTTTATTTTGCCTGATTTTAAGATGTTATCACAAAACCTAGCTGCAAATGATTTTTCTGGTATTTTCCTATTAATTTACCACATTTGCGTTAGAAAGGTTAATAGTTTTGGGGTTTTTTTTTAAGTTAGATTTCTCTTAAACCCATTGAGAAAGTGATGTTAAGGCACAGAACGTGAGATCTGAAAGGTTTAATACTGCAGGCTTATGTATTTATTCGGTTATACTGGACTACATCACTGAGGTCAGAGAAGTGTATTGTGGAGGGAAAAGGCCCACAGAATGGACACCTGTGATCTCCCAGGGCCTGAACTTGCTCTAGCTGAAGCTAATGGGAACTTCTCCCGGGGTGCAATAAAAAGTGGCCTCGATCGGCTTGGTCTCTGGCTAGCGTAGCTCCATATGACTCTTGGTATCTCCATAAGGGGAAAAACAGGCAACACTTGTTTCAAGCGTATTGCAGTCAGGAAAAAAAAAAATCATCTTAAGCAGAGTGAGTATTATTTTTGGATCTTCTGATGGGGCTTGGTGTTCTATAACCAGTTTGCAACTTTTGTTACGATACGAACTACTCTCAGGCTATGAACGGCTCATTCTTTTCGCAAACCTCACAGTACCTCTCATCAATGTTTATTTTTATGGAAACAACTGCTGTAATGTGTTAGTGCAGCAGGCCAAAAGTAGACACGCACATGATTTTCATTGCTTTTCCCCTGCTACCAGCACTTAATGTATTTTTCAAGCTTGTATAGGCTACTCCTATAGGAGAGAGAGCAGGAAACGGCTTTGGTAGCACATACCTGCAACTACATGCAAGGTGCAAGGTGGTAAAGAGTTGATCTAAGGCTTAAAGACATCAGCTTAGCTCTTGGTCCAGAAATGAAGATATTAATATACTTAGCTGTCTTTTCCTTTTTGTCTTTTTGGAAAAAAAAAACAAAACATGAGGAGACTGTCCCTCTCCACGAAGAGACTAACAGAAACCAGAGGCGGTACTCCCATTTAAGTCAATGGGAGGAGAGCTATGGCTCTTAACTTGCAGAGCTGTTGGCAAGGAACTTTTTACATGGAAACAGGGGTGCTTTCTCATACTGATAGCTCTGCGTCACTGCTGTAATCCAGATGAAGCCAGATGCTGAACTCTGTCTGAGTGCTCTCAATGCAGAGCAACCTCCTTGGCTTTGGCCTGAGTTTCCATCTGGATGAACAGAGCAGGCCATGGCATGAACCACAGGTACTGCAGTAATCGCTGTGGACAAGTGTTCCTATTTGAGTTCAGAAAGGAAATTTGATAGTGCTGCATATCGCATCAGAATATGCATTTCTATCAAAATTAAAATACTTGGCCAAGTGGGTAGCCTCTGTAAAAATTTTATTTCTGAAGAAATCCAGAGAGAGAAAAGAGTTAAAATCAAGTTTCTACCTTTCGGGTATTAAATTCTTTGTTTTCTTTTTCTTCTTTTAAACTCTTTCTTATTTGAATGTATTTTGCCATACATTTTCTGTGTAGTAGAATGCCATGTTTTTAAGTTATGGAATTTCAGAGTTGGAAGGGACGTCTGGAGATCAGCTAGTCCAATGATGAAGGATTGAACCAGACTGTTCCAAATGACCTCCGACGCACAGATATTTATGCACTTACCCTCAGATTTAAACTGATGTTACTTTTTAAGATCCTTAAAATCCTTTGTGACATGGAACTTCCCTCCCCAGCTCAGGGCAGGTGGTGGCCCTTTGCTGGGGCTCTGAACTGGAGCAGCAGTGAAGTAAAACACAAATGAACAGAAGACAATTGTTAAGTATACTCGAAATCACTGAATGGGGATGTGTGAGACTTTCCAAAAGGTTTGCAAAGAATAGCAACTCCGTCTCCGCTCTAGCGATACTTACTGTTCTATCACCCCTGACAATAACATCAAAATTATTAATTTTTCAAGCTTGGATTGATTCAGATTTTCCTGACTATTTTGGTATTAGGTTTTTCAATGTTACTATTCAGGACAGCTGGTAGCCCTTCAGAATCCACTTGTTTATTCATACTTTGTTTGAAAGATGGAAACATAACATTCGAGAGTTGCTATTTACTACAACAATGCAAATTTAAACTGTTAAAATCACAATAGCTTTTATAAATAATGGGAAGGGAGAGGTAAATGAAAAAGCTTTCATACAAAATGAAATAAAAAATCAAAAAAGTGCACAAGAACATCAAGTGAATTGCACATGTTGCAGTAAAAAAAATACAGTAACCTGGTCGTGAAATATTCCTAGAATATTTCACATGAAGTCATCATCTCTGAAGGAGTCTATCTATCACACTCAGTAAAAACAAGCCACGTTACCTTGCACTAGAACTACTGATCTGCTTACAAAGCCTGGTTTGTTTGGGTTTTGGGGTATTTGTCTTTTCCCAGTAACTTCTAGACAGATGCATTAAATGCACATTGAATTTGTGCAGATTCAGTATTGCGCACAAAATATTGTGTCAATGACTGGAGTGGAGAGGTAGTGGGCTCCATTTCAGTGCAAATAAATGTAAACTGAGTGCATGAAGATTTGCTGTAAGGATCAAGCAGAAAGGACTTAATAACATTGTAATTACCAGATTCCCCTCTAATAGCCTCTTCTCTCCTCTCCTCAGTTCCCATGCACAGTGTGCCCTTATCCTTCCTGCAGTTGCGGTACATTCCCGTCAGACCAGTGCTCTCCAGCTCAGTGACTCCTGCTCAGGACAGATGGTTGAAAGCAACCAAGACATGGGTCTCCCAATAGAGACAAAGGTCTCTTGGTTGAAAGAAGAAATGGAATTTCTATATTTGCTCCGCTCAAACCCAGTTTCAACTTCTCCAGGGGCATAAAACGAAATTGCAACTCATGAGATTTGCATACATAACAGTGTCAGCTTAGGGGAAATTCCCAGTTTGGGTTAGCTTATGAAATCCCACTCCTGTGCTTATACATGCAGTTGGTGATGGTGAATCCTTCTTCTCAGCCGGTGTTCTCCAGGGCTGTCACTGCATGCTAAACAAGCACTTAAGTAAATGGTTTCCACCAAATAGTGTCTCTATCCATTACCCTCTATGACTCTGCTCTGCTACGCTGATTTAATTTCAAGGAATTTTCTTCTGATTTATATCAATATGAGTAAGACCCAGACCTTTGCTGCTCAGGCCCATAAACTGAGAGATGCACAAACTCCACAGGTGATTTTCTATCTCTCAAGCTGTTGCTTATCAATACAGGGCCTTTGCTGGCAAAACTGGTCTAAATATTTCCTGTTCCCCATCCCTTTCCCTCCACCCAGTATTTTTCCAACCTGAAAAAATTCCCTGTTTAATCTGTAGGAGACGAGGGGCTAGATCCTAAACTGGTAGTAATGGAAGTCACTGGATGAAATTTCAGCAGTGGAGGAATCTCATCTGACTTTCCAAAGCTTTGCAAGAAGATCGCTGTTCAGTGTGAATTGAAACTCTCTTGGTTTTTCAACTTCTTTTGCATTTGGGAAGGGGACAGCTATGGACAGAGTGTCTGTAGATGTAACCAATTCTGCTCACATCCTCTCCCACAAATGCTGAGTGTATTTCACAGAAAACAACCACAGAATCCAAACTTGTGTGCCCAGACAGACTTGTATGTGTGCAACACACTTTTAGTCCTGTGTTAAGGTATAAAACTCCACACAAATAAAACTCGGTGCAATGCATTTTCCCTACTTAGATTTCTATGTGATACCATAGATGGTATGCAGGCCGACAAACAAAACTAGATCCGTCAGGTCTCTGGTGGAGAATCCAAACAAACCATGGCGCACAGCTCCTTTGTCACCTAAGGTAAGAACGAGTGTGCTTCTAGCATAAGATCTGCAAAGACGTCGTTCCAAAATTAAACTCTTCCATCCTTATTTAGGTGCCTAGTCAGGAATGAGGGGCTCACCAAATCAGTGGTTCAGCAAGTCACACCTGTCAACTGAGCTGTAGTCACTGCCAATAACTGTTCATGGGGTCCTCGGCCTCCCCAGCTGTGAGGGAATGTGACTTGTTAAAAACTTCAATAAAAGAATTTCACGGACAATTATAGTGGTTCAGCTGATAGATGGTAACTTGTTAAACTGCCATAAATCAGTTGTGGATCTGAGCTGTAAATAGGTGACCTAATTTTCAAAGAAGCTGAGATAATAACTTTCATCTGTGTCAAAGAGAGCTAATAGACACTTGAAACTTCCAAAGGCAGGAAATTCAGGACTAAATCCTAAGACTTTTATTCTGCTTCAGTAGTATCGGACACCAAATGTGGTTCCCATTGGCTTAAGTGGAACTACACCTGGTGCGAGCAATGTGGCTTTGTTTAGGCACCTGAATAAGGATTTGGAAGCCTAATTCTGGGTATTCGTTTTCATAAATCTTAAAGTCTGACTTTAATCATTTTGAAATAATCTCTCTTTTCTTCCCGTGATGGTATTGTTATAGCCACAGAGGTCCAAGGAGGTAAGAGAGGCTGGGTTTTGCGGGGACAAGATCTTCTAGGGAAGGAACAGATAAAGTTGGTTTAACAATGTTGCTTCTCCCCATGTACCTTGCCTTTCTCCTTCCATTAGTTTCTGTTCCTGCTCCTCTATGGCATTGTTCTGTTCTGACACTAGCTTCATGGCAGAGTAAAGCTACTGTTTGCAGTGCAGCTACTTCTAATTTACACCAAAAGCAAAAAAAAAAAAAAAAGAAAAGGAGCTCAGAGTTGCTTTCAAATCCCCAGTCTAGGAAATTCTCTCAAGAATTTCACCTACTTCTTATTGCAAATGTAATACAAAATGAACTGTATTCACTATGTGCAAATACAATTCTTACATCCTTCTTAAATAAACCTTTCCTTGACTTTTAAAGGAATCGGCATTTCTGCATTTTAGTCTATTAAAAAGTTCTGATATTTGAATGTTCAGAAATCAAGTACTCTACTCAAGAAGAAAGGTCCAAAAAAAACGAAAGTAAAAGTGTTAGCAAGATGGTGTCAAAGTATCAGAGAATTAGCAACCAGCACACTTAGCAGAAATCCAAACAGCAGAATCGAAACTAAAATAAAAATCTCAGTCAGTGAAGGAAAGGTGATTGTTTTCCCAAATATGTGGACTCTTGAAAATTTCTGAATTGTGATCACAGCAAGGATGCTAAGCTCCACCCCAACCCCAGGATACCTTTGAATTCCTCCCTGGTACTTGTTTCGGCACTACTCATTTTTCAGTGTCGGCTTTCATTTCTTGTTCTTTGCAGACCAAGCTCTGAGGTGAATCATAAGTGTTAACTCTTGGAAAACCTAACAACAGTCCTAGGTTTAGCTCTCTGTCTCCTCCGTTTTCTTCTCATTCGTGCTTCAGAAGCATATTTCTCCTAGATTAGTCATTGGAGGGCGCTTTGCCAGCAGCAATTCCTCCCTACCATGCACGATGTGCGCCCTCGCCGTGCTGATGACGCTGGGTGCCATGCTGGGAAGTCGCTGCGTGTCCAGTGTGCCTGGGGTCACTGTGTGTAATCATGCTGTAAGTATCGAATCAGCCTGTCCGGGAGAGGCAAGGTGTCAAGAAGTTTAATGCGGTTTCTTCCAACCAAGCTTCGGACCTTGATGCGGCAAAGGTGGGAAAGAGGTCGTGGGGGTTCTGAAAGACAGGCAGATCAGAAAAATGAGCGGAACAGGTCTAAATTTGAGAGGGACAGCTTCTCCTTGGCAGAAGGAGGAATGAAAAAATGGAATGAAAGGAGGAATGAAAAAATCCCTCTGTAATGGAGGGATGGCGCATCTGGCATTGGTGGCAGCTCATCTGTTCTGAGGCATGACACAGGGAAGGAAGCGGGGCTGGGGTATGGGGTGCTGTATCCCATCTCAGCCTTCTAGAACAATTTATACAGGCTGCTTCACAGTAGTCAGTCTTCCCACTAAAAAGAAATGTAATATGTACCACATTTAGCTTGGTGCCAGAAAACTAATTCTGATAATGTCTGTGAAAGACTTTGGATCCTGAAGGAAAGGATGTTTAAGAGAGCAGACGATTATTCAAGGCTTTAAAGGCCACTGGTGCCTGCTGGGCTGCTGTGGAGATGGTCACGCTGCCCACACACCCTGATCTGACTGCATTCCGGGTGCAGCCAACTTGGGCCTTCCTGTACCGGCAATGCTCATTCCCTGAGGATCAGGTCCACAGATGCTCTACATTTAACATCACGGAGTCAGTGACACCCCAGCAATTTCTTGTGCCTCATATCTGCTGCAAAATGTAATTCAGTCGCGGTAGGGAAATCCTACCACCTTTAAGGGGTGAATACTAAGGGGAGATGGTGACTGAGGTTTTGAATTCAATAGTGGGACTATTTGTGCCAGATTCTCTCCTGGGTGACCATACCTGCTTTTTCTTTAATGACAGCCCAGTCCTCATAGCTGTCGATATGCTCCTTGAGCCGGGAACAGAGCTGCACGTTGCCCACATAATCCAGGAGAACATCGATGATCGGCCCGGCCCAGCGACTCATCTCGGGAGTAGACACCATTTCACAAAACTTCAAGGAAAAACAGATTGACTACAGTCAGTGAGACATGAATGCACCTGTGGAAACTGCAAGGATGGAAACAGCCCTGACTGCATTGGGGTTCTCACCCTTCTAGCAGCTGTGACAGCAGTTACCAGTTTCTCCTCGGAAAACTTCAACTAAAGCCTTTTTTTTTTTTTTT
Source organism: Charadrius vociferus (assembly GCF_000708025.1). Lineage (NCBI taxonomy): Eukaryota > Metazoa > Chordata > Aves > Charadriiformes > Charadriidae > Charadrius > Charadrius vociferus. Next base: position 963,415 of record NW_009646406.1, read on the forward strand.
TTTTTTTTTACAACTGGGGGCAGAATCCCCTCATTACAACAACAGGTGGACGCAAAACCCTGGTGGAGGCTTAGTTCTGGAGCATGGAAAGAATGTTGAATTGTTTACAGGGTCCAAAGGTCTTACTTCCACAGAAACGGGAGGGCAGAGGGGTGCTCACAGCTTTGCCCCCAGCTAATAAGGGAGCTGCTGAAAGATCCACGCAGCCCAGGGCTCTGTGACCCGGCATGCTGGGTCCCTTTCCCTTCTTGGGAGGGGTTCTGTAGGGCAACTGTGAACAAAGGAGGCCTAGTGAAAGAGGGACATCTGGCAGAGCACAGCACCTCCTTCTTCTGGTGAACCCATTGGTATCTGCAGCTTTTGGGAACCAAACGCCTCACTAGAAACAAGTCTGGGGAAAGCTCCGCAGAGGTGAATCCCACACAGTTTCACTCATCGGTGGGAGAACTATCCCAGGCCTAACACAGAGCAGAGGTCTGTATTAGAGGATCCTTACTCAGTCATGGATCGGGCATATCTTCTGTTGCCCCCAGTGTGAGCTGCAGAGTACTCAGAGCTGTTGCATGGAGGGCTGCTTATGGAGATACTGAAGAACAGACTTAAGGACCTGACTTTAAGCAGTCTCATTTCAAAAAAGTAGTGATTTCTTTTTCCACTTTAATCTAAATATGCATATTATACCAGACAGCTTCATCTGTCTGTGTTAGGGAGCTGCATATGATGAAGATATCTATGGACTTATCTGCATGTGAGCAGTCAGAAAATTTAAGATGAATTAAATCACGCTGTGTGGGTAAGAACTAAGGCACGCAGCCAAACCCAATTGAATGATGGTGGCTTAAGCACCATCCATCAGCTTAGTCACTGAGACTGTCTGCAGGCACCCTCCAAGCCCACCCCAAATGTGAAAGATAATACACCAGCTTAAACCTCTTTCCGTTTAAGCTCCTGTAACTAGATCACATTCGATTATACATGCATGAGCCCTAACTCAAAATGCATTAAACTCTTATGTGGTTACTTTTATTCAGAAATAAAATTATATTAGCTTACCTAGGAAAGAATAAAGCTTCAGAAAATTATAAGGTGAGAGCATTCACAGAGGTGTTTACTAGTCTTCTGACTTTTTTTTTCACTATCACTATCGCAAATTTTTTTTCAGATCGCAATCTAATATTTCCCAGGGAAATTAGATACAGTAATGTTGGGAGGATCGCAATGGATACCCCTCAGTTTCCTACCTGGAAGTTCATTTTAGTATATCTGTCTGTCCTTCTCCAGCCCATATGCCACTGCTATGCAGTTACCCACAGGACATGCAAACTGGGGATCTGCACTATCACCTCCAAGCAGTAACTCCACTTTGTCAGAGTTTAAATGAGGACACATGCGTTGAGCAATAAAACACTGGATCTTACTGCTGTCCTCTTCTTGTCTCCGCCAGAGACCTTGCCTGCCTTTTTGTCTCTTCCCTATTCACAACCTCAGCCTACCAAACTGTTTGCTGGAAAAAAAAAAAAAAAAAGTTCCAAAACAAGTTGTAGGAAAAGAAACACAGCAAAACGGAGCAAAAATAATGCAAACCTGCAACTACAGGCAATAGGATTGACTCAGGGGCAAAGTGACCCTGAGCCTGCAGCCTTGGTGAGCCCCTGAATGCCCTCTCGCGGCAGTAGGTTACTTCACTCCCCACATTCACAGTTTTGACACTGCGATTCTGGAAATGTAGAGTGAGACAGAAACCATTTTTCTGCCTTCACTTTCTCCAGGACACATTAACTTAGTAGCAACAGTAATGATTTATAGTTATGCATTTTTCAAATCCACTTCCAGTAGCTCATAGTCTTTACTGTATAAAGACTAATCATTCAGATTTATTATCCTTACATCATCTTATACAGGAAAATAAAAAATGCACATCTTTTGTGTGGAGAAGGCTATAGTTTCATAAGATGCTCTATATTTCAGAATATAAATTGTATCACAACTATACCATGAAGCTACACCATGCAAACTTTACTTTCATTAGCCAAATTTCTAGCAGTAAGAAGCAAATTTAAAATAATATTTGAGGGAAGGTATTGTTTTTTTCTCTGTATGCATTTGTCCCTCACTGGTCACTCACTAGGCACAGATATAATTTTACACAGCTTTTGCTACCTCTGCCTCATGTGGTCTGACCTTTGAGGTGATGACTCTGTTTGTGAGTGACCTAATATTTTGTCAGGCACTAAAAGTAGTTTTAGGTGAGATCCAGAGGGAAATAATGTGCTTAAATAAATCAAAACAGAACTGGTTTTGAGTGGCCAAGATATCATAGAGGGCTACAGACAAACCTTCTCTCCTTGCCTTGAAATTCTAGCCCTCTATTCATTCTATGTGCTACCATATCATGATTGTCTATATCATAAAGATGATATATTTTATTAATTTTTTTCTTTGGAAAAAATGTGGTGTCCTGGAGCATTATTGTTGTGACAAACACTCTCAAAGAGAATACAGCTCTGTTTGGGGTAAGAGATTATTGTGATGGACACTTACAATCCTCTTTCTAAGATTTCTTTTTGTTTGCCAGAGATGTTACTGGAGAGTAAAGTCTTTTTTGGAAGACAGGACTGACAAAAAGGTCAAGATTTCCTAGTATCTTTTAATGTTTTCCTTTATTCTTTCCACCACCCAGGAGCATTTATTGGTGACCATCTCTTTGGGATAAATGACACTTTCTTCTGAATCCATTAAAGCTACACTTAAACTAGATAGAAGCTGATTTATTTCTTCCCTGATTTGTTGCAAAATAGAAAGACTGCTGTGCTGGGATTTCTTTGTTGTGTTGCATGTTGAGGGACAGCAAATTTTGATTGGAGGGTCAGATTTTGTTTGAGATATATTGGAAGGAATCAACATACAGAGATCAGGAAAAAAAAAAAAAAAGTGTAATCTGAGATTCTGCAAAGTCCTTTAAGGGATTGAGAGTCCAATTCCAGCCCAATGGAAGCTGAGCTCAGCTGCGCTTTGGAAAGGAATGCAAAGATACACATGTAAAATGTGGATATCTAAAATCTGTAAGTTGCTTTGAAAATATGAAATCATGCATCTAAATCTTCTAATCTCTTTTGAAAACTTCAAATATAATGGACAGTCATATAGCTAATATAACAATTTACACTCTCTCTCCACGGGTCCTTATCCAGTAGACTCGGAAATTGCAACTATTTACATTCACTACTTTACCCTCATAAAATGAAGCACTAGACAATTTTAATTTAACCAGGAGCTTAAATTCTGTATCAGACAAAACAAATCTTACAGGGCAAATAAAGCAAGCAGGATTCTACAGTCCATATGCTACTGCCCATATGCTACCGACCATATGACACTGCCTGTCAAGAAAACATGCTTCACTCCTGGCACCTCAGGTCCAGAGGAAAAGAATATTGCAGATCTGATGGCCAAGCTGCCAAGATGGCTATAATTCACTGCAAATTCAAGCTAGGGCCACAGCGACTGTTGCCTACCCTCCTGCTGTCATTGAACACTGACTTGGAACATTCACATACTCGTATTGAGCCTTTTTTTTTTTTTTCTGTAAATAAAGTAGGAATAAAGGTATCTTCTCTCACAGGAAAGTTGGGAGAAGAAATATGTTACAGTTGTCAAGATACATACATATGACAGGTCCTCAGAAGTACTTTAGGTAGACTAGGCGGTGCTTACCTGTACTATGGTTGGCTCCTTGGACAGCTGAGGATCATTAAGTCTGTCCCGTCTGTAATTTAATGCAGGGTGTGGGCCATTTCCATACTGACAGTCAAAACAGGAACCTGCATCACAGCCCAGATCAAGGAGATACTTCAGCACGGAAAGGTACTTCATAGAAAACATGATGGTAGCTGGAAATGTGGTGGGATGGCTTGATATATAGGCATCAATGTTTGCTCCATGGTCAAGGAGCAGTTTCATGGTCTTTAGGCAGCCATGGCGGATGGAGATGAGTAATGGGTTAATGAGGTCGACGTTGGGGTTGGCTCCAGCTTGGAGCAGGAGCTCTGTGGCATAGATGTTGTTGTTAAAAACAGCAAAATAAAGAGGAGTGGTGCGTCTGTCCTCATAAAGGCAGGACCTTTCGTTGGAGAGGGCAGTGTTGACATCGTAGCCAGCATCGATCAGTTCTTCCAAGATGTCATCATTGTTGCGTTCAGCCGCTAAGTGCAGGGGGCTGATGCCACTACGCTTGACACGTGTGCGGCTGGTCACAGGGATCAGCATGGAGACAATCCTGCCAGGTGGAGAGTCAGTGAACAGCAATGAGCTCTAGGGGACCTAGGGGATCTACAAACATACAGCAAATCGTAGCTGTATGGTTGTAACCATAGAGAGAGTCTGCTAACTTGGGCACAGGAATAACTATCTCTGAGATAAACCAGGGTGTGAACTTGAAACCTGTCCAACAGCTCCCTGTGCTCCTGCCTTGCCAAAAATGTGAATTGTGTGTCTTCTGTCATGGAGGAACCAGTTTTTTTTTTTAAATTATCACCCAGTTTCTATGAGGTAATGGCAGCTACAAGGGTGGTTACGATGGAAGAGATGATGAGCTGGCACCTGACCTACCCTGTTGTAACTTCTCTTAGGTGCCATAGCCCAAATGGCAGACACCCAGCCAGGATCTCCCAGAAGCTCTGCACCTTCATCATGACACTGTGGGTAGGACTGGAGGAACAGGTGCATGGCCTGAGGTGCCAGCAGAGAGGCTGTATCTCCCCACCTCCATTGGGATTGCTTTATTGCTCAGCAGAGAAGGGTGCAAGCAGAAGGTAGCTTTGTGGGTCATAACCACAGCAAGAGGCTTGAGACCAGAAAAGGGGTGAAACCAAACCTTCCTCTGCAGGACAGAGCTAGGATAAACTACATATTTGGGTCCCAGGCCTCCCCGCCAAATTTTACAATTCAGATATTACCCTGGATTGATCCCCATCCTGGAGGCCCTCACTGTGTGGCTTTTGGCTGTAACAAATCCATAGGGCTATCAACATCCATTCCAGATCATGGGGAGCCAAAAAGACAATTAGGGAAAGGGAGAAAATGAAATAAAAATATTTTCCAGACTGGTTTCTATGCCTTAGCCCAAGGAGAGAAAATGTACAGCCAAGTCCTAAACCCCAGTAATCAGGGATTGCTATTGGAAAGTGTGATGCGGCCTTAAACACAGCAACATAAATCAATCAAGCTGCTCTCATTATGTAATGTGACGTTCAAATATATGATGTACAGGGGCCCTGCAGTCACAAATCTGGAATCATTTTGGTATCTTCACAGGTGTCATTGGAGCTGCATGACCAGCCCCGTGGGTTAAACCTTCATTTCCCACTCATAAAGTTGGGTGGTTTAGCCAAGGCACTGGGTTGATTCTCTAAATACAGACAAGTCACCTTAAGCTACTTCCAGAAAGAGCCTAGGGACCATCCAACCTCAGTCTGCCTACTTACTGTCTCAGGAGTTGCCCATGCTCCCCATATAATGCCTGTGGAGAGAGGGATATCTGAAAAGGAACTTGTGGGAGCCAACAAGCTAAGCACACCTTCTCCTCCTTTTCTTCCTCCCATACAGACTTATCTATCTAGCAGTCAACAGCTCTTCTAACACACAAACATTCAAAGCTTGGTTTCCTACCGTGTAGCGTGTCTCCTTTAAAACGCTGCATATCTTCAGCTTGACTGTGATGGCTGGTCCCAACAATGGGCCCTCAAACATATATTTACATAATGAACTAAGCCAAATATAAGCACTAGTCTCAGGAAAACCTTTGTCTGTGATGCACGGAATGATCCTGTGAAAGACTGAGACTCCAACGCTCCCAGGAGCCGAAATAAGAGTTGAAGATGCATAACACTTTACAGGATTATGTTCCTATTTACATAATGGACTGTTGATGTCTCCAAGTTACTTCTACATCTCATTTTTAAACAAAAAGACTTTTTAAATTACGTAAATATCTTGGGAAATTAAGCACGGGGTTATTTTTCTCCAAGCAGCCTCACTAATCTTCCAGTGCTGTAACGCTCACCAGAGAGCAGGAGGTTTGGGTGCTGGTGAGCTGGCAACTTCCCACTGTTAGCAAATGTTCTGTAAGAGCCATAATAACAAAAAGGGCACAGAGCACTGCGAGGACACCATGCCAAGTGCCAGCATTAGTCATCCCATGATCAACTGTTTTGAAGATTTAAGGGTCTGTTTTGTTCCTTCCCTCCAGCCTATGTGCTTCAGCCAGCTCTTCACATCTGAGTTAAAGAGCCACTGTGTCATTTCTGTCTGCAAGGAGGACCTGAACCTCACCGCAGGGGTGCCACACTGAGGCTCTGCATCCCAACGCTGCAATGTCCCAGACCTCAGTACGCTCCCTGTACCCTACGTTTATTTTGAGAGGAAAAGGAGGAAGCATCAAATTTGTATCAGAGTTTAATTTTGCAGCTTGAACCTGTCTCTCCTCCTCGTCCTCCAAAGTGGGTTGATTCAGTAACATGGCATCACTGCCTCTACAGTCTTTCCTATCTGCCTAGAGGGAGAAGGCAGCTCAAGTGAAGGCAGCCAAGGCCAGACAAGCCAGAACATATCCCACATCAGTCACAGAGCTGAGCTTCATGTACAGTTTTGAAACAGTGCTGAGTTTCCCCTTACACCCGATACCTGCTGCTGTGATTGCTATTTGTTAGAAATTGTATGGAGGAGGAGGCAGAGCATCCTTAGCATGAGTGTGCTGAGAGTTGAATGACTTGTATTTACTTAATAAATCTGCTCACACTTCGCAAAGTCTTCTCTTCTCAGCATCTCTGTTCAGAGGGGGAAGGAGTTAAATGACTGCTTGCAATTGTCCTACAGCTGATGAGATGACCCTTATGAATTTCAGGTCAGTATTGACAAGGTGTCATTTAAAATAAACAAACACCAAGCAACAAGAGTTGACAGTTGAGCCTTGGGACAACATTCTTGGCTTTTTGATGGTAGGGAGCCTTCGTGCTCTGGCAAAAAGTTGAAGCGTGGAATTCCTGCAGAATTACGTATTAAATCTGCAGGAATACAAAGAGAGGTCACCGTGAAGGGTGTTATTTTACTGAATACCAAAGGAATTAAGAATGGTCAGCCAATTGGGCTAAAGTTTTGTCATTTAGATAAATATTTATAAGAGAAGATCTTTTTCTTTTTTCTTTCTTTTGCACTTAGTTTGCAGCGGTTGAGCACAAAAAATCTGTGCTCAGTCTTTTACAAGTGAAGGGACTCAGCATTTGGGCTGAATTCTGGTCTTATTTATGCTGCTGGTTGTTGGGAATAATAGATGTGAGATTGAATCAGGCCCTTTCTTTCATAACATGGGGGTGGACTCAAGTTGCAGAGTTCCCATGTAAATTACCTTTCAGGTCGGGGTGTGGAACTACTGAGGAGAGGAAAAGATTCAGAGAGCTGGTCCAGACTCTAGATGCAAACTGGATTCAGATCAACTTACTGCACTTTCAGATGAACTTTTTTAAAAGTGAGCAACTGGAGCTGCGTTCTGTCTCTGGCACATTTCTCATCTAAAAAGTGTTTGTTTTCAAGAAAATGTCTTTGTAACTCAAACCTCAGAGAAAATTCTGAATCATACTTGCGTTAGTCTACACAGGGTATTCAGGTACATGCCCTAAGCATATAGATCCATTACATAAACTCACACTGGGCTGCCCTCTGGAATACACAGCTTGCACAAAGAAGCAGGCCTACTCCAACGACAGAAAATGAATAACCTATCAAAGTGATTTGAGAAGCTTAATTGGGATTCCCAAGCAGACCCAAGCACTAGGATAAAAGATGCTATGGGAAGGTGTAGTGCTGTCAAGTTTTCATTCCTCAGACATTGTGAAATACGTAAGAATCTGCTCTAGCAGTTGTTTGCAAGGACAGCTTTGCTGTCCAGAAACAGTCTTTGCAGTTGTATATACTCTCTCCTTTGATTATTGCTGGGATTTTGATAGAAACTGTGATACTTTTAGAAAAGTCCACTACAGTCACTGCAAGTTGTGGCTGTGTTTTGCAAAAATAACTGTAGGCCACTGGCCCTTGCAGCAGCAAGCTAAAACTTGCCCTGGGATCAGAAGAAAATGCTAAGAACTTTAGGCTCAGAAGCATGCCAGATCTTGAAAGAGCTAGGTAAACACTATTTACATGACAGTACAACAATCCCATCCCTTAACAGCATCTTCTAAGTTGATATCCTTTATCACAGGCTTCGTAGAGTTTCTCCCCCACCCCTATAAACACCTCTACTTCAGAGGACTGGTAAATCTACCGGATTCCTGGTTATTTTTTTCCATTAGTTACTTTTCCCACTGTTTAAAGAACGTGCTCAGCTCTATTCCGAGCACATTTCATTTCAGAAACAAACCACGGGATCTTTTTATGTTGTTGTCTGTTACATTTAGGAGTCATTTAATCACTCACTAATAAAGTATATTTTTCAGACCGTGAGTAATTCTTGTACTTCTTTTCTGAAGCCTTTCCAATTTCCTGAAAGGTTTCGGAAAGGGAAGATACCAGAACTGGACACCATCTTCTAGGAACAATCTTACTAATGCCCTAGAGATTCACTTAACCGCTTTCTGCTGTCAGCATCTGAATTATTGACAATAAAACCTGAGCACACCAGAGATGAGTGCAGCACGTTCTGCTTGTGCAGAAGAATCACAGTGGGCTCATGTAGAAAAATGATCACAAACTATAATAGCTATTGAGGACTAACCCCCACACACTTCCACCCCCCAATGCTTTTTTATTCCATCTCGAGCAAATTTTGCGGAGCTCAGTTTAATCCACTTCCAAGATACGTGAGGTTATTTAGCTGTAGTAGGTGATATCTTGGCAAAGCTAAAGGAATCTTGTGCCCCACATTCCTG
>NW_009646406.1:972352-980868 GCF_000708025.1 Charadrius vociferus
CTGCTCACCCCATCCCATCCATTCCATTCCGCAAACAGCCTCTTCAGTTTATAATTTCCAACCTGAGCTCTGCAAGCGGAAAGCTCAGTTCTCAACTGGCAGCTTCCCTCCTCGCAATGCCCAGAATTAGATCTGGGACATTACATTCTCTTTTTCATAAGGACTTTGGATTCTTGTCTAAAAGGTGAAACTATGAAATGAGCTAAAACTTACTCGCAAATCCCTTTTTTGGCTGCTATGTGAAGGGGTAACAGGCCATCCTTGTTAGCTTTGTTAGCATCCGCTCCTTGGGACAAAAGAAACTCCACAATAGGTACGTGTCCGTTTTTACAGGCTTCATAAAGAGCAGAGGCATTATCGCTGGCTTGAGTATTTATATCAGCACCTAGGAAGGAAGAAAATCTTTGTAGCACCAAAAGGTTAAAACCAAATGGAAGGAACATACTTTGAATGAACACATATGTTTCCATGACACTGGAGCTACAAAATGTGCTGGATGGGGATGTGAATGAGGTCATAACAGAGGTGACACAGTCTTATCAGTTATATACAGTTATATCATAAATCTCCACTGGCTTTTAATACGATGTGTAATTTTTGAGGGGGAGTTTAACGTGGGTGGCAACCGTTAGCTCCCAATCATGAATCTGGCTCCATTCAGCTGTAGCTCAAAGACAAAAAAATTCAAAATGTGCTGTTCTTTATAGGGCATGGCCTTTTCTTTAGACACAATAATTCCATTAGTATTTATGTGTTTACACTATGTATATACACTATTCCTGAGCATGAGCTTGGACTAGAGGATCTCAATAGGTGGTCTCCAAAATTCTATGGTTATGTATATGTGATATATATTTATCACACCTCAAATACTGCATTCAGTTTTGGGTCTCTCACTGCAAGAAAGACATTGAGGTGCTGGGGTGTGTCCAAAGAAGAGCTGTGGAAACGTGCAAGTTGCTCTGGTGAAGGGTCTGGAGAACAAGTCCTATGAGGAGCGGCTGAGGGAACTGGAGTTGTTTAGCCTGGAGAAAAAGAGGCTGAGGAGAGACCCTATTGCCCTCCACAACTACCTGAAAGGAGGTTGTAGCGAGGTGGGGGTCAGTCTCTTCTCCCAAGTTACAGGTGATATGATGAGAGGAAATGGCCTCAATTTGTGCCAGGGGAGGGTTAGGATGGATACTAGGAAAAAATTCTTCACCGAAAGAGTTGTCAAGCACTGGAACAGGCTGCCCAGGGAAGTGGTGGAGGCGCCATCCCTGGAGGTATTTAAAAGACGTGTAGATGTGGTGCTGAGGGACATGGTTTAGTGGTGGACTTGGCAGTGCTAAGTTCATGGTTGGACTCGATGATCTCAAGGGTCTTTTCCAACCTATATGATTCTACGGTTCTATGATTCTGTAATTCTATTAATATTTATACATATTATCTATACTCTATATATTCACACCATAAGTACATTTATATTATTTATACTACATTTTCATTTTAGTACATATGTAGGCTAAAATAGGACTCTATAACATGACATCTGCATGGTACTGAGCAACAATTCTAATCAGCTTTTATTTGGGCATGCCTTAGACAGTGAATATTTCATTTTAAAAACTCAGCACCTGAGACAGTATCTCTTCATTTCACGAGGGTTCCAGTTAGGCTCCAAATGGTAAGTTTTACCAAAACAAGATAAATATTATTAATGAGCTACTAGATTATTTGGGGATTTTTTTTCTTGAGGTCTAGCATGTGCTTGGCTAAATAAATAGATATTTAAGGCCTGAAAGCCTGGGTTTCGACTGTAATATACTGCACCGTGGTGTCCTCAGGAATGCTGCTCTATGCATATGCTAAATGGGAATGACAGTTCGCTGGAGTTTTGCTTCAACACTCCAATAAAGAAGCCAATCAGTCTCCTGTTTGATCATGAAAACTCCCTGCCAAAGAGAACATTTCCCTGTGCTCTCACCCCAAACATCTGTGTTGTGTTTGGCTCTTTGAAGATGTTGTAGCTGGAAACATCAGAATTGCAGTGACAAAACATAACACAGGACTACTTTCCTAATGAAAAAGAAATGAAAAAGAAACCCTTTTTATGATGAACTTTGCTCATGCAGTGATATCATTCCTGAGATTCTCAGAGGAGCTTTTCAGGGCTTGAAAAAATAGGACAGTTTTATTGGATTTTCTCCTGTGTATTTTTCTCAAAATTGAACTTTAAGGAAATCCTAATATCTATCTAAGTTGAAACACAAATCATATTCTGGCTTAGTTTCTAAAATTGTAGGCAGTATTATGGACTAACTGGTCATATAAAACTGACTTGACAATGCTAGCTGGACAGCAGAACACATTTTTTTCATCCCCCAACTCTCATATTTTTCTTAGCCATGCTAACTGCTTCAGAAGTTTTTCTTATCTTCATCACTGTTTATCTCTTGTTTCAGAAGTGCAGGACCCAGTTCTTACCTACATTGAAGATATTAGCCCACAGTGAGAATAAAATATGCCTTAAAATAGTAATAAAGTGTGTTGTGCTTATTGTAAAGCTGTTTTACATGAGCGGAGCAGTAAAAGGTAGGTTTAGTGTAAACTAGAATCAAATTCACTCCGTTTATATGTTTAAACATATACACAGGGGGAGAGTGAGTCTGCTTCTGCTTTGTGTAAATCTGTTAACTATATAATAATACTTTATGTATTTTGAGCAGGATTCATTAGTGGAGGAGAGCTAACCTTGCCCATCACTGCACATGCTCACGAGCAAATGGGGTTGGCTCAACCAAGTTGGTTCAACTTCTGCCATCTATTACCACCTACAGTTGTCTTTTATGGCTGATTGGATTTTAGGCTACAAGTGTGCAGCAATATGGATTTTGAAAACTGTCAGGCAATGCAATTAGAGAGCACCATATTACTTCCCAATGTAGGTGACCATGAATGAACGCTGAAGAAGCACGTGTGTCTAGACCACGCTTTCTGAAAGCTCCTATACAATTCAGCCATCTGGAGCAACAGGGTTCCAGCACATCTGCAGGCTAGGCCTTGTCTCCAGAGGCAGAAAAAATGAGCCAGGCAGAATTATGGGAACTTTGAAATATTAAGAATGAAATGCATATAATGGCACAACTGTACTCACCACATTTTGCCAGGTATCTCAAAGCATCCAACTGCCCGCTCTCAGCTGCCACAAATAAAGAAGTGATCCCGTAGGCGTTTGCAGACTCAATCTTGGCACCCCCTTTCACAAGGATATCAATAATCTCCAGGTCATTTCGGGAGACAGCCTCATGGAGAGCTGTCCATCCTCGATTGCAACGATGGTTGGTATCAGCGTTGTACTGTACCAGGAGTCTCGCAGCCTCTGCATTCTTGCGCTCACAGGCTGTTTTGGAAAAAAGGGAAGTGATTAGGACCAGCTTTTGAAAGGTTCTGGGTGTTGTGGTATCCATTTCATGTAGCATAAGGCAATATAATATAACTAGGCCTTAGTGAGTGAGACCAAAGATCCATTTGGGTCAATATGAGGGCCAAGGCTGCTGCCAAACAACATTGTCTGAGGCTTGAAAAGGATGCAGCAGTGAAGCCGATCTGCAACCAGGACCTGGGGGAGGCCAAGCATCATCTGTGGGACTGAGGGGAATCCAGCTCAGCACATTTGTACCAACCAACACCACAGTGACACAAGGAGGTGACAAGGTGCAGGAGATAATTTACGAAGAACAAACATGTTACAGAAATCACAACCTGAACGCTTACTTTCGAAATTCTGTGCAAACTGACTCTATCTTACTGCCCTGGACTGCAGATAAAGCTGAAAAAGATAAAGATAAAGCAAGAAAATACAAAAAAAGCCCAAACCAACAGTGGCCTGAAAAGAATCCTTAGAAAACCGTAGTGGTGTGAATCAGTAGCAGTCTCTCAGACGGCAACAATTTATAGTTCAGGACCATCCTGAGCTAAAGGTATTTCCTGGATAATTAATAGCATTTTGTTGGTTTTTATTCCACCAATTTTTTCCATTGCTTTTTGAATCCCAAATCATAAGGCTTCCTACACACCTTCACTGTGGGACCCCAAATCAAAGACACCTAGAATAAGCAGCCACATTCACACACCCCAATTAGCATTTGTTTTACAATGTGCAGAGGCCAGCACATTCCGTAGCAATTGTTTTCTTTCTTTGAAATAATAGTATATTTTTCTCACAGAGGTCCAGCCTTTTGGTTTTGGTTCTTCCCCTGGGACATTGCCATGGCTTCGTCTCCCATACATAGGGGTCATTTATGTGTACATAAAGCAACTGTCTGATTAGACAGTGCTGAAGTTACCTATGCATAGCTCTGGAGAGTTTAATTTGTGTCCGTACTAGGGATAAGCAATTTGTTATGCTAATTTTTTCACCCTCTTTTTTGCTGGAGGGTAGACGAGAAGATTTTTGCATCAATACTAACACATTCTTAATAACACTTTTTCTCTGGCTAAAGGGTGCTTTCATTTTGTTATTCTTATTATTGTTATTGTTATTACTATGAGTATTACTACTGCTACTACTACCACTACTGTTTAATGCACAGCTGTACAGCTTTCCTTTAGTTGACTATAAGCCAGCACTTTAAAAATAAAGCATTTTAAACTGAGCAGCTGTAATGACAAGAATCCAAAGTTGGAGGCAAGTTTACTGTTGAAATCACTAATAAGTACTTTTTAATGTTTTAGAGCACTAAAAATAGTCATGGCAAGAGCCAATAGAAGTGGGAGGGACAAGAAGGTGTGAGAGATCATCTCCTCCTCGTAATCTTTGTGATATCATCAATGTAATGCTAAAGTAAGTGCTCTCTCTGACCAGCAGCAAAGTTATGCGTCCATGTTAAATACTTTATCTACCTTACTGAACTGTTTGTAACTTTATGCATCTCCCATAGCACACAGCCTGGCCTGGCCCACACAGTATATGAATCACTGTCATATGTACAGTTACTATATTCCCACATTTTACTTATGTCCTGCTGTTTAGAAAAGCATATATATTCTTCTACTACCCAGCTTTCCTGAAGTTTGGGATGTTGTGCAGACACCCTGTGCTGAAAGGGCCCCCCTAAGCATCCCCCCCCCCCCCCCTACACCCCTTAGCCCCACATCTCCCCCTGCAGGGCAGCCACTACTCTTGTCTCTGATGTGGATAAGAAGAGAGGCTGTGGCATGGCAGATCAGACATAGGAGGTAGAAGGGAAGAGGTAGCGAGGTAGAAAATAGGAATTAATTGCTGAGTTTCAGCCGCGCATCATAAGCGATCCCGTAGATCTGCCTCAGTGCTGCCAGAAGAGCTCAGCATCCCTAAAAACACAGCCACTGACCTTTGTAAAGCGGTGTTTCTCTGGCCTTGTTGGAGATGTCGGGCTCGGCCCCAGCCTGCAGCAGGGTGAGCAGGCAGTCCAGGTTACCCCGGCTGGTGGCCAGATAGAGAGCTGTCTCCTCGTTGAGCGTGCGCTGGTCGATTGTGCCGGGGTACGCTGTGAAGAAACGGCGAGCCCAGTGTCATTATGGCATGTGGTGAGTGCACAAGTATATGCAGCACCATCACCTGTCAAAATCCTTGGAGTTTTAGGTGAGTTTTTGTTGCTTATTCCTTCTTTTCTTTTCCTTGTCCATGAACAAAGCAAGTTAAGAATGAATATATTATAAAGTTAGTATAACTCTGATTAGTACCTAAACCAGTCACTGGCTCAGATTAAAGTGTTCAGCTATGGCCACTAGTGATGCAGAAAGCTGTTGAGGTGTGCGGTCTTCAGTAGCAGTTTGAAAACAACCTACAGTAGTTAACCACCTTCAGTCACCACCAAAGAGGTGCTGGGCTGGTTCTCCAGCTAGTGGGAAGTGGGATAACTGGTGTCAGCTGCAGCAGCCCAGCAGCTCACAACAGCTGAGAACTCAGCTACAAGGCTTTACTGTCAGAAATCCAGGGCTTGGCAAGATCTATCCAGATATTATTTTCTCCTGAAGAGCCTAACTTCTAGAGGCTTCAGTCTGGAAACCTATCCTCAAAGAGAAGGTGAAAATAATACACACTCAGAGGGGCTGAAAAAAAGCTTCACACACAGTCCCAGGCATGGATTGGGCCGCTGCTAATTCTGCTTTTTATTTTACTCATATTCTTCTTCTCCTTTTTGTAATGAATTAGTTTCAGCTTCACTGACCTTTTTGCAACAGGCTCAGGCAACCCACTTGGCCATAGTACGCAGCTTCATGGAGGGGTATCCAGCCATCCTTGTTAGGTTCAGAAAGGTCTTTTCCTGATTTCATCATGTTACATACTGCTTTTTCATCTCCATCCTTGATTGCTGCCACTACAGGGTCAAGTTCCCTTTAAAACAAGATTAAAATCTGATTACTGCTTCTTTCATTACTGAGAAGATTTTTTTTCGGCAACATCGCTGTATCATTTGGCCAAAATAGTGAACCCCTACAGCCTATATAATCAATATTTGTGGCCCTAAGGTGTCTTTTTATGGGGACTGTGGAGGTAAAATTTGTCTGCCCTAATTTGGCCATTCACAATGGAAGAATCACTGGCTGGAGGTGCTGATCTCTTTCCTTGGAATGTAAGGAAAGTGTAGGTGTGACTAATCTCTGGCATAAACATTTGTATTTTATGTATCTGGAGCTGGGGGAGACTAGCTCTACCCATGCTCTGTACGCTGCCACAAGTGTCCATGGTTGTGATGATTACATCACTCTCCCACGTGGCAAAGTGTTTCCACATGAGATCTCTCAAACAAGACTAGCTTTGAAGAGAACTGCCCCCGTTCATCTCTGAAGAAAATTTTAACTTTGATTTGAAGGTGGCTTAGCCCTAAAGCAGAAATTATCCATAAATCTTGTTCTTGTATTTTAAAGATACTTCCTATTTCTCTTATGCAAACCTGTTTTCAGAAGTTAGCTGGACCAGTTATGAAGAAGGGAGACCTCTGGTTAGATCATGTGAACATTACAATGTTGGTCTCAACTCTCCTTTCTTCAGCCAAGGAGGATTAAAAAAACAAACCAAACAACCCAAATGAAATTCTGAGCTGCCCTTTGTGACCATGCCCCAGAGATCCCCAGCTGTTATTTCAGCACTGAGTACTCAAATTTTCAGAAATGATGACCACTTCGGACCTTATAGAACTTCAAAAATGTGTCTTTGGTGTCTCAGTAAGACATGTTAGGTGCTAGACACTTCTGAAAATCTGGTCTTTAGAAGCCTGCTTGGGAGCAGACCTATTAGCTCTGTCAACAATTCCCCTCTTGCAAACCTCTTAGCCAGGTTAGCGGTTCCCCAAGTGACTGCATCAGTGAGAGGCTTCTGGAACCACAACTGGGACCTGGTGCCAAGCTGTGAACCCAGAAAGCCACTGTCAGGGTCCACAGGGCCAAGCAACTTCTAGGCACAAGGAGTAAAAGAAATGAAAAAAAAATATTTGAAAGGGAGGGAGTATTTCAAAGCCTCTTTGGAGCAGAAAGTCATTGAAATGTGTAGAATCACTGGAAAGTGTTAAAGTAGTATTTCAGCAAAAAGAAAAAGAACATGAAAGTCATCTTTTCTGGTGCTACCTAATTCTGAAGCTTTCAAGAAGAGGATCACTGTGAAAAATCTACAAAAGCATGAAGTGTGCTCCATGCCACCCAGGAGTAAGACACAATGAGCAGCCTACAAGCGAGCTTTGCTCTGACAAGCCTTCCCTTTGCCAAGCACGCGCTCTGCACAGACCGGGCAACAACCCATTCCTCCGAGCTCTGAAAGAGCAACTGCAGAGCAGGGCTGACCTGGGCACATCAGTCCTTCTTGCAGAGCAACAGCGAGAGTCGCTGTGGGGTTTCCCGCTCTGCTGGAGTCACGACACTGCCTGGCAGTCACCGTACCACCTCCCAGCGGTGCCTGCAGAGGGACCTGCCTCCCTCCTTCCACCCCGGCTGAGAGTGCAGCGGAGGCAGGGAGCTGGTACCCTGCAGGCGATGCGGGCAGGATCCTTGCCCATGGCAGGCAGCGGCTCTGTGCAAGGTGATGTGCTGTGCCTTCCAACAAAGCAACAAAGATGGTGAGGGCTCTGGAGCACAAGCCTTATGAGGAACCATTGAGGGAACTGGGGTCGTTTAGCCTGCAGAAAAGGAGGTTGAGGGGAGACCTTATTGCTCTCTACAACTACCTGAAAGGAGGTTGTAGCCAGGTGGGGGCTGGTCTCTTCTCCCAAGGAACAGGCGATAGGACAAGAAGAAATGGCCTCAAGT
Organism: Charadrius vociferus; assembly: GCF_000708025.1. NCBI lineage: Eukaryota > Metazoa > Chordata > Aves > Charadriiformes > Charadriidae > Charadrius > Charadrius vociferus. The sequence continues at coordinate 980,618 of NW_009646406.1, forward strand.
TGCACCAGAGGAGGTTTAGATTGGATATTAGGACTAATTTCTTCACTGAAAGGGTTATCAAGCACTGCAACAGGCTTCCCAGGAAAGTAGTGGAATCACCATCCCTGAAGGTATTTAAAAGATGGCTAGACATGGTGCTGAGGGACATGGTTTAGTGGTGGTTTGGGCAGTGCTAGGTTAGTGGTTGGACTCAGTGATCTTAAAGATCCCTTCCAGCCTAGACGATTCTATGATTCCAGCGCTAGTGCTTG
>NW_009646406.1:980920-998235 GCF_000708025.1 Charadrius vociferus
TGGGAGAAGGCAGTCACCAAACGGCTAAGCTGCAGGACAGCAAACACCGCAAAGGAAGAAACATTTTTTCCATTTCTAATGGGGACTTGCAAAAAATGAACGTGGGCTATATTTTCAGAGACAGAGAACAAGAGGATACTGAAAACATAGGAGAGTTTGTGGTTTGAACTAACTCTAAAGAGAAAATCTTGCAGCCTTGAGGACAGAGAGACTGGGGAGGGAGGTGCATGTCTCAGAGAGACTCTTAGCATCACCAGGGTAGGAATAAAGCATGTGATGAAGGTCATGCAGGGCAGTGACAATGAGAACAATCAGAAACTCTGGTTATGACAGAAGGTCTAAAATGCCACAACAGAGAGAGATCAGAGACAGAAAAATATGGGCAGCTTGGGACAGGAGTCCTCAAAAAGCAGATCATCGCTACAACCTCTGCATTTAGTGCAGGTTACAGGAGCAGCACTGGATTTCATTGCCTTGCAGGGAGTGGACAAACCAACAGCCTGAAACTCCATCAGGCATTCATTAATTTCAGCTTTCCCGGAGGTGCCCAATCTGTGTCATAAACACTGATGTAAGCACTGATAGAAAAGTCAGCAAGCTGCTTCTCTGAGGATAAACTCAGGGCCTGGAGTGGAAGCAGGTGAACACGACACGTGTGCCAAGGAATGGGAAAAGACACCATTTCCCAGGTGAAAAAGTGCTTAGTGCCACTCGCTCCTTTTCTATAGCTGGAAACAGCGATCTCAAGAGAGCAGAGTCACAAAAATAGCAACAGTGGAATGGGGACAGATATGGGACACGAAGCCAGGCGTTTTGCCTGGGGAGATAGCAGCTAGAGCAGGCAGCTGCCTTCCTGGCCACAGCCCACCCAGGAGGAATTGACTGACCTTCTGATAGCTGCTGGGCTGAGGTCCCAGGGACGCTGCTGTATCTCCATACTATTTAGAGTACCCTGGGGACTAAACCTAACATTGCTAGTTTAGTACAGATAATAGATTTTTATATAGGCGTTTGAAATTGAGCATTTTGTTGAAGTCGGTTAACAGCAACAATTGGCATGTTTGGCTGGGAGAGGAGGAGGAGGAGGAGGTGGGGGATCTTGGTCTTTAAAAGCCTCTGGCACACGGCTGCTGAAGCCATCTGTTGTTCTGTGCAAAGGTTCATGTTACACAGGCAGGGCTGATCACTGCGACCTCCGGATTTGGGCACAGGATAGAGTTCCCAGCACTTAATGAGTTACTACACACCAGGTGGGCCATGGCAGGAGCCTGTGCATGGGGCTGGCACACAACAAATGCGAGGTGAATCACCTTAGCTGAGCCCTCACTGAAAGCGGAGGGTACCTCAGATCTGTGGTAGGGTTAAAAATGTGTGAAGAATCAGTTACTATCCTGCTTAAGCCCTCAGATGTTGAATGAAGCAAACTTCTGTCGGGCTCCTTGACCTTAAATGATTCCTCAGTAACATGAGGGGGTTTGCTGGACAAGGCTGTAGATGCTTTAGCCAAGCAAATTCCAGATCAGTACAGAAAGTTTAACGAATCTCCATGTGAAATCCTTATTTTCTGCCTGGCTCATAGTTGGCTGTTATAAAAACCCAACGCATTCTGCTGTTTGGATTTCTTCAGATATAGAAAAAACTAGTATTCGAACTATGGAGAAAGCCTGAAGATCTGGTGAAATCTTAACCTTATAGGTGAGTCAAAAGAATTACTGCATTTCTAAGGCCAGTAGCCACAATAATAAATACTTATTGCAGATGAGATGGATGGTGGGGTCAGTCCTGAGTTCTGCAGAAGCAGTTCAGTGGAGCACAGAAAGGTTCCGGAAGCTCCTTCTTTTCCTGGCAGCCTGGTGAGACGCAGGCAGCACGAAAGAACATCTCCCCAGGTGAATCCCACTATCACCCCTGCCTAGCTCTGAGACCAGGGCTATAAAACAGTCATGCCATCATACTCTCCCTGTGGCTTCCCAGCCACATTTTTTGCTCTCACCTGGCAGCAGAGGAGGGCCAGCTTACCAGCCTTATCCCAGCCTTCTTGTGGACTGAAGTCTATTGAGTTACTGATGCAGAAGAAAAGCTTGCCCTCTGGTCATCGCACCCAGAGCAGAGAGAGGGATGCAAGGTGTGCAGAGCGCTTAATGAGAGGATGCAATTTCAGTGTGGCCAAGGGGAGCTGGCAGCTGACAGGGATGAGGGAGGCTTCATTGGCAGAAAGAGGTTTTCAAAAAGTCAGGGAGGGCGATGCCGGTGGAGAGCTATGGACAGAGTCTGGATCAGCCAGGGTGCAGGGTGAGGTGGGGGAGATTGTAGAGCTGGGTGAGGGATGAAAGGAAGATGCGTGGTGGAGGGGTAGCCACTGCAGCTACGGATCCAGGGATTTATAAGATGGATAAAACAAAGCAGATTTGAACTGGGTAGATAAAAAAGGCAGGGAAGAGTTTTCTGCAGGACACAGAGAAGTGCTGCCTACATCACTTTCCTCTCTTCCTTTGGTAGCTAAAGGCAAGTGCATGCACACCTACTGAGACCCTCAAAGAGCTGTAATAAGCCCATCCTGGTCCAAACACTTCCACCACACACAGGCACTGGGCAGAGCTTGGGCCACTCTCTTGCCTGTCTGCTTCCCTCATCCATGACTGCGTTCACCTAAGCTTATGGACGGTCTCTGCCAACAGCAAAACGTGGCCAGCAGGGTCAAAGTCTGTCACGCTGGTTCTTTCCTCGGGCAGGTAGGATGTGGTACGGCTCCCCAGCAGCCCTCCTCAGCGTGGCAGGACAGTGCAGGTATTGCTGGGAACAGGCACAGCATTTATGGGAGCATTTATAGAATATTTACTTTGAAGGACTGGACTTTCTCACCCTGTTTATACACTGCAATAAAATGATGGTTTTCCCCACTCTTCCCCACCATTGAACCGTGAACTTAATACCAATGGAGTTACTATCAGCACCTGCCTCATCTACTGTGTTGATATGGAAGCCAGCCTATATAAATAAACCACGGCACGGGCATCCCTTCCCTGCTGTCCTTGTCACCTCAGAGCTACTGAATGACCCCGAGTCCCCAGGACACGTGCACTGGAGGGATGGAGAGGGATGAAGAGGGAGAAGAGAACAAGGAAGGTTTGAGGTGGGTCACCAGCAAGAGCCTGGGCATGGTCCGGGGCAGCTGGGAGGAGGGAAGGAAGAGCGGGAAGGCAGTGAGGGTGCGGTGCAGGTATCAGCAAGACCCCTCTAAACAGTTCACGAACTCCTCCAGATGAACACCACTGTTTCCCCCCACCAGACACCATCGCCACCTAGAAGAGCTGGATGAGGGGGAGAGTGGGTCGCAAGGTTTGTTTTGACCGCGGGGGAAAGCGGGAGAGGGAGAGGGAGGCACTTACACGGGCTGGGATGTGCTGAACGGGCCGCTGTCGTACCTTCGCCTGACCCCCCAGGCTGCCCCCGAGCTGGACGGCTGAGCACGGCCTCTCGGCTGGGCCGCCAATCTGGAGCGGCGATGACATGAATGAAATAAGGAGAAATACTCCGAATAGGAGAAACAGGTCATGTTGAGGCAGAAACAGAGACACACATCCACAGAGACGGAGCGAGCGAGCGAGCAAGCCTGCCGGTCAGGGCTTTGAAGAAAAGCAGATGGCCACGGCTTGCTCGGTGCTGGATTCAGCTGCTCGCTCGGCTTGAGATTATTTTTGGCCCTCTGAGGAAGCGTCAGGGGATTCAAATGACCATATAAGACAACAGTGAGGTTAACCCTACCGCCACCGCACAGGAAGCAGGCACGAGGTGAGGTGACATTCATCACCTCCGAAGTGCCACGCAAGCAGGTTGGAGACAGGGGTGGAGGAGGACCCAGCGCCCCCGGGTGCCAGCTCCGTTTCCAGCCCGGCTCTCTCAGATGGCAGAAGAATTCAGCAATGCTACAGATCTGGAGCTACAAGGTTTTTTTCTCCAGTGGGAGGTCAAAAGCTGCTGGGCTGAGGTAGAGGCAGGACAGGTTAATGCACAGAACTGCGGATGCTGCCCTTTGCCAAAATAGCAGGTGTCAAAGGACCCCGAGGAGGACAGGAGCAAATGGCCAGGGAAGCCCGTATCCTCCCCTGCATCGGGTCCCCACAGCAGAGCTGACAGTGCAAGTGCATGGTAATAACAGGGAGAAGCCACAAGCTTTGGTGGGAGCGGGACAGCCTGCTGTACAGCATCCCGATTCCGCAGTGATGAAACACACTTACTGCTCATCAAACTGTCCCCAGTTTCCCAGCCTTGGAAACCAGACAATCACTGGTGGTAGTGAGTGAGGACAGTGTAGTTATGAGAAAGAAGGAGGAACAAAAAATCAGCTTATTAAAAAAATATTAGTTTAAAAGGATATTTTTCCTTGGTTTGGGGGTGACTTTTTAACTTCCCCCCTTCCCCCCTTGAGAAATCTGCCTTTTAAAAAATGAAAGGAGAACAATGTCTGGGTTTGAGACTGTCAGCAGGTCCCTGTAACCCACAGCCCAGCATCGCAGGGGAGGGGAGGGGGATGCCGCCACGCTTTGGTGTCTGGAGCCGCTCTTGGCTGTGAGCGGTGTGCTTGAGGTCAGAGTATGATCTGAAATTACTACCTCCTTTAAAGACCGGAGTATCTCAAAGGTAGCCAGCTCACACTGGTTTATATGCCTATTTTTGGCCTCTCTCCTATGTTTTCCCATAACAAACGCTGTGCTCCCTCTCAGGCAAAAGCTAAGCTCGGCGTACAGCGTGCCCCCGTGGGGGAAAGGAGCCGCTGGATTTGGCAGGGCTCCTGTCGCTCAGGAGAGCTCATAGCAGTGCCCCTTTTCTTATTTCATTTGTTGCTTAAAACAGACAACATCAAGCAAATTCTCATTTTGCTGTGAGGTTGTAAATCGTTGACCTCATCGCATTTATAGCAGGCTCCGGCTTTCAAACTAATGACAGACTCGCAGAGCAGCTGCCGGGTAAAGCTAATTAGAAAGCACGTGTTTAGACCGGGGAAGCTGTTTTGCTGTTCCCGGGCAGGGTGTTTGTAGGGACGGCGTGGCTGAGGCAGGAGCTCACTCACCTTTGCCACGGGTAGATGTGGTAGGGCGGGTTGTGGCTGCGGGCGCGGCCGGGGACGGCTGCCTCGCTGGGACCTGCCACCATCGACTTCTGGTGGCTCTGGGCAGCTGGCTGACCCGCCGGGTCCTCCTCCAAGCTCTGCTGGATGGCCATCTTTATAAGCTCGTCTTCACTCAAGCTACTGTACAGACTGTATTCCTCGCAGCCTATCGTTTGTCTTTGAGTATTTGCTGCCGTTGTAGCCATTTTATTTTTTTTTTTTTGCTTTCCTGTAAAAGGAAATTGTGATCATCAAAATCAGGAAAATGAAAGAAACTCAACTGTCTTGTGCTTTTGTTCAGCTCTGCCTCTTGATTAGACTGACCAGAAAACCCTTCAGAAATCCTTCACCAGAGAGAGAACATTATATAAACTTAATGTGCTTTCTGTCACATAGAAATAACCGATTTAGCTGGTGTTTGAAAAAGGGAAGGGAGCTGCTGCAAGCAAGGCACGTTTTTATCTACTTATTCTGGTTATCACAGTTCAAGAGAAAAATAGGTAAAGGAAATCCCCCTAAGATTAAAGAGATACAGCTTTGAAATGAATTTGTTTAGGAGAATGATGAGAAACATCACTTTTTGTTGGGTTTTTCTGGTTTTATTTCTTGCCCTAATTGCAGAAAAGTAAGGGAAGAGGTTTGCCTGTCTGCTGGTTTTCTGCAAGGGCAAGTTCTCTGCCACAAAGTATAGAGAGACATCATGATGCAATTTTTTCCACCATATCTGGAGATCTTTCAAGCAACGTGTGAAGTTGCTTTTTTTTTTTTTGCAAAGTGACTTTCTTTGTTTCACTCAGCTAGGGGAGCAACCCAACACTGCTCAGTTTCACTTCTGCTTTTTGTGTTTCACAGAACAAAGTTCAAGGTCATGAGCTTTAAGACTTATGGTCAGACTCTCTTCTAAAAACTGGTGGCTGAGAGCTGGAAATGAGAGAAGGGGAAAACATCAGGCCACACTCTGCAATCACAGAATGACTGTGAACCATCACCGCAGCACAGACTCAAAAAAAGACAAAGACAATCCAAAATACTGTGGTACTTCCAGCAGTGAAAGGAAAGTACTAATGTCATGAGCAGTTCGATGCTCTAGCAGCATCTCATCCAGATGCCAGAAAGCACTCTGGCCACCAGCTTTCAAGAGCCAAGTGCTTATTTCGTGGCAGGAGATGGAAATCTTGCCTCTTTTAAGAAGATGACAGCCAAGGGGGATTAAGTTTGCTTTTTATGAGCACGCCAGGGAGCGAGAACTGTGTAAAATAACGGAGAGTGCTGGGATGAGGAGCAACAGGTACAGGCTGCCCGTGGACAGCACAGGGAGCTAACAGAAAGGTACCATGCATGTCCTGCAGGCGCAGAGAGGTGAGGGGCTGGCTGAGCGCACCAATGGGGCTGCCAAAAAAGCCCACCCTGGGGGCTGTCGGTCCCTGCCCCAACGATGCCACAGCAGGGCTGGTCACCAGCTCCCTGCAGCCCTGCCCTGCCCAGCCATGGGGTGAGCCAAGCCGGGCCACCCGGCAGAGCCACACGCATGAGGCTGGCAGAGCCACCCAGCCTCCCACTGCTCAGAACCTGCCTCCCACCATGCCGGGCACTGATGATGGAGCGAAGCCTTCAGCTCCTCTTCCACCTGCAGCTACTGGGACTCTGCCCCCGGGGCAGCCTGGACGCCCAGGGACTGGCACCCACGTCAATGGCAATGGGATCCAGCATACCACAAGCCTCATGCCAGGAGATTGTCCTGCTCTAGCAGTCTCCACTGCTGTGTGCACCGCCAAGAGACGGTCCTGACCTGGCAGAAATGGTAGCTCCCCAAATGGCAACAGAGACGTATCTTTGCATGTCAAGAAACTCACGTTTGTTTCTTCAATGATAATTTTTTAAAAAGAAACTAATACAGAGTTTAAATAAACTTCAAGAGCTTGAATCAAGCCATAAGTAACTTAAAATATTGTATTGAAGCATTTCACTTCAGAAATGGTGATATCTCTCACATCAACAGCCACCTCAGACTCCGAGCACACTCCAGAAGAAGTGGGAAGAGCACAGGATAAAGGGAAGCCCAGCAGATTTCAGATTGACATTATCACTTATAAAAACAAAGGATGCAATTTACAGCTATGAAAACTGCCGAAATAAAACCTTCTGTTGCTGTAAATAATGCAACCCAATTTTGCTGGGTTTTCTTTTTCATTTATTTTCAGCCATATCTCTCATGGCTGCTGTTGGTTACCTCCTCCAGTGAGAGCTGGTGTGCCTCAGCTCTGCTGTGTCCCAAAGAACCAAGACCAGGCATCAAACTGCTGATAGATCCCACACGGAGCTGCTGCCCACCCCATACCCAGCTGCTCCGGTACCTGTCCTTGGCTGTGCTCCAGCCCATGCCTGGCCAAGCACCATGACACAGCTTTGTTTTCCCAACAGCTTCTGCTGCTGCTTGGCTCGCTCAACTCCTGGCATGCTGGGCAGGATTTTCATAGTCCATCAGCCTACGTACTCACTCAGTACTCACCGGTGCACTGCGGATGTGTGAAACCCACGGGCTGGAGTCAGAGGGCTTGTCTGCAGCATCCAGCACTGCAATGCCTAAATGTAGGGACCTGGCCCTGAAGGTGACTCAGAGACCTAAACTAAGCAGTTAATGGAGAGGGCAGGATGTGGTTGTAAGCTCCTAATGGAGGTGATGCACAACGACTCTTGGGAGGAGGCAAGAATGGGAGAAATAAGTGCTCCTTTCCGGTGGCAACCTGTGCCAGTGGAGCATGGGGCACAGATCCTTCTTCTTTACCCTCCCCAGCCCCACCGCCAGCATCCTGACAGCACAGGAGGCAGAGGGTGCAGTGTGCCCAGCCTCACCATGCCTCTGAGCTGGTTGTTGGAGTCCCTTCGTGGACAGTCAAGGTTTTGAGGAGCATACAGGAGACCACTGCCGGTGCAACTCTGCACTCCAGCACAGAGGGGCTAACTGATTTTGGTGCCTTACTAAATCCCCAATGGATCCAGGTATAAAGGCTACTTCTGGACATCTTCCCCTCCCTCCTTGTTTTGTTTCATACCTCCTTGAGGCACAGGGAGGGAAAAGGAAGATTTTGAGTTTGGGGATCACTCCTATTTCACCCTCTTATTCTTTGTATGGGTTAACTGGGTCCCACCCACTCTCAGAGAAAACGGAGAACCTCCCCTGCATGTTGGTGATCCTCACTAATCTAAATATTTTGACAGGAGTCCCACGGAGTGCAGAAACAACAGTGCTGGCTGCAGCTCCCGCCACTGACTCATCCCACAGGAAGAAACATTGTGGGGCTCAAAATAGACAAAGCTTTCAGTGCTGCTCATCAAACTGGCACAACCCCAATGAAGGTGTGAGGGTCACATCCTGGGGCTGCAGGAGTGTTTGAGTCTGTCTTGATAGCCAAAGACAGCCTTGGCTCTCCTGATTCCTGACAGAGATGGCTCCAGTTGGGCTTCAAGCCATTCTTGCTTCCCTCTGCCCATCTCCCGTACCTCAGACTGACCTGTGTGGTGTGTCTGAGTTTGGCAGGAGGCACATGTTGTGCCTCCTCCATACAGCTCCCTGTGTAATGGTGCTGTGCCGAGCCACCACCCTCCCATTCCACCTGGAGATGCTTTTGTTTGAAGCTGCAGAGCCAGGGGGCTCAGGCACTGGTTCAAGTTGTTTCTGTGGCGAGCCCCAGTGATCCAGCTGAGCTGTGGTACGGGGGGGAGCACATGCCCTCAGCTGAAGGCTTATGCAACACAGCTGGATTCAGCTTTACCTTCCTTGGCTGCAGCTGAGCTTGGTGGCATCGCCTGGTGCTGCTGTGACTGCCCGGACCTACCCTGGCTCAGCTGACACATCAGGGCAAAGTTCACCATCCGTGGCCAGTGGTGAACTACCACAACCTTATGAAAGCCCACTAGATGAATGCGCTATAAGCGATAAGCTGCTGTAATGAAGGTGTGAAAAAAAAATCAGTCTTGGTTGATAGGAATAGCTGAACCAGTTTGGGTAAGTAAGATCCGGCCAAAGTGGTCTTTCTAAATGCAGCTTGAACCTATTTGCTTGCTGTAAGCCTGCTTACTGTAGGTTTAAAGTATTGGAATCAGACTTATAAGTTGATTGCTGGGTTTACTCTTTACCCTAACCCTGGATTTTGGGGGGAAGTTTTACTGTCTGGCTGTGCCCTGCGTTCCTCTGGCAGCCCAAGCGCCCATCTCACACGCAGGTAGCACGCAGCATCGCACGTGCTCTAAGAGCAGAATGTGAGTTTTAAAGCTGTGGGTGTAGTGCCCTTATTATTCCTTAGCGATCGCTTTGCCTTCAGGTCTGAATGGCTCCATCAGTGATCTCTCCTGGCAGAGACACATCTTCGGGCACTGCTGCCTGTGCTGCCATTTAATAGCTCAGTCTGACAAGATCTTCTGGATCTAAATTTATCATCATTTCCACATAGGGCCTGATCCTGTTCCTTAGTTTTGCCATCCCTATTTCAGTGCAAGTTTGTTTATTTAGATGTAGAGATTAGGCCTGTGCCGTGCGGAGGGACCAGTGACTGGTGTCCAGTGACCAGAAGGTAAGGTGAGAAATGACATGCTTGTGGCAGGGCCAGGCTGTGACCCTCTGCCCCGCGTTGAGGAGCAGCCGTACCTGGCAGGTCTTCCAAACGAAGGGTACCGGTCACCAGGGCGACTCACGCTACGGCAAAAGCCACAGACAAACGCAATTAGGTTGCTATTATATTTGGCCTACGAGCTCTGTCAACATACAGCATTTTGGGAGAATGGGCCTCTGATCCCTGATGCAACATAAATAAACAACAAGGATTACAGCTGGCTTTGAACACGCAGAACCACGCTCTTCAATACCATTAGCATCTGAAACAACTGGTCCCCATTGATAGCACCTCCTTATAGAAAAGCTTAGCAAGACTGCCTGTCCTCCTTCAATAGATCCCAGGCAGCAGAATTAGCAGAATTACTTATTGCTGTCAGAGGAGGGTGGCAGGTGAGTGACAAGGTCATTAAGGGAGCAGAGCCAGGGACTTTGCCTGCCTTTGCACTGAGTTTACCCCAGTCAGCCCGTAACTCAATACGGGACCTCAGTATTTATGGCTCGGGGCGCGATAAACCACATTTCTAAAAACAAAACCGAGTTCTTTGGAGGCTGCAGAAGAGAGAGGAGAGGAGCGGGAGTGGCTTGCTCGGTTTGCTTTTTGTAAGGAATGATTGAGCCCCAGCGTTTGCAGACACGTTTGCCTTCCCGTGCGTTTGCCTTTTGACTTGAGCAGCAGGAGCGCGCGCAGGGGGAAGGTAAGCACGGCTGGAAGACTTCACAGTCAACCAGACCTCCACTTCAGCTCTTACTGCTGCACCTTTCAGGCCAGACCCTCCGCTGGCAACAGCAACTAGACCAATTTGCAGCCCTTGAAGTACTCATGCTTTTGCAGTATTTTAAAGCAGTTTCCTGATAAATCTTTGCAGTTCTAAAAGGATATTACATTGGACGACTACTGCTGGGAAGCAAATGATTTTTGAAAAACAGAAAAATTTCAGTGCCCATCAGATCTGCCAGAGCTGGGACGTTAGGACAACACCACCTCATGCTGTCCAGCTGCGGCAACAGGCAAAATGTATTTTGTAATGACAGCTGGTGCAAACCACTCAAGTTCTAGCTCAGTGCTGAAGGAGCAAAGCCAGGCTTCCCAAAGGAATCCTCCAAGCAAACAAATCTCCTTGTCCAGTCCCAGCTGTCAAAACAGGTCACCTATCAGTCTGGCATATGCTATGATGCCATCAAATCACCATTCTGTGCAAATTCTTTACTGGAAGTGCATACACCTGCAAGCTTCTGTTCCTTTTCAGAAAGCATTAATTCACACAGCATTCAGTGCAATATTAGCTTTGTGTCATACCAACTAGAAATTTATAAATGAAAGAAATAATCTGCTGATGTCATTTTTTTTCCTTCACACTCTGACTTACAGACTGCATTGTACCTTAGCACGTTGTAACAGCAACAACAATTATTTCTGAGCAAGTTATTCTAGGGACAAAGATATAAGCATCACCTGCAACTGAAAGAAAATTAAGGAAATGGCAGAGCTACAGTTCTGCTTAACACCAGCGAGTGTTTTATGGCTTATTTGAAAAAAAAAGACATCCCAAAAGCAAACCACAAAACTCCCAAGACTGCATTAGGGTGTTAGGTTATAGGAATAAATATTTGCATAGACATAACAAACTGGCAGATTGAAAATGCGAAATAAGTTCAAAGCATGCATATTTGCATTACCTTTTTGTTCTGAAATAAAAGGGTAATAAAACTGTTGAAATGGGTTATCTCCTTGATTAAGTCTTAATTCAGAAAATCCTCGCTGGTATTCATCTCCCTGCTTTGCCTGGATGTTTCGATCAACTGCAGGACAGCTTTGAAACACTCTCGCTTTGAAGCCTGGAGTTTATTTCTGGATCACCCCATGATCAGCGAATACAAGCCAAAATATAAGTTGTTCTGAATCTCAGATTTCCTGTTTGAAGATGCACGGCAGAAACTTTTATCCATCCTAAAGTTCTTCTTTGTTGCATTATCTGAGAACTTCACTTCATCAAGCATCCTGTAGCTAAATGACACAAAGTTGACCCTTCTATTACATCATTATTTATTGTCCCTGACAAGAAGACCATATATGGACATGTTTCTGGAACCTAAAGGGAAAAAAAAAATTGCCCTATAATTTTGAAGTAAAATATGTTGTCCTGGAGAGTTTTATTTACTTGGGGAGAAGGGAGCTCAATTTACTTTTCTCTTAGCTGCTGCTTGTTAAACAAAACAGACAAACATTACGTGGGTATTATTTATTGATGTTTTAGAGTGGTTCGTATATTTTTAAGGCTGCAAGTTTGAGGCTTCAGGATTCCAAAAGATGACAAAAGCAGCTGTGAACCTGTTCCAAGTAGTATTTGTAAGAGCTTACTACTGGAAAAGAACTGCTCTTGTACCATGTAAATGTGAAGGATAGACCCTCTCTCAGACTTCTCGAGGCCATTAATGTGAAATGGTAGCCATCTTCCCCACATCTGGCAGAGGGCAAGCTGGCCAAGGGAGAGATAGCACTGATCCAGGGATGAGAGAGAAGAAAAGAGTCAGGCACATACAGGAGAATTTTCACTGTTGGATTAGTTGGAACATGGGGATAATACTGTTTGGGAAGGTTTCTATGTGTTTGTGCAGCTAACACGCTGAATGAAAGGAAACAGTATAATACAGTATCAAAACGATGCCTATGCTTTTTCCTTCAGCTCCTGCTTCACTGATTCCCATGGCAAAACGTTGCATATAAAGAGAATAAAGCCTAGATTGCTATGAGTCTGGTTTCCTTTCCGAGTACCTTGTCCAGCCTCAGGCTGGCTGTACTCACCCTCTCAGCGCATAAACATCACCCGGCTAAGGCTTAACAAGAGCCATCTTGAAGGGAACCAATTTAGCAAGGGAATCAATTTATCATCCACTAACAGGTGATCCCTTCCAACTCACCTGCTTTGCTTTTAGGGTCTTTCAGGACCAGCATCATTCCCTCTCCGTGCTTGCTCCTTGATCCGACTTGCTCCAGCATGACAAGATGGCCAGGACATGACACGTCCACCTTCTCTGCTGCCCACAAAACCATCTGCCTCTCATAACTAGTGCTAGGGCTGTTGTTTTGTCCAAAGTTAAGGACATTTAGAAGGTACTGTGGCAGGCAAAGGAGCCCTGGATGTCATCACAAAGAGGGCATGAAACTCTTACGCCCTTGAAAACATATCAGCCAACCCTCTGTGACTTTTAAACAACACCCAGCACTTTTTTTTCTTCATATTACTTTAAGATTGTAACCAGCCTTGGCTTAAAACCAACAGTGAGTATCTCCTACATTTAACACTTCTGCTTGCCTTTTGTGAGTCTCATAAGATCCACACCCTTGGCACTGCTGTGGCCGGCTTGATGTCCCACTGGACTCAAGGAAAAATGCCTATATTGTGATGCAGATTCATGTAAGGCAGTGGCAAGGGTGCCTATGTCTCCCAGGATGCACCATTTGATTATAAAAAAACGATACTGGGGCTGAAGGTCCCATCAGCTATGAATGTTGCAGGTGGTTCCCCACGCCATTCACACCAAGCACACTGCAATTCCCTTCCCTCCCACGTTCCTGGGTTTCCTTGCAAAGCCCCGTGCACCTCTTTGATGAATTTGCAGCTCCTACGAACACTGCTGCACCATTTTCCGATAAAACTGCAGGACTCTGCTTCAGAAGATCTATTTTCAGATACCACTAACTCTCTCTTTTGTCTTGAGTAAATCATTTAACTCCTCTGTGTCTCATTTTCTACACTAGTGAAGTGGAAATAATCAAACACATTAACTTTAGGGAAGAGTCCAAAATTCCTTGCAGATGGGAGGCCAACAAGACTACTTATATGGATAGAGATTACCAAATAAGACCTTATTTAATTAGTATCTTTGAAATTCTTTGGTATCCACAAAGGAAGACCTCATAGAAGTTTGAAATATTAATTACAGAAATATTACTATACAGGAATGAAATCATACATTTGGGGGTTGATTTTTTTTGCAATAAAACAAAGTTGTGGCTTTATTACAACACATCCAAAGTATAATAATAACAATCATTATGATTTATTAGCATTGCGTCAGATTTGTTAATATTTCCCCTGGGGCACGCGCAGTTATGGATCTGCATTTTCAGCTTAACCCCCAGACATTCCAAGAGATTACAAAATGTCACCTGCAAAAATAAATACGTAAATTTACGCCATCTTCCAGGGCAGATTTCAAACTCAAACACTGCCTATTAGATGTTTTTGCTTTTTCTTTAAATAGAAAATGATGGAAACGGCTAACTCATGCTGACAGGGGAGTCAGCTAGGGTCTCACAAACAGGGCACAATAAAAGAGATTTGAATCTGAGAGAAGACAGGGAAGGATGACCACATGAAAGTAATAAACGGCGAAATAAACAGCAAGATTTGCTTTATTGTTCATGTTTCCTCAAAATAACGAGCAGAAGTCAGATTAGGAAAGCACACTTCACATTTCCTTAAGTTTTGGGTTTGTTCAGAACCTCAATTTCCATTAGTTGAATTAAGTAGCCCTTCAGCTCTACCAAGTGCTGTTTTGTTTTAAGACAAAACTGAATCAGGCAACTGAGGCTGGGGAAAAAACAAAGTTCATTTTGTGCATCCCGGTAGACCAATGAGCTTGTAACAGACTCATTCTGTGTGCAGAGCTGCCTCAGATGTGCCAAAACATGACGTAATGCAGGTGAGAATGGACATTAACACAAACTGTATCCTTGTCCATGTAACTACCAACGAGGAGTAACTCTACCGCACCCGAGCACTTGGCTCATGGGTGGCTGTTCTGAAAGGAAGAGAATACTGATTAGTTGTGACAGTAACGGTCCCTGGACAGAAAATCCTGGTAATACTTTGCCACAGAACAGCATACTGCTTTCTGCATCAATTACCTGGAATCGTTCCCGTGTTACTTATATCTCGTCTGAACTTTCTTACTGTAGAAAGACAGCAAGATGTTTTGGGTGGCGTATTTCACTGAGAGCACAGACCTTGGGCGCACATCTCCGTACCTTTTTCAATCCCATTCCAGTGAGCAGAGCTTTGCATTCAGTGCTGCCGTGCCGTGCTCCCGTCAGAGACTCCCAAAGATTAAATGCAAACACCAGCACCAAAAGTAAACCCTCCTGCCCCTCCTGCTACACAACCCATGTTCAAATAACGAGAAGATAGACGCTCCCACAGGGGAAGACGGTTTCAATTTTCTTTGCAAGAACTAATGATTACTTTGGCCCCAGCACCCTGAGAGAGGCACGGAGCCAGAAGTGCTTGTATGGGAAAAGGTGTGGGATGTCCCGCATGCCCAGGGGTAGGGAACACAATATACATGACTTCTTGCTGACTTTGCTGCCTAAGTACTTCAGTGCTGCAAAAAAGTAGGTGTTTTGAGATCACTCTCCTCAGGACACAGTTCCCCTTTCTGGAGGAATTTATCCCACGCTAATGGGTCCTGACTCACGCCCCCGAGTCAGAGTGGGCTTTGGCTCAGTGTACAACTTCCATCTCTGCATGGTGGCTCCTCACAGAAAATTTTTACCTTTCACATGCAAACAAAATGGAATCCTCACTCCTCTGGAAATACGACATGAGCACAAAGGGGAACACCCAGTATCCGGGGTCCTGAGCCCTATTTCAGGTATCTGATGACTCAGCCCAGACCTGCCCTGCCAGTGAGCTACCGCAGTCACTGCCTCTCTGCAAATGTCATCATAAGGTCACATCCATCGACTCAAACGGAAAGAGGAATCAGTCAGAGGGAACATGAAATGCTAATACGAAGCGAACACAACCCAAAGACTACATAAACAAATGCATGTTCCTTGGAGGAAGAGGGAAACCATAAACATTATCTTTTAGTTACTCTTTGCTGTGCAAATAGCATTTATCTTACCTTATAATGTATGTTAGTAAGAATTCTAATGAAAGACTTGTCTTTTTCTTGACCTTTACAAAATCCACAAAATTCAGAGATGTTGCTGCAACCCCATTGCTCCGAGGCTCTTGCAGGGGAGCAGGAGGATGAGAATGGCAATGACAGACACAAGCTGCTGTGAGTACCAAAGGTCCTGGGAAAAACAGCAACTCCAAACCAGCAATGATGGAAAAGTGAAACTGATTTTGATGGGAAACAACCTTTCCACAGTTTTTTTAAAGCAGTCTTTGGAAACATACAATGGGCGTTTACCTCTCCATTCAATCCCTTGGACTAGTCTTTGAACAAACTTTTGATGCATTTCTCTGGTACCCTCTAATTCCTTTAAGACTGATTTGTTTCTAGCTGTTCTGCTGGCGGCATGCAATAAGACCTGTTGCATTGCTCTCCTTCCCTTCCCTCAATGACATGAGAACAGCAGACTTTCTAGATATGGATCTGTCTTTGCTTTACTATTGCCACAAAAACCAAAAGATGGCCCTACCTAAATTCAGCAGCTTGCAGAAATGCCCGTAACTTTGTGCACAACGAAGTTAAAGGAATTACGACTCCCTGTATGCTTGGAGTTTAAGTAAGGCTGGTGGGCACTACCAGAGTGGCAAGGCAGAACGGGACCCTCCTGTGCACAGCCCCAGGGAGGAGAAGGTGGGTTTGGTTCCTGACAGATGGGCTCCAGCCTGGCTTGGGATGAATGCTGAAGGTGGCTTCTGGCCACCCCAACTGGAAATGGGTTTGCTGCCATGGGGCTCAGAAACTCAAAGCAGGGGGACAAGCTGTCATTCACATTGACTCCTGCCTTGCTACACCAGCCCACTCCCCCTCATCGGACAGCCAGGACTGGGACATCACTGGTTGCTGTGCAGATAAGGGCAGGAGAAGAGACAGAACAGGCTGCGCTAAAGGACACTTCACCATCATCTCCATTTACCCAGTGCTGTTTTAGCTGTGTGGTCAAATTCATGTGTAATAAATACAATATCTGAAGCCCTGATCAAATGAACCGTCCTTTATACTGCTACTGAGAACGCTTCGTTGTCCTGCACTGACTGCCTTGAGCACATGCGAGAGAGGAGCAGAGGTTTATGCCTGCTTCACAAATCAAATCACAATGCCACAGGTTTGTTTTGCAGGGCTGACATTTAATTATTTGCCCTACATCTCTCAGGTTAAATTTAGAGCTAAATTTAGGACAAGTGTCTGGACAGAATGTCATATGACACCAGTGTATATCTGTTGCACAACATGCCATACGAACGTGTAACGTTCAACTGGGTTAAAAATAACCGTACACTTACCTAATTCAGCAGGCTTCTGGACCCTATCTACGGAGCTGGGAAGCAGACAGTGCAACAATAAGAGTCACAAGCATACTGAGGGAAGAGACATCACTAAAAGCAAGAAGACAGGATAAAAAAATAGTTTTCTCTATTTGTTGTCTCTTTTTTTGTATTAAGTAGTGATTACTGTACCCTAGTAATTTATGTATGGCAGTCTAGATTATCTTTAAAAAGGGTGTGAATAGGTAAATCACAGTGGAATTGTGAAAAGAATTGTAGGGTTTTTTCCAACCAAAGTGAGAGATCTCCGATTCCTCAAGAGCAAAGTTAAATGGCTGTTAAAACTCGCACCCTAAGCCTAGAA
>NW_009646406.1:998290-1034137 GCF_000708025.1 Charadrius vociferus
TACAACAGGGCTAGATGACACCAGTCAGGGTGGCTGAGGCAGGGAGACCCAGATCTCCAAAGCATCTTTAGCTTCCTGAGCTGCGTGGGGAGATCATAGCTCTGGGGAAAACCTGAGCACAGGAAAAAAAAACCATCATACAAGTGTCAAAACCACAAAGTGAGATGGAAAATCTGTTTAACACCTTTACAGATAAGATGAGAACAAGCACGACAGCACAGATGAAGGCTGGAGTAAAGAGCTGAACTTCAGCCAAGCTGCCTTGATGTTACTGAGAGCTGTAACGATAAGCAGGATGTATTTTCTCCATTTGAGCTGCTGTCATGCTTCTGTCCTTTGGCATTTATTTAGGCCCACCTTGCTGATAAGGAAATATTAGGGTGTTTTCACCAGGCCTTGGATAGCGGGGCTGTCAGCGGTCCGGCCTCATGTGGGTGGTGGCCATCAATGCCGAGCTCTCCTCTGGTGAGAGGAGCTGGCAGTCTCCACGGCTCCTTGCCATGGAAATGTCCTTGTAGGTCCCCACCTGGAGCATAGGGTCCCCGTCCACCCATGTCTCTGGAGCTCCAGCTTGGCAGAGGAAGGGTCACCAGGATGAGAGAGAAAATGCTGAACGCTGTTGGCCATCAAATGGAGGGGCCACCAGCTGTAACGTGCAAATTGGCTTGTTATCAGGGATGCACTGAGAGCTCCGGGGCAGCGTGCAGTGCTACTGAGCAAGCACTGGGGGTCTGCGGGGACCCGACGCTCCCGTGGCAGCTGAGTAAGGAGAGGGTTTTGTTTCAAGGCATTAGAAACGGGATACAAGCAGCTCCCTGGGTCACTAGGGCAAAGCCAGTCCAGCCCAAATGGAGAGAGCTGATGCCTGGGAGCAGCCAAGTAGATGATGGGAGTACCTGCAGGCTCAGTTCGGGTGTAAAAGGGAAGGATAATTGGTCACATCATGGGCACAGCAGGCAGTGCCCGGTCTCCTCAGCCAAAAAACACCCACCGCTGGGTGGGACAGTCTCTTGGGACCAGAGCAAGGCATGTTACTGTGCCAGTGTAGGGAAATCCATCCATCCACTCTGCGCTTGCTCTCCGGATAGCAAAGCGCTTTGCTGTCAGCACAGTGCCTTTCAAAAGTGCTTAAATCATGTTTATCATCTTTTCCTTTAATGAGTGATTTCCTTTTGGCTCGAGATTGTGAGGCAAGTTAAGCTACTCACACTATCTATGAGTGTAGGTGGGTCCATGCAGAGCCTCAAAGATATTTTTATTGAAATGCTGCAAAGACTGAGTCATTTCTTGGTTGGCACATTCTATTTTTCATGAAAATGGTTTTGCTTTCTCTGCTGCAACTGTACATCTTGTCTGTCACATTAGTTGTGGTCACAGTGATATAACACGGATTAATCTCTGATGTAATCTTATTTTCTGTTGTTCAGTACCTAAAAATCGATCAGGCCAGTGGTCAGCTTAAATAGACCCCATCAGCTGACTGTGACAGTGGTCGTTTAGCAACATTTGCAAGAAACTCCTGGCAGGATACGTTGTTCCCCTCAGAGACGTGCTGCCAGCTCATAAAGACTGGTTTAAATCTTCAAAACTTGGCACTTTGCAACCTTTCCAAATATTTTTCTGATTATTTTCTTCTCAAAAGTCCTGTTTTCCTGTAACGCTCAACCCAAATTTAAATCTTGCTAAATTCTTTATCTCCATGACATTTTGAAGCAATGAGTCCAAGAGCTCCAAATAGCACGTTTTTATGGCTATTGTTGTCAAACTTCTGACAGCCTCCTGCTGTGTACCAGCAGAGACCCACATGTGGCTTTGAGCACCGGGAGCAAGGATCTCCATCCCCGACGGATGCTGGCACCGGGAGGCAGGCACTAGGGGAAAGCCAGGCTGCACGCACCAACCTCGCTTTTGACACGTTGAGTCCTACGGAAATGGCATTGGGGCATGCTGCGCACACTTAGTTCAAGTTGCACAGGAAACTGTGGTTAGCTTTAAAATACAGTCACAGAAGAAAAAAAAAAAATAACCCCAAACCCCACACATGCATCAAAGCCTCACTTTTTCAGGCAGCAGCTCTTGATGGACTTGCCAGCAGACTCACCAGGGCAGCCTGTCCAACACGTCGCACCAGCAAAGCTTCAGACACATTCGTGCCTGGCAAGACCCAAAGCACTGCCATCACAAAAAGGTGATTGGTAGTGTAAATTTTCACCAGTGTTATGAAATATCTCTGGCTATTGGTCCACTGCTCAGGATGTGAAGAGGAATGGAGTGTTTCATAATAATTTTATCAATTTTTTTTTTTTTTTTAAAAAGGGGGGGAAAAAAAGAAAGATTTACCAGAAAGCACTGGAGTAATTGGAGGGTGCTGTCCTCATCACTCATCTTTGTAACCACAATCCATACCACATGTTGGGCTTCAGGATCAGTTTGTTTCTGCTCTATGTCACACTGTATAACAAAGCATGGGAACCAGTATTTTTTAATGGCATGTTCAGGTATATTGGTTTTGTACCAGAGAAGCTGATGGAGTCACAACAGAGTAAGTGAGGACAAAGCAATCGGTCAAAACCCACTGAGGTCTCATAACACGCTGACCTTCCCGTCATGCAAAACACACACATGAATAAGCACTCATGCTCTTCACATGTATATGTGCACGTGTACAGATGCACAGTTCAAGAAAAACAAGGAACTACTGGAGTCCAGTGGAGGGCTACAAAGATGATCAAGGGATGGGAGTGTCTCTGTTCTGAGGAAGGGCTGAGAGACCTGCGTCTGTTTAGCCCGGAGAAGAGAAGGCTGAGGGGGAATCTCATCAACACTTATCAATATCTCAAGGGCGGCTGTCAAGAGGATAGGGCCAGACTCTTTTCAGTGGTACCCAGCAACAGGACAAGGGGCAACGGGCACAAACTGGAACACAGGAAATTCTATTTCAACACGGAGAATATTTTCTTTACTTTGAGGGTGGCAGAGCACTGGCACAGGCTGACTAGAGAGGTTGTGGAGTCTCCTTCTCTGGAGACATTCAAAACCTGCCTGGATGTATTCCCATCCAACGTGCTCTAGGTGACCCTGCTTTGGCAGGGGGGTTGGACTAGGTGACCTCTGAAGGTCCCTTCCAACCCCTACCATTCTGTGATTCTGTGATATTTTACTGGAAATCTGCTGTACTTGGGTGAAGAGGGTGAAGTCCTTTACCTGAGATATCCATTACAGTTACAAGTTAGCGTGACAAGACAGCAGCTGGGGAAAATATTGCAGAAGGTGTGAGCTTTCTCCAGCTTTCTTCTGATAAAGAACTCCTCATATAGTTAAAACTCTACTTCCAGATGCTTTCCATCTGTCCTTAAGTTCTTCACTGCATGCTGCAAAATTGACAGACAAGGCCAGGGAACGCAGTCTTTTGCATTTATTTACGTAAAGAGCAAGCAGATCTTTAGTTACTAGAAAACACTATGTCCCTGTTTATTTTAGTGGAACTGTACTCACTTTTTTTCCAGAGAAGGTGCAGCTCAGGCCAAGAAGCACAAGAAGCACTTTGGAGAGAGGCATGTACGTTCCACCAAGAGATTTTTAAAATTGTCTCAGGTCTGTGAAATAACATGACATGCAAATGGCCTACACTGACTCACCATACGAAGCTCTCATGCCACATTAACATGTTTCCTTTTTGAGCTCCAGAGTGATATCCTATGTCTGGTAAGAAAAAAACAGTAGGACTTCAGGTTCTTTGGACACAAGTGAAAAGCTCCCTGCTGTTCCCATATGGTTCAGGGTAATTTGCTGAAAACCACAACTGCAAAGAGACCTGGAAATGGCCTGATGACGTGCTTGTGCAGAGAGTCCACCACTCTGTCTGAGCACAGCAGCAATGAAATATAAAAAAAAGGTGTGCATTATGCAGATGGTTAGGCTAAATCAGAGCAAGCAGAAAAAAAAGAGTTTGTCTTAGGAAGTATATGTCTTTACCATTGTGGGTGGACAGGTCAGAGTTCTGCACTGGCTAAGCATCCTCAGGAAAAAAAAATCATCATAAAGATTAGCAGCAGAGTATGCACATTAGCAGAAAACCAAAAGAAATTACATAAAAATAGAGCTAAAAGTACATATAAGTAAAAGGGCATAACCCAGATACAAGCATGGGACTCTGTATCTATTTTGCTTGTTTTGCAGAGAAAAAACACACTTTGCTGCGCAAATCAAACAAAATACTGCTGAGAGAACTGCAGTGTGGAGGAAGACAAAAAAAGATAAAATTTGTCTATCTCTGCATACACTGCTGTAGATATACATGCAGATGCAAAGAGGGGACTGGGACAATAAGAAGCAAGTCAAGCAGCTTCTGAAAAATCAAAGAAATCTAACCCTCCAATTCTGTTTGCAACACCTGTATTTTGGAGGTGCCCTGGGAACTGATCACACTGATTTTTTTTCAGTAGATTTTGAAGCTTTCAGGCGGACGTTTTCCCCGAAGTGTTACATGTGTCAAGGAAGGGCCATTTGCCCAGAAAAGGGTGTTAACATGACTTGGCAGATCACTGCATAGTGGCGCACAGAAGAAATATTTGCCAGGCCAAGCCCCACAACTCCCCCCCGCTGAGTGGAGATCGGCAGGAGATTTGCATCCATATTGAAATTTATATTGCTCCAAATCATAGTTTGGTATAATTAAAACAAAGGGGGCTGGACTGCGGGCAAAGGCTGTTAAAAACTTTTCTCCCCCAACTCTGCTCCCTTCCTTTGCAGGAGAAATCTTTGAAATGCATGTGGTTCAGTGCATAGAGCGCTGTGTGTTGGGAAAGGCACAAGACACCTACTGCTCTCCCAACTCATTGTGAGCGTCTAGAGGTCCCCAGCAGTCTCACATGAGGTACTTGCTGCAGCTGCAGAACAGCAAAAGACAGGTTTTGTTGACCTAGTTGGATGAACACAGGTAGGTGACTTACTTTCAAACCCCACCGTACCCTTGAATTTAAAAGAAGAAAGCTTTATGGGGACCTTTTTGGTTGGAGATGTTCAGAAACAGCAGTGTTTCTAAAGAATTTAAGATGAAAAGGAGGAATGACTGAGTAGTAACTTTGCTGTACGTGTAAAAGAGCTCTACCGGTAAACTTAGTGCTGTGCATTGAATGGTGGCATCCCAGAAAATAAAAACTAACTGGGATGATGTCAGTAGGCACTGACTGAATTTAAATCTGTCTTGCAAGACACAGACGGGAGATTGTAGAAGGCAGTGAGATGATTCATCATTGCAAAATCAGAATTTATAGCAGATAATATGGAGTCAATAAAAACAAAAAGACAGAACACCACCATGCATAATATGACACATATGTGCACAACTGGTTGACTCAGCCCCAGAAAAGCCTAGGATGGATCTGGGAAACTGAGTATGTGCAGCTTCTGCCCACGTGTGAGTCCATCTAATCTGTCCCTCAACTGTAATGTGTCCGCCACTTTGAAATCTATTTACATACCGCAGAGCTCTGACGCATACATGCATTGGCCTGCTTTATCTTAATTGCTGCCCAACCCTACTCACTTAGCTGCCTACATCTACCTGACTTGCCCATCGGCCTTGTCAAAAAGGTGCAAAAGATCTGAGGGGCACAGCCCTTCCCACGCGTGTTGGCAGCATTTCCAATAAAGTGTCTCTTCAAATGAATCAGCAACATACCAGACATGCCCATTAGTCTTGCACATTTCAAGACCATTCTCTTACAGCTTGCCCTCAAAGACCTCCACCCCCAGTAATAAAAAACTCCGGACTTCCAAAATTTATAACCATAAACAAATCAAATGCTCAAGATCACTTAAGACATTTTGAATGGGACTGATTCTGGAACAGAAGCCTCATTTTTCATCCCGTATCTGCCAGGCTTATTCTGTGCCCGGTGGAAAATTAGTAGCTGGGACTGTATCTCATTTTCCCACGTGTAAAACCTGTGACCAGGCACTTTCTCCAAGACTGCAGCAGTCGTGTCCACTGAATTGATCTCTGCAGAGGTGGTAGGACAAACAGCTCATCTGAAAAAGATCCTCAGGAGCTGTTTAGCATCCATCCATGCAGAAGGATCCATTCAAGAGACCATCACACTCTGAATTATACTGATGAATATATGTCAATGGTGCCTATGGGGATCTGGGCTTGCAGATTTATAAAATTTCAAATCTTTGGAGTTAGACATTGATGTTAAACTTAAAAAGAATGGTGATATAAATGCTGTCATGTTGGTAATTTCTGGATTGAATATTCCTGTTGGAAAACCCGCCTGCCTCCTGGATGCTTTTCTCCATGATGCAATATGATGCAACGAATTTGCTGCCTGGCCCCTGAGTGCAGTACTAAAGTAAAATCTTTGCACCAGCTTGTCAAGAAGCTGGACAGATCTGTTTTATATTCCCTCAGTCTGTATTTAGTCCACTTTGTCCTCATAAAGAGCCCTGCCCATATAGATATATATGTTTATAAAAACACCCATTCGTTTTGTACGCAGAACATTTCAAAGTACTGTCGTCTCTGTAAACACTTAGACCAAAACTCTTTTGGCATTGAAAGCGCTGATGCCAGAGCAATGAAAGAGACTCTTTTCTTTGCCTCAACACAACCCTTTCTCATCTTTGCTATTGTGCGCTACCGAGCAGAGCTGCGTGATTGTCTGCCACAACAGTGCACCACATATCATCACTATTATCGGGGTTAAGAATTGTACCAGGAAAAAAAACCTCATCACTGCAAGCTGATATTTCTCATACAAAGTCTGATTCCAGAAGCAGATTCTTGATCTGTTTGTAAACATGCGGTATAGTCTTCCTTTAAAAAGCAAAATCTAATAAAATAGGTCAGAGTTCTTGCTACATTTCCATTTAACTTAATATTGAACCTAAAAGAAGTGTTGAAATAACAAAAATGACCTTACTTCAGAAAATAAAATTTTCCAAGTAGTGTAATTGCTTTTGAAACCAATCACGCTTTATAAAAATCAGAATACTAAACTTCCTCTGTCATCAATTCATAAATTTTTAAAGAACTTTTCAAACCATCACTGCATTCAGTATGCTGATGACAAACCTACTAGGGACAAGGAGATGCATCCTGTCCTCAGCTCTTCTACTTACTTGATTACAACAGCAATGAATACAACCAATTCCCTTTCAATTTACATCACCTTCATTGAGCTTATGACTTGGCCAAAGAATTAAATAATTGTGTCTCAACAGAAAATTAGTAACTAGAAATATTATCAAAAGAAACCTTATGAAAGTTGTTGCCTGTGTAGTCTTTGCTGGCAAATAAGTAATGCTACTTTTTTAAAAACATGTCAATTGAGTAATTTTCTGGCTGATGCAAACAGCTTGTCCTATATTGGTGGTGTTACCTGCCAGCAGAGAGAGTCCAAGTCTGGAATGACAATGGCCAAGGCAACCTGCAATTGTGCCGTGCATGGCCTAGACGATAGACAGCATCATCAGTACCAACATATGGTCAGTCCCTTGCTCTGGTCCCCAGGGGAGGGGAGGAGGGATGGACACCTCCAACCCTCTCTGAGAGACGAGGGATGGGTCTTGCTCTCCTTACTCTCATAGTGTGGGTGTGAGGCCAGAAAGACTGGCACTCCTGCATGACATTCAGCTTTTTCTGCATATCCTTAGGGGACTGTCTTCTTTAACAGCTTTACAGAGAGAAGGTCAGCTATGAACTCTTTTCTAAGGGCTAAATGCCTGCTGAAGTTGAAGGCCGTTTCAGCATGCACAGATAAGTGAACACCAAGTAAGAAATTCATTATTTGGGTGATGCTTTGGTTGATTTGATTGACTGTTGTGTATTTTCCCAGGGAAGAGGAGGACAAAGGTGGCACACACATCCCCATCATCCGTGAGGTCAGACAAATCTCTTTGCCTATTCATGTGTATGTCAAAGAATCTCAGGGAACAGCTTTCTTTCCTTAAATCAAAGCAAACTCCCAACTCTTAAATAAACTGCTGCCCTCTCAGTGCACAGTGCGTGTGTCAGCCAAGCTCAACCCAGATGTTTCCAGCTATTTGTTGTCATTTGGATCCAAGTTTGGCCCCCTAGAGAAGTGAGCACGTGGCACTCTGTTCTTCAGGAAAATTACCTTAGTATGGTGTATCGACAGCTGGGGTGAGGTGGTGTCATGAGTGCAGGAAGCCAAGCACACAGTAGATTCAAAGTGTCTGTTCAAATTTGAGCTGAGCCACATTTTTATATGGGGACTTCCCTCAGAGAAAATCATGCATCAAAATGCATTTTTTCACACACGCAGCAACCCAAAAGCAGTTACTCATTACAAGAAAAGGGTAACAAATCAGGAATGCAACCAAAGCTGTGTTAAGGAAGCAACTCTTAGTTCCAAGTCTTCAACAACAGCATCTGTAGTTATGGACAACTCCTGTTTGGTTCATGACATGTTTCAAGTCCTACCTCAGGTACCCCCTCCTCTGTGCAGAATGCAGAACATGCCTCAGCACCTGCCCAGCTCCTTTGCCCAGATTCGTCCCACATAAATGTAGGCACTGAGCAATGCTCCACAGTCTCATCACCTTACACCCTCCTGAATCATGAGAGAGAGAGAGAGAGGTGGTACCTCCTTGGGCACTGTGCAGAGCTTGGGTGGGCTGCACTGACCTCTCAGGATGTTTTGTTTTTTTTCATCAGCTTCAGAGTCAGTTAATCTTCTAACTTTGGCACCTCTTTGAAATGCCTAGAGATAACCAGGATGCCCTCTACTCAATTAAAAACCCCACATGTGGTTACATCTTTCTGGAGGTTAGACCCATATCCAGCAAGTTTGTCCCACACCAGCCATTTAAATCAACATACACCAAAACCAGCATAAAGACAGCGCTGAGCGAGGCTTGGCTATGGTCTGCGCGTTTCCCAGCTTGACCCAGCCAGCTCCATGGATGTCAGAGACTCTGAGAGCTGCTCAGATCCACATGGTAGTGTTCCACCAGCCTCGCTGGTCATAATGGTGCAAGTACAGCCCAGCCCACCGCCGTCCCCTTTGCTGCTGCTTAGCTGCACCCCTCATTGAAGGGTCTCTTCCCACTTTATGCTTCTTGGGGGCTGTGGCAGGATGGGACCCTGGATCATGATGGCTCCTAGCATGGCCTGAGGAAGTCTTATGGTTTATTTTGACAAAATCGGAACTTCGTAAAACTGTCACACTCCTGTTCCGGTTAAAGTGTATGCCTGTACTGCGAGGGTGAAGAGGTAGAACTTGAGATTTTGGCCAGCTTTAGGACAAAGAGTTATTGCACTCTGACTCGGCTTTATGCAAACGCAAAGGGATTTGCTGTGTGGCTTTACTGACTTGCAAAGCCAGTTCTGTTGGTAGGCCCCCAGCAAGACGCTGGAAAGCAGTGCACACACTCCAGAAGACTCCGCTTCTAAAGAGAGCGGTCAAAGTCGACCATGTCACTGCAAAGCTCGTTGTCAAGAGGCAAGAAATTAAAGCAATGATGGAAGCTGCGTCCCAGCGGAGCGCAGAGCTGGCCGGCAAGCGCAACAAGATGTAGGCATCCTTCTCACTCTGTGCTAGGAGGGAGAGCCCTGGCGTCAGGGTTTAGTCCATCTTCGTCCCTTGGTGACCCTCTTCTGGCTGTTCATGGAGAGCGTTTGCACATTCCCACATGTTGCAATCGGTAGCAAAATTTAAGCAGCAAGCATAGTTCATTGGAGCAAGGGGAGAGCTGCAAACGATGGTCTTTGTCCCAGGAGGAGTAGTGTGCTCGCTGTCTCTCTCCCTTTGTCACAGGTGCACATCCCGCTCGCAGTGGCAGGAGTGACTTTTGTATTTTACCATGACCTGTGAGTCAGTGCTGCGGCCTCCATAGCCTCCGTCTTTGCGTGTGCTCTAAAATCCTTTGGGTAAGGTACAGCAATGACACTGGGGCCAGTTACTACATGAGCAGAATTCTTCCCCATGTTCCATTCCCAGTGTGGACAGTTCAATTGTTTGGGACTTGATCTGCTGGAAGCTAATAAATCTATCCAGGACGCTGGATGATCCAGCAGTTTACCAAGTCCCCGAACCGAGTGCCTCATACACCTGTTGAATGCACCATTTCGTTTCTTTTCTGCCAGAACAGGAATCGACCTCAAGTTTGGTAAGATTTTATGTGGCTAAATGTGTGAAGAGGAAACGAGCAATCCAAACTAACGAGCAGAAGTAGAGTTGAATGAGGTGAAAGAGGGAGAGAAAAATAAACTGGCAGCAGAGCTCACAAAATTGAGAGTCGGGCAAGGGCTGAGCTCCCCCTGCCACAACATCAGACTGCGTAACACAGGGCTGCCTCTGCCTGCACACGGTCTCATCCGACTTCATGTATCTCTGTTGTTCCAATTATTCACTTAATAAAACAAATTAGCATGATGGTACAGTATTGGTAATAGGAGCAATGTACTGAAAGGGACCCATTGCATTTTTAAGTCTTGTCCCCTGCAGTTGTTAGTAAACATTATGTACAATCCTCATTCAGAGTATAACGAGGCCCATCGAAAACAAGCAAGGAAATCTGGGCTAGACACAGTAAAGGGTTGCAAGAATTGCTGAGCTGGGCAATGCAAATCCTGATTTATAGCCAAATGGGGCTTGAGATTCAGGAGCTCAGGTTCCTTCTGCAGTCAGTGGGGATTAGCTGCTGTTCCCGAGCCTGGCTGTCAGTGAAGAAGTCGTGTAAAAATCTGGGTAGTGGAGCACCGCCGCCCCCCCCTCTAGCCATGTTTAAAATACAGTGGCTCTTGCTGAGTATTGCTAGGGGCTTGGACCTGACAGCCCGCTGCAGCCCCAGGGTGAGGAGCCCTCCAGGTTTAACTCCCAGGACATCAGCTGGTGATCGGCCACTTCCGATGGGGCTCCGGTGTGAGAAAAGCACGAAGCTGCTCAGCCTGAGCAGTGCTGGGTGAGTGGGGACGCAGAGCTTGCAGCTCCCAGGAGACTCTCGATGCCTATGGGAGAGTGCTAAGCGGTTTAGGCACCTCCAGCATTGGAGGGCTTTCAAAAGGCTGTAGCTTGCAATGGCAGTATGCAAAGGGACGGTGTCCAACATGGCTCGAGCCCCAGCTCCCGTTACACCCGGTGATATATTGTTCAAGACCTCTCTCCTCTATTACAAACTTTTTTCTAAATCACTCACGGCCCTTTATTTCTTTTGCTGCCAACTCTGTCCTTCAGCTGAACTGGCTCTTCGTTCTCCCTGGTGTTATGCCCTTGCTTTATTTATAGAAAGCACTGGTTTCCACTCTGGGATACTTTCTCGCTAGCATTAAGCTGGCCAAGTTCCCCTTGTCCCAGACAGGCTCTCGGTTCCCCGGCTCTGCTTATCTCTCCCTGACTGCACCTGTCTGATCCGAGACTGCCTTTCTTGAACATTGCACACAATATTTGGGAGAAGATCTCATTAACATCTAGTTTAGGACGTTAATACTTGCTATTATTAAGTATTGTGATTATTAGCATCTCTATTATTTCAGGAGGCTGAACTGTCAGAACTACCAGATTTCCCCCTCAAAGGATAGTTGTTTTTAAAAACTCCTCCAACACCATGGAAATCCTCATTGTGTGGCATAGCACAATTAAAAGCTCCTTTGACACCAAAGGATCCCTTTAACAACATGTTTCATTGTCACTGTTTGAACTAACTCTTCTGAAATAGGCTTGTCTATTTCTGCATTTTCCTTGCAGGCAGCAAAAGCGAGAGAGGAAAGTTGCTAAATATGAAGTATATGAAGATTTCCTCCTGAAAACGGGTTGCAAATTGCCTGACAGTGTTACTCTAAGGC
Source organism: Charadrius vociferus (assembly GCF_000708025.1). Taxonomy (NCBI): domain Eukaryota; kingdom Metazoa; phylum Chordata; class Aves; order Charadriiformes; family Charadriidae; genus Charadrius; species Charadrius vociferus. The sequence continues at coordinate 1,010,103 of NW_009646406.1, forward strand.
ACCTGCTGGATCTTTTACTGTAATTACAGCAGCTGCCGTTGCCTCCCTTTGCTCCTGAGCTGTGGTCTGGTCAATGCGGTCACCAGCAGTGCAGAGAGGTGCTGGTGGTGTAGCTGGCAGCTGATGGCAGGAACAGCAGGGAGTGAGTCAGACCCACGTTCCTGGGGCTCAGCCTCTGTGCCCCATCATCACTGTCAAGGTAGAGGACAAGGGAGCCAGACCCCTTCCATGGTAGCTACAGCCCAGTTTGACCACATGGATCTGCAGAGCTTGAGGTTGGGCACTAGGAGCACAGAGTTCTCCAGCGGATACCAGCATGAGGGACAGAAATCTTCCTCAACTTAGCAACGCAACACAACTTGCGCTTGGGAAGAAAGTAAGTCAGGACTGCATAGTGCAGCTTAGCAGCATGACAGCAATTAATTGACGATGCTGTCTGCTCAGGAATTGGATTAGGCCAAGATGACATGAAGACCTTATTGCGGCCTTCCAGTACCTAAAGGGGGCCTACCGGAGAGCTGGGGAAGGACTTTTTACTAGGGCATGTAGTGATAGGACAAGGGAGAATGGCTATAAACTGGAAGAGGGGAGATTTATATTAGATATGAGGAAGAAACTTTTCACTATGAGAGTGGTGAGGCACTGACACAGGTTGCCCAGAGAAGCTGTGGATTCCCCATCCCTGGAGGTGTTCAAGGCCAGGTTGGATGGGCCTTTGAGCAACCTGGGCTGGTGGGAGGTGTCCCTGTCTGTGGCAGGGGGGTTGGAACTAGATGATCGTCAAGGTGCCTTCCAACCCAAACCATTCTATGATTCTATGAAGTTGCTGAAAGCATTCACAAAGTCTGCATTTTATTTCTGTCTTGCTGAGTTTGTCTGCTACTGAAGGTGGGGTCTAAAGCGTGCCTCTTGCACAGGGAGGTCCGAGACCTGCAGACTCCAATGACGTTCCACAATTAGCAGGGCTTCTGTGCCTGAGGGGGAGGGCAGTGGTGCTTGGATGGCTCCACCACACTATCCCTGCAAGCACAGACTGCACTGAAAGAACCCTGAGCCTCCTCACCCCCTTGCTTCCCATTTCCATCGTTGGCCATTAGCTCTGTTGTGCTCCTGGCCCCACACAACCATGCAACACTTGGGGAGTGTTAACCTGCCTGGGCAAATTGCAGCCTATTGGCCTTGCTTAGCACTTCTCTCAGACCACACAGGGACATCCTTAACCCCCAGGACTTTCACCATGGTTGGATTCTTTCCCTCCAGGTGACTGTGGACCTTGCCCTAAAATCGCTCCAGAGCCCATGCTTGCATGGGAGCAATGTGGATGGGCGACAGCTCTGAAATTCTGCTTCCACCCTTTTGTGAGTGACACAGGATGGTTTTCTCCACTTATTTATTAGAGGATTAGAGTTGCAGTAGAAGAGGCCCCAGACTGTTTTATAGTTCAGTGTTTTTCAGCAAATTGGTTGTGACCCCTGTAGCCTCATGCAAGGCAACCAAGAGGGTTGTGATATGTTGAAACGTTTATTGCTCTATAAAATGAATACAGTCCTGCTCCCTGACACCCCCCCGCCAATGTCTAAGGTCAACTATGCTCTGTCAGCTTCTCCAAATAAGCAAGTCAGTCCAACAAGCTTTGATACTTTTTTCTCTTGCTTTTATAACAAATATACTGGGGTCAAGGGAATATTTGTGTTAGAATGAGGGGGGCCACCACCCAGTGGAGGCTGTTAAACATAGATCCAGCTTACAGAAGGCTCATTTGGTGTAGATAAAGCCATTTGTGTTTTAATTCTGTATTTAAACACTTAGGTGATTTTCTTTTAAGTAAATGCACTGATGTGTTGTTTACATAGACGTAAAGGACCTGTCTGTCATTACCAAAGTCTCTACTCCTGCTGAGTTACTCATGCCTTACAGAAGATGCATTGAATGCACTTTCTTAAATATATCTTAAATCCTACCTGAATCCTTTCAAGCATTCCAGGTCTTTGGGTTTTCAGTCTAGTCTCAGTCTGAAGTGATAATTCTGCACCAAAAAGTTTATCAGCAAGAGCTATTTAACACCTAGTCAGGTGTTAAGCCTATAAATAGTTTATCTCTTGGCAACATTTAGACCTTGAGGCATGAAAAGTCACTGGCTTGCTTTGGCTATGAGGCCAAGTCTGTTTGAAGGAATAGCCTGTTTAAAGGAGTCCCCAACCCAAACCAAATCAAACAACACCCCCATCTCAAAACACCAAAACATAATGTGCCCCCCCCCGACCCAAATCAAACCCCAAAGCAAATAGGTTCTCTTAAAAACCCCTTTTACTTATTGGTGAGAAGTCTCACACTGGATTAATTTCCTTGTTGGGTCACTACAGACACTGCCTGTACTCATTCTCTATTCACGGAGCAACACCTTACCTGGTGAGGAGCTTTCCTCCTTTCCATCCTTATCACCGTGTTTTTCAGAAATTAGATTCCATGGGATTAGAAGCTTAAAGCCGTCAGTAATAGAGGTATGAAGTCCAATGCTTTGCCCTGACAAAGCCTTGAAACGAAATCACTTCAGCCACCTTGTTTTCTTACCTTTCCACATTCTCTGAGTAAAACAGGGTCATTTCCTTTTGTCAGACGTCCACCAGCAGAGGCACTTTGCATAATTTTCTCACACCTCAGACTAGCTGATGCTTTGGACCCAGCAGATTAAGGAGAGGTTTCCACTGTTCAGGCAGGGGTGGGGAAGGAGACATGGTGTGTTTTTTTCCTAAGCAGTCTGTTTCAAGCCTCTTTAAAGTTGCAGGGAAAGAACCTGAAAATGTGAAACTCCCACATTTAAAAACTGGCAAGCACAAAGAACTTTCAATTTCTATTTTTTGGAATTCCTGATTGTTGAGATGACCTCCAGATGCAGTAGAGGGGAGCAAGCTGAGTGCTGAGATACGAGTGCTCCTAACTAGTCATCTTGAATTGACTCCCACTGCTAGACACGTTCCCCAGCCGTGAGATCAGGCTGTTATGCAGAGGTCCTTGCCCTTTGTGGATTTTGTAAGGTGCAGGCACTTCCTCAGAGGTCTATGAGCAGGCAGAGAAACACATCCTGCAGGAAGAAATCTGAACATCAGCAGGATTTGGTCCCTACCATGCAAAGAAAGGACAATAAGGTATGTGTGACAGATGGCAGGTGGCACCTATATCCACTTTGTGGTCCATTTCCCTTATGCCCTTCTACTGATTATTTAGAACATAGTGGGGACCCCGTGGTGAGAGCTATCATCAGAAAGCACGAGACCCTCTCAAACGAAAAACCAGAACACGATAAAGAATTTAGTCATCCTGTCAGATGACTACAAAAAAAGCCAGCATGACCTTGAGGCCGTGCTATGAGAACATGATACCACAAAAATCGTAATGTTATTAAGCATGTTATTTATGGTTTATAGGGCGGTATTTAGGCCAAGTCACACCACCTAAAAATCATATTCTTTGCAGTGCTAAGTGCAATCCTCTTGCAAGAAATCCTTAGGGCCCAGACTCACATATAACAGATGAGGAGGGGAATGTTTCTCCGGTTATTGCTGACCATAAATATAAAATAGATCCCTCATTTGAACAGGCAAGAAAAAAAAAACACCCGTTGTCAAAAGAGTGGTGTCAGTGGCCACTGCACAGCCTGGATTCCCTCCCTGCTGGAAATCTCTCATGGATATCAAGTGGGTTCCTGGAGGTGGGCCAAGTGCAATCCAGGCCACAGCGATACACATATGTGGCGATTTAAGCCTAATTTTGAGCCATGTTTACAAAATGTTGCTATTGAAGCCGATTTCGATGGTTGAAAGAATACTCCTGATATTTTTGGTTAAATCAATCATCCTTATTCATTATTTTAATTGGGATAAATTGAGAAACCGTGTCCTTACTGGGAAGAGAAAGCAGTCCCGCGGAAGCCTGTCTCCTCAGATCATCGCCCTGGATCCGATACTCCAGGCCAGGTCCCAAGGAGGCTCAAGTGGCTCCCACCGGGCTTGGGCTGCGCCTGGGCGGCACTCCTGCCGGCGCCGACCTTTCTGCTGACACTGGAGCTGCTCGAGGTTCACCTCGGCGTTGGTGGTAAGAGAAGAAGGTGGCCCTGCCAGCAAAGGCAGAGCTGCACAGCCCCTTGCAGAGCCTTGGTGCTTGTGAACCAGCATAGCCTACACTTGTCCAGCCCCAGAAGCAGGCTAAACTTGCAAAGACGCTTATAGTCACTTGGAAAGCCATTTGGTAACTGGGAGCCATCACAGCTGGCCACCTCTCTGCACGTGAGATGCACAACAGAGGGTGAGCTTTCTGCTTTCTTCATCCAGATGTTGATGAGTGAGCTTTGCCCGCCTCAGATGATGGGCAACAGCTCATGGAAAAAACCAAAAAGCTGGAGCTACCCATCACCCGGGAGAAAGGTCACTTCAGACAGCAGGTGAGCAGGTTGCAGAGAGGGCAGCCAGAGTCACAGGGAGGAAACGGGGACAGGGACAAAAGCAGCAGCGGCATCATTGGGAAGCTCCCAAAAGAAAAACAGAGGATCTCCCAAAGGGATTTGTACTGAGCTGGAGCCCTGCTCTGTCACCGCGGGAGGAATGGCCTTTTCTGGGAACTTGGCCATCCTAGACTCGCTGCGGGGAGCAGGAATTCACGCAGGGATTTTGTGCCAGTGCCGAGCCAGGAACAAGGCAGGTGACTGTCAGCCACCCCGTCGTATGCGGCTCTGGCAGGAGGTGGGATTGCTATCGAGCCTGGACACGAGGCAGGTAAGTAACAAACATGCTTTGAGCATGGCACGTGTGTGACACACCTCCACGAGGAGCACGCACACCCCCAGTGTCAGCTAAACTCCCCGCGACTCACCCTGCTCACCAAAGCACTCCGGCAAACGCAGAACCACCCGGACTAGCAGCATCACCGATGAGGGCAGGAGTACCACAGCCGCGGGCAGTGTCTTAAACAGTTGGGAACAAAGGAGATCCAAACTGTCCTTCAGCTCTACCAACGAGTTATGAAGAGACCAGGAAAAAAGTCACATAATGCCACACTTCAGTTTCGCCACGAAGAACAATATTGCTGCACTTCTCACATTTTCTCTGCAAGTTAGTAGACATGTTAAACAACTGAAATACTGGGGGGAAAGGTGCTAAAATGGGCTATATACCAGCAGCAGCACATGCACCCATGCACGTGTGATATGCACATTGCATAAAGCATCGCTAGTCTCATCTTGCTGCCGGTCTGTAACGCTAACGACAGTGGATTAGGCTCCTTTTAGGTGATTTGACAACAGACAGGATATAAAGCCGGGACACGGAGACTTGTACTACTTGGACGAGATATGTCACAACATGTTCTTCAAAGCTGATATTTCCAGGATTCAGCCCTTGGGAATGTAAACCTGAGGAGCTGAGTATCATTGGAGAAAACCACAGAGCACGCAGTCCGCTAGGAAAATAAATCCACTTGGAGACTGCCTAAGTTTGGCTATATATGGACATTTCTAGAAAGTGAGAACCGCAATGTTTTTTCCATCAATACTTCAAGGGCTTTCTCCAGCCTCTCCCAAAGCCCTGTATTAAAGTGGTTTAGCAGAATAATCCTGTCTTAACAGAGGGATAACAGAGACATGGAGAAGTGCTTGGTCAGAAGAGCAGCCAGGCCAAGAATAGTGTCCAAAGACAGTTCGCAAGCTGTTACAGCTTTGGGTCTAACTCTGAACCTTGTCTCAGTTCTCTCAATTGTAAATTGAAATCCTGACCCTACTGAGACAAGACAAATTATTTTACCTTGCAAAAATAAAGAGGAAGGAGGAAATCAGTTCAGCTTATGATCTCAAAGCCCAGATCATGGACCTAGTCTGCATCTATAAGCATTTTAATAGTGAGGGCAGGGAATCCTGGTGGTAGGCTATGTTAATAACAATAAATAATCCCAGTACTGTCCAAGACTAGTTAATGGGGCACAGAAACAGACTCCTTTCTTCACTTTTTCTTATCCACTGTGCCTGCATTCCTGGCTACAGCATGTGCCTGCAAGGGGCAGCACAGCCTCACGACGAGACTGTGGAGAGGGCACAGGCTGAGAGAGAAAAGCTGTAGACTCAAATATTGCAGGTTCAGAGGGGATTTGAGGCAATTAATGGTTTCCTGCAGAGGAAGCCTCTCTTTTTTATCACCAGGAATTGCTTCTGAAAAAATTCATGTCATACACTTAGTGACACAGTGTGATGAATCTGGAAAGTTACAGACTGGTTTTGGGGACCAGACTCAGTGCAAGATACTACAAAGAAGGTACAAAACAAGCTACCGGTAGGCAGTGGTGGAATAATACAACGTGGCGAGAAAAAATGGAAAGCATCCACATGGCACTATTTTAGATTAATGTACTGCTGGTTCAACAGATTAAAATTGTGAACCTCGGCATCAGGCTAGCTGGTTTTTGTTAACTAATTCTTCTTCTAGTGCTCCTTTTCATTTGTTTTCTTATAATCATAGAATCATTATGCCTGGAAAAGACCTTTAAGATCATCAAGTCCAACCGTTATCTAACTCTACCAGGTGCACTCCATCCCCTGCGTATCCAAGCTTGGTAAAAATAGATGTAACTGCTGCATAATGGAAACACGCTGGTAACAAAAAACATTGACATTACACTGGTCGTGCTGGGAATCAGTGGGATCAATGCAGTCTGAATCAGGGCATCCACTTTGAAATTAGTACTGAACTCCACATTTTAGTTCCTTCTTCTCTGGGAGAAATTACAAAATGGACAGAGTATTACATACCAGATCACCACAGGAACGGTGATGAGTCGTATTGCTAGAATCACTCACAGTCCCAAAACTATATCATGATGCTTCAGAGCCTTTGCAGTGTGAGGCCAGTGGCCCCATTATCCAAGGGCTGTGACCATGCAGCATCTCCAAGGGCACCAGCAGCCAAAAGAGGACAGTGGGCTGTAATCCTCTCATTCATCCTCCTTCCTACACACCCTCCCCAGTGGCAATCCAGCCCTGGAGGGCTCCTCAGCTGTAGTGTGGAAGAGGTAGAAAAGGTCATCAGGAGCAGAGGGTCTCCAGGGCCAGATGATGTGAACAAGAATGGAGCAAGAAAGGGCAGGATGTGAACCTGGCATCTCAGATCACATCATACCATGGCAGTACTTTGGTACTGCTCAGCAACATGTACACTGCACTGTGTTATCACAGCGTCCGTCACTCTGTGTAAGAGGTGATTCATTACCTACAAACCACAGGGACTCTACTGACTTATGCCTGGTGAATGTCTTGCCCAAAACAGAATAGACATTAGGAAAAAAATTTTCATAATGAGGGTGGTGAGGCACTGGCACAGGTTGCCCAGAGAAGCTGTGGCTGCCCCATCCCTGGAGGTGTTCAAGGCCAGGTTGGATGAGGCTTTGGTCCAGGTGGTCTGGTGGGAGGTGTCCCTGCCCATGGCAGGAGGGTTGGAATGAGATGATCTTTAAGGTCCCTTCCAACCTAAACCATTCTATGATTCTATGATTTCCAGTGTCATAACAGCATGTTCCATTCACAGCTCTCCTGCAGGCTGCCCGATCTCTATTCTAGAACAAGCTTGCTGGAAAACTACCAAATTGGAAAGGCAGCATCTGACACTGCTTTGCACCAGGCTGCAGTGCACCAAGCCCTTGACTTCTCCCTCACAGCAGTCTAAACAGGAGAGCTGGTTGCTAAAGTTTTGTTTCCTAAGAGTCGCTGAATTAGACACTCCTAGGTGACTCACCAGCTGATGAAGCTAGAGGCCCTCATTGCAGGCAGCATCAAGTTCTTTCAGATCTAGCCTCAAACTCCTTGTCTTTTGTCTCAGTCCAAAGGCAGCATCAGTTTTAATAGCTCTGGCATCAAACCACTCCTCAAGACCAACCCTCCTTGAGTCACTAAGAACTATCCAGCTACTAAAAGCCCTGTGGGATAGCAGCTGAGTACTGTTCATGCCCCGTGCTTGTTGCCAAACTCAACAAGGAGTGGTACTGGTGCCAAGGATGCTAACCTTTAGGACAGGTAGGTAAGTGGTGGTGAGAGCTAGCACTGATGCCTCGGCTGGTAGGTGTGGAGCTGGGCCCACAGCCCATGAGTGCAGATCCACACATCCTCTCCAAAATGTCCCACCACTGTGCTGCAGATCCTGCTCCCTTCTCACCTTGTGAATCCCAAGCTCCACCCTGGGTAGGGCTGAAGTAGGGCTTGATACCACCTCCACCTTGCTCTTGACCAGGCACTGCCATGAGATGCAATTTGGACCTCTGAACCTGAGGACAGTGAAAGAGCCTCAAATTAATTTTTAATCACCATGCCGTTGATAAGAGATGAACACTATGTCCCTGTGCAGTAACACTTTATAAAACTCAGTGACTGCTGCTCTGTTGTGGGGCAGGCTGCATGTAGGGCTGCGTGCCGGTGGCCCTGGCCTTTCCTCAGTGGAAAGATCACCTCCCTTCAATCCCGAATCAGCTGCCCAAGCTACGGGAAGGTAAGGGAGATCACACAAAGTCTTTCCACAGTGTCCCTAGGAGCAATCTTTGGGTAATGCCTTACAGTGAGTGTGGAGTTTTTGAGCCAAGGTAACTAAATATCCAGCTCTGGGATCAGGTCCCACTTCACAGGCCTTTTTTTTTTTTGGCTAAATAATGCTAAATAGCTGATCTGGGACATTGAGGACTCAAACGTGCTTTTCTCAGTTCCCAGCAGTGTGTTCCTCTCACAGGAGGCACCGTACTGTCACATGCATTTGAAAATCCCTCTCAACCCGAAAAGCCGCTAGCAGGGAACAACATAATACCATTGCCTGAAACGGCATAAGCCCAGTGTGGCTGTCCCTGAAAGTCACGCGGATATGGGGACCCGTGGTGCCAAGCACCTGGGTAGGCACTTTCCTGGGCTGCTTGCTGGACTGCCCTGGATGATGTTTTGTGTGAAAATTGCCTTCTGATCACACGGGAACGGTGTGATCAGGTGGATGAGAGAAATACTTTCTCCCCAGCTGGTACCATAGCTCCATGTTCAGTCTGTCCATTGGAAAAAAAATAGCAATTGCTTCTTCTTTCAGAAAAGTGGGATGTAGCAGTTCAGTGACTCAGTCATCCCAGATTCTGCTAAGTTCCACATTTCAGACTTTTTAATGATTTTCTGATACTATAGTTACTACTTACAGTGCTGCTGTGTGGTTAAAGACCCAGAATGAACCAGTATCCCTGTGGGCTGTACAGATATAAAAATCCCCAAAACAAAATCCCGCAAACCACCCCACCTGTACTCATTTGGAGAAGGACATGGGTTTTCCTCTGGTGTTGAAGGCTCAATTAAACAGTATTTGGAAGCTGATATTCTTTGATAAACAGGAATTATCAAAGCTCAGTTCATGGCTTAGAAACCTTTAAAAAACATCCCCTTTAAAACAAACTACTGTACAACCAATCCAGGACAAAGTCAGAACAACAACTGACAGCAAACTAAGTTGTACAGTAAGACAAAGAAGAAAATAAGAAAGTGTTTAATGGTGGGAGGAAGTCAAGTGGTTTCGTCACTGATGTGTTAAGAGAAATGATTGAAGAACAGTTTATGCATGTGAAAACATGACATAATAACTCTGTCCAGGTCAGTCAGCTGCGGGACAGCCAGCACCACAGAGCTCTGCAAGGTTTCATTTAGCACGGGTGGTATCATGGGTATCTTATGTGAACAGCTTCACTGGGGACTTAAAAAGCAGGATTTAGAGGTGGCTGGGTACACCCTACTCATTCTGGCTGCCTCTGCCTATCTCCTGGTGCCCTTTTTCTCTAAGTGTCCTTGCCCAAGACTGCTGCGTGGGTCTCACCTCCCATGTTTATCACTGCAGATAAAGCCAGCTTCGTGTAGATGGAAGGACAAAGCATCAGTCACATGGAGAAGGCTGTCACGCACCAGTCCCGGAGTGAAACTCTTTAAAAGAACCTCTGCTAATAGGCACTGCTAATGCTGAAGCTGCTTCTGAATGAAAAGACTTTCCAAAAATGTGGGGTTTTGATAGAAAATCACAGAATCACAGAATGATATGAGCTGGAAGGGACCCTCGGAGGTCATCTAGTCCAACCCCCCTGCCAAAGCAGGATCACCTAGAGCACGTTGGACAGGAGTACAACCAGGCAGGTTTTGAATGTCTCCAGAGAAGGAGACTCCACAGCCTCTCTGGGCAGCCTGTGCCAGTGCTCTGGCACCCTCAAAGTAAACAAGTTTTTCCTCATGTTGAGATGGAATTTCCTGTGTTCCAGTTTGTGCCCGTTGTCCCTTGTCCTGTCGCTGCGCACCACTGAGAAGTCTGGCCCCACCCTCTTGACACCCACCCTTTAGATATTGATAAGCATGTAACTGTCCTTTGAGATACTACAACAGATATGTAAACACCTGAAAAACATCACATGGTCTTTAGACCAGAGTTGCACTTGGCTCCTCGCATCCCTCAGCTTTCCCAGAGGCCAGGATCATCTCCTCTCCCCGCAGGGAGCAAGGCCAGGGCCTCCCAGGGCGAGGAGGCTGAGGAGTCATCTTGGGATCCCAGCCTTAAGACGAGAATGACAGCTGCAAATGTAAAATGCAACTTTTAAGAGGCATTACAGCTCCTGTTTTGACTGCAGTCTTTCATGGTTTTGGAAATTAAGTCAGAATTTTCCAATGAATGAAACATATCCATTTCAGCAACAATTTTCCTTGATTCACCTCTCCTACCAAAATGCTTCAATGGGTTTCAACTAAATTTGTGAACTGCTGCATATCATTTTTGTTTCCTTATTCTTTTCTTTAGGCTACCCTAAATCCCTTTTCTGGAAGAAACCCAAATGTTTGGAGTCGCTGCGGTCTTCGTTTCCCTGACAGGGCTACAAGGGCAGAATGGTGCCCATGCCAGACTTGGTTCCTCTGGCATAAATCAAAAACCCTAACAATTACATGGACAAAACTCAGAAACGCCTCATTCCTCCTCTTTGCACCTTTGTTTAGCCTGTGCAGAGTGTAAAATGCAACTGAATTACACTGGTCCTAAGCAGCTCAGGTGCAGGGCAGGGGCAGCCAAGCACTGCTGTTCCTCACCTGCAGTTCCCCACCATCTTCTTCCATCTCCCATGGAGATTTCTGCCTTCAGCTGTTCATCATTGCCCACTGCATGGACATGCTGTTGATCCTAGCCCAGCTCATCTGTAGTGAGGAGGGATGACCAGGCTCCCAGCCCTCTGCCCCCCTTTTCCACTGGGCATCCCCCAGCAGGAGGAGCAGATCTGCAGCCGTACCCACTACGGGAAACCCCTCCCAGAAAGGACATATAGCAGGTGCATTTACCACTGGAGCAATTCAAAAGAGATTCAGCACAACTGAAAAGAAGACCCACTGCGTGATTTATCTTTGGTCACAGTCAGTTTAAAGCCATAGTTTTTCTCCAGCAGACAGCCAGGATCGGTAGGGAGAAAGTAAATATGACCCTACTGAGGCTTTTGGTTGTTTACTTGGCAAGACGAAGGGAGGAAAGAGGAGGGAAGGATGGGGAGAGCAAGACCATCCAGATCCTGAACTTATGACTGGCCTTCCTACAGGGAACAAACAGCTTTGCTGGGAACTCAAAAAAGACCTTGCTCAGCATGAAAATTTCACACCTCAGGCAACGGCAGAAAGCAGTAACCAGATCTTGGGCAGCTCAACGTATCTGACTGATTATGCCACATTTTTTCTACTTTCTACACAGAGGGGCTGTTTATCCTTGAATGGGTTATTGGCAAAAGCTGGTAGGCCTGAAATCTCCAGACTGCTCTCTGATGTGAAAAGACAGAAGCTAAAAGAGGAATCAGACTTCTCTGGGCTCTGGCAAAGCTGTGCGTTTTCAGTGTGGGCCTCAGGAGGATGGCAAGGTTATTCGTAGAAAGCTTGTGTTAATGTTGTGTAGGTTCCCTTCCATGTCACTGCTACCGAGCCTATTTCCAAAATTAATCATGTTTTACAATGAGCAGTAGCTACCTTCCAAGTTGATACCCAGGAATCAATACACTTCTGAATCAGAAAAGTGTTTAACGATGCTATTAAGAAACCATTGTTTGAATGCTGGCTTTACCAGTTCACTGCAATGGGGGTTTAATCTGACATCAACCCCATTCCATCTGAGTTACATCTGGATGGATGCATTGAACTGCCTCTTTCCCCCAAAAGTCAAGAGGACTGGAGTGACCGAAGATGTGGTCTTCCCTTCCCTAAGAACAATAGCTTGCGTGGTTCAGTTTAGGTGACTTGGAATACGTTGGGATAAAAATGCACAATGCAGAAACACAAAGCAGCCATGTTACTTATAAAGTCCTTCTTAAATCACATAGGTACCCATATTTCAACAGAATGTGCTTATCGCCTTATACAGTGGAAGTAATCATGTTGACCTGAAGCCGCTGATTTAGAGAGTGAATTGACTCCGGTCATATTTAAACGCTATTGCACAAACTGAATAGCAGCTACAAGTTAAAAAACAATCCTAGGTTCAAAAATATTACGTGGTCACAGCCTTTGGCAGCAATTAAGTGGCAGCACAGAAGAAAAAAAAGTATAAAAGAATATTAATGGTATTAATGCTAATCCATCCTTCCGAAAAAGTGCAGAAGCTTCGCCATTAAGACACTTAGAGTAACCAAACTGCTGGTAATGGGGAGTTCACACCATTGTCTAGGACACCTGCCTTCCTTAGTCAAACTGGTCACACAAAGAGGACTCCACCATGCAGGTGGTGGCATATCCAGCTTCCCAGGTGCCCAGAATAGTCAGGTGGAGATGTGCCTTTTGGAAATCCTGGAGAACAGCAGTGAGACAATGAGCACAGCAAGTCAAGGTAAAACAAAATAATGCAATTACTGCTGATAGAGACAATGTTCCAACTGAGAAATCTTTAATGAATTTGAGGCAGTTTGACAGGTCACTGCCACAGCACTGGTGCTCCTGACATCCACCCTGGATGTGCCAGCGGGTCTGCCCCAGGACGGGAATTTTGGGAGCCTCCTGCAGCTGCTTGGGGCACTGACAGATGCTGTTAGCAGTGGAACTATCAGGGTATCAGTTCCAGCCAGCCATGTCACGGACTGCGGAGGTTTCGGTTTGCTGGAAATTCAGAAAAATGTTGGTTTCCACCCAATTTGGATCAAAACCATTAAAAAAAAAACCCTAAAAATTTCCCACGACCTCTCACTTTTTGGTTGGCTCTGCTTACTACCTGCATGCATAGTGCTTCACGCAGGGACCCTACCCTGGAGAGAAGTCAAAGGCATACAGTAATACACAGAACACCAAGCCCAAGGTACAAGGCAGGGACAAATACAGATTTGCCTCAAACCCAGCAATTCAAACCTTGTTTTATACCGTTGAAACTTAATCTGAAGCTCACTCAGTATTAGAGCAATGGGGTCAAACTCTTGAAGTTTTGTATTTTTTAAGCAAGACTGATTTTGTTAAGTGCATATAAAAAGCTATCAAGAATATTAAAATCCTAAACAAGATTTTGAATAGCGTCTATCAGTTTAATTACTTAATGGAAAAGGCAGCAAGAAGACTGTGTTTTATTTTTACATTAATAAAAAGGCATCAACTGGTGGGGTAGCGATCTGATGAAGCTGTATCTATTTTCAAACCTATCTGCTTAAGAAAAAAAATATTTGTATTCATGAAGCAAGATGATCATGCTCAAGAGAGATTTTTCCCATCACATACTGTGTTCTGAGTAGAACAGCCATATCCCTTCCACATATTCTCCAGGGAAAAGGAAAGAGAAGGAAAGGAATGGGAAGAGAACAGGATAAAAATCAATCTCTCATGAAGTACACCAGATGCTAAGAATGTTGCGTTTCAAAGATTACTCCGATCTCTAATTTCTGGGATCAGTACAAAACCTCTAGGGAGGACTGATTAATCCACATCTGGATTAATCTGGCTGTCACCAGTTTTTTCCTTCTCAACAGCTGCTTCTGACTGCTGTCAGAGATGGAAGCTGGTCTACTGCTGCAAGCCACAACAGCAATTCCTACATTTCGCAAATCAGCCTGTGGACAAACGGCTGCACGCCCTCAGCAGCTATAGAATTAGTATGTGTGCACCTCATTAAAACAAGATACTTATCACATCAACATCATAGGATTAAACACACGCAGTCGGAATTCAGTTCAGTTTCCCAGTTGAAGAAGCATCTTTGTGTTACTTGACTGTCTTGCTTTCAGTGGTAGAGAGAATTAAATCTGGATGGTGTTTGATGTTACGGACTGAATTAAATCCAGCCCACTTTTGATTCATACGCTCACTCCTTCATAGAAAGCTGAGGACGAACTGTAAACTTTAAGTAGGGCTTCTGACCTACGAACTGGGAAAATTGCTGAAAACATTGAATACTGAAAGCAAAAAAGAACTTACTTATTTGTTATTAGGCAACAGAAGTCCATAAAACTGAATGTGAGCACAGACTGTACAAAAGCTTACAAAGGTCAAGAGTAAAAATTAAGACCAAGTATCTGGTAGATTCCTCTTAAATTCAGGATGCCCTGTATTTGTAACAGTCATGACTTGAATCTAGTAGATTCCCATATTTCTGCAACCTTGATGTGGCTCAGTCATCCCACAAAAGTGTTCTTGCAACTCTTGAACAGGCTTTCCAGGACTGCTGTGTGAGACTAAGTGATGAAGTGGGAATCCCTAAATCATTGTTTGGTGAAAAACAGGAAGATTTATCAGGTATAAGCAGATGCTGTACCTGTTCTATTTGTTTCACAGTTTTTACAGCCTGGCTTCTTGGTTGGGTTTCTTTTACCATCAGTGTTTAGAGCAAGAGCAAAAAACTAAAGCCAGGAGAGGGAAGGTGCCGTGTGCAGCATCCCCTGCTGTCTTTTATGGCTGTGCCCAATGCCCCAGAAGGACATGGGGACCTGGCTGGAGAGTCCATCCTTAAGGCTTTTTTCTGGGTTTGTGCTTTTGCAGGCACCAACAGCATTTGAGCAAACTGGGATTCAGCAGCTCCAGCTTCTTGGGGGAAGCCTAACAGAGGGCTTTGCCCACCAGAGGGTGGCAATGTCACCTCTGGGTCATGCCTATGGATACCCACCCCCAAGATGTGCTTGGCAAACATTGCATGCACCCAAACTCCTCTGGCCCTCCTGTTGCCCCATGCAAGATCTGCATGCAGTCAACCAGCATAAACGGAGACCTGGTCTCACTCAGGTGACCATCGCAATTGGGAGTCTATAAAGTGTACATACCAATGAGTGACACATCTGAGTGTGATTTCCCCAAAAGAGAAACCCACGAGAGGTGTCTGCTGTGGCCATCTACCAACAAAATTGTAGCGAATTAAAGCATCCTTGTTTCAAGCAGGAGGCACGAGGGGAAAACGACCCCGAACTGCTGCATCTGGACAGCTTTGGAGCGGTAACAGGGCTTTGTTCATCTGATTACAAAACGCCGGTCCTCACTAAGGCCTTCATCTGTCCCCTTGCTTCACACCCTCCTTTTGTCTAGAAGTTTTCCAGGTTCCTTTGCCCTCCCTCACTAGGGTAGACTTCAGGAGCCGTCGGTTTGGCCCCGGTGAGGCGAGGATGCCCCAGGCTGAGCCCAGCCCAGCCTTCCTCCTGCTCTGCAAGGGCCTCGGTGCCATCTAGCGGCTCTTCTGCCTCTCTACCGGAATGTCCCACCGGGAGCAGCCCACAGTTGGGATAAAGACATTCTGGGAAGTCATTAGTTGGCTAACTGCTGATAACTTTAGCTGAGTAAAGATATACCTGAGAAGGAAGATGCACGAACTCTGTCGCATCCGTAGGGACGCAATCATCAAGTCATTAAACGCCAGGGAGAGATGAACACAGGTAAGTTATTCTTTCTGCCCATCTCTTTTTCCTGTTACCTGTGAAAAAGAAAGCGCTGCAGTTTTGCCCTCTGGGAACTACGCAATGAAATTCAACTTAGAAGGCGTCCAAAACTCCCTCAATGTCTTTTTAAGTGCTTCAAAGCACTTGGACGTTTCCCTCTGGAGAGAAAACACAAAGATCCATTAAAACTGGTGTTAGAGTTGTTATTTCAGAGGTAAATCGAGCTTGAAGTGCCTTAATATTGTTTGCCTTTGCTAATTAATAAGCCCCTACTTAATCACAGTTTTTGTAAGCCTCTGTTCAGACAGGCCTGCAAGAGCAAGATGGTCTCAGCTTATCAGAGACCACAAACCCCTTACTCACCTATTTGCAGCAAACTGAAGATCTTCAGTACAAGATGCCAAAACTATGTGTAACCAGAAGAGACCGAAGGAAAAAAGGCATCTTCCTTGTTGGTAGTTCCTTCTGTTGAAGAGAATTTTGTGAGGATTGTCTAGATGTTTTCATCTAGAAAGTCACTGGAGTCCACAACATGGAGGAAGACAAAAAAAACCCACCCTGAAACCACCCCAGATAATCCCCCCCACACCCAACAATTCCAGTTAGCCTGAATTTTACTATAACCATTTAAGCAAGACATCAGATTCTTAATTTTTTTTTTCCAAGGCAATAGAAATAATAGAACATTTTTTCTGACATCACATCTGTACAGCTTCAGAAAACACAAAAAGGCGTAAGGATTGCATGTCTTTAAGAGAAAAGTCCTTCCCTGATGTTTGCAGAAGAAATACGCGTCCTGCTGCCTCCTGCAGGAGACAGAACAGTGGCCTAGGCAGCCCTGTGACCTGCCCCGACACGCTGTCCTTGAGGTCTGCCTAAAGTACGCAGAACAGGAGAGTCACTTGCAAAGTAAAACTCCTGCCAACAGCAGTGACATTTTGATGGGAACCCACAAAGTGTATCTAAGCCGCTACATGCAACAGCCTGAAACATCTTTAACACCACGTGATGCTTTTAGTAGGGCTGAAAAAGCCACCAAGCAGCACAGCCAAACTGCTGTGTTTGAGGACAGAGCAGCTGAACGCATCTTTGACCGGGTGAGTAAGGTGCAGCAGAGGTGCTGAAGATGAGGACTCCTGCTTGCTGTGCTTCCAGGAGATGCTACAGCTGTTTGAGGAGCAGCCAGAGGGATCAGTGGCTTGAGCAGGAACTCTGGCAGCTCCATCCAGCTTCGTCCTGCAGAGTAACAAGCCAAGGAGCAAATCAGTTGCAGAAAATGGGACAAAATGTGGGCAAAGGTGATAATCTGAGAAATCAGAAAGAATTCAGGAAACTTTCCTACTTGTACTACAACTGTGGTCAGTGGACCGTGATATAGAACCATAGAATCACTTAGGTTGGAAAACATCAGCTAGTGCTGGAATCATAGAATCATGGAATCACAGAATCGTAGAATTGTCCACGTTGGAAGGGACCTTTAAGTTCACTGAGTACAGCCATTAACCTAACACTGCCAAGTCCACCACTAAACCATGTCCCTGAGCACCACATGTATGCATCTTTTAAATACCTCCAGGGATGGTGACTCAACCACTTCCCTGGGCAGCCTGTTCCAATGCTTAACCCTTTCAGTGAAATTTTTTTTCCTAATATCCAATCTAAACGTCCCCTGGCACAAGCTGAGGCCATTTCCTCTTGTCCTATGGCCTGTTACTTGGGAGAAGAGACCGACCCCCACCTTGCTACAGCTTCTCCTTATAAGATTTGTGCTCGAGACCCCTCACCAGCTTCATTGCACTTCTTTGGACGTGCTTCAGCACCTCAATGAGAGCTGAAACAAACCCAACTGTCCCAGAAAAGCCTTTCCTCTCTTTTCTTCCATCAATGTTTTGGTCCATCCCACCAGTGGTAGAGTGATAGGAGGAGTAGTCAGCATTTCGCTTCGCTCAGCAGCAAGGTGTGCTAGCTGTCCAGGGGAGGAAATGTGGGAGGTTTCAGCAATATAAACAGTTATTGCATTAACTCTGGATTAGCAGGAAAAAAGGCCAAGCTTAGGGCCTCTCTTAGCTCCCCTTGGTGTGCTCCTACGTGCTTGGCAAAAGGGCTGTCAGAGAGGTTCTTCCCAGAGATGAGCTGACAGGCAGGTAGAGAGGATTTTGCCTGGAAGAGGAAGACACTGAAGGGAAATCCATCACCTGGACTAGGAATGCCCTAGCACTTGTGGCTTAAATTCGAACAGCATTGTCCTATTGTGAATTTTTGTAAGAATATCATGTTAACAAGAGACATTTTATCAACTTAGATGTTTGCTCCATTATTATTTCCATCAGCAGTGTAGTTACAATAAGTATTTATCATCTTTCAGGAACCGTCCTCTTCTCAATCACTGCAATGCAATGACACCTGGCAAGACTTGGTTTTAGCTGCAAAAGCTGAATAAATAAATGTGGAAAACTGCAAATGTAAAAAGAAGAGAGGGATTGATAGGAACTTAGATTCAGCCATAGCAAGAATCAACAAGAGACACAGCAACAGGTCATGCTCTGTTATTGCGATAGTGCCTAGAGAAGCGGGGCAGAAAAGTGGAGTGGTAACTACAGCCAGCAGGGAGAGATACAGGATGCTGAAGCAGAACTGAGAGGAGAGCAAGGCTCTTCCTTTCATTTCACTGTATTTCATTTCCCTCTTGCAATGAGGAGGTAGGATTCCACAAGAAGAATAACCACTTTGAGGTAAAACAGAACCAATTTTCTTTTCAGTAATTTTACTTCTGCTTGTGCAACAGCATCACTCTGGTTATGTTTTGTACATGGGACAAAACACTATCTCCATAAGAGACGTGTGTGTGAAACTAATACTGGAGTTACTCACTGTGCAAGCTCATCCCTCAGTGTATCCACTGCTGTAATGTGCTGTGCACTTCTTAATCTAACAGCAAAGTGAATCTGTTTACTTAAAATCCAGTGCTGGCTAGGGAAAAATGTACTGTCAGATTTGCTGGGATGGATAAAGCCAATGGCTAAAGCAGAGAGAAGACCTGTTTGCTTGTCACACAGCAGCAGCCTTTTGAATTTGAAGAATTCCAGAACCTGAGAAAAGTTTTTGAATGATCGTGGTGTTTTTGTGCATGGGGCACACAAACACAATGCCTGATATTCACCGTTCACCAGATGGAGCCAGAATCTTTAAATGTTTTAATCGGGAAAGACGCCTGTCTACCCCCCAGACACAATGCAGCCTGCTGGACTCCCAGGGTTTTAAAATGACAAATGATTTGACACCCAAATGAGCTCAGGTTTACAGGACTTGGACAACCTTTTGCTCGATGCTTGTTAAGCAACCAGCCCACAGGAGCCCGCTCTGCACGTGGCGGTTCTGGCTATATTAATAGTATTGGAGCAGTAACTCATGAGAGCCGTCAGGAATTGGCAAGCACCACTCGTAAGGCTGTCACTCAAATCCAGTCGTCCCCCCCCAACACTCTGAGCCACTTAGTCCATTTTTGTAAATGAGTGTTTACTTTTCACATTAACTCATCTGAAAAGTTATGCCGATAGCTTAAAAACAAAGCAAAGAGGGAGAACACGTAGTTCTAGCAATTGCAAGGTTGCAGCATATTTTTTTCTTGAACTCCCTCCTCCCTAACTCCTCTGCTTTGGCTGTTTGGTAGAGCGAAGCACATTTACCAGCCCCGCGTGTACCTGGGCATTAGTCTTCTGTTGGGGAAATGATGCCATATATTCAAGAGCCTGATGTGCTTTTCGGAGCGTATAAAAAGGTCATAAATATAAGTACGCTAAAGAACAGGAATGTTTATTTATGGCATTGTTTGTCCAGCAGTGGAACCAGTGTCTCACGGCTGTTTGTTGTTGCACTGTAACCCCGCTCCGGGAGGCCGCAATTCTTCGTGAACTGAATTCTGGTTTCACCCTCTGTATATGAGGAAAAGTTTAATTAAAATGCAGGAGTAACAGAGACAGCTTACATTGACGTACAGTAGATAAACCTATCTCAACCAGACCGATGTCTTACAAGAGGCAGTTTTCCCGGTCTAGGTTTTTGGCTTGTTGTCTGTGGGATTTTTTAGATAATAAGGCATATAATGAAGTATAATGGAAAATGCAAACATTTTCTTCAATGCAAGCAGAAAGTTGCCCCTGGCTATTGGTAACACCCAGACTTCTTTGTACAGAAAAGTGCTGGGATAAATGATGGTACTCTTTTCTAATAAACCAGTTCCTGATAAATGTTTCTCAGTGTTTATTTTTGTGCTGTCATTGATCATATTTTAAATAGAAGAAACCAACATGGAATTTCAACTTGATAAAGCTGTCCTTGTTTTTACGCTCCAAATATCAGGTCTTGATTCCCTTTTTTTTTGCCGATGAACCAATGTCATTTTTGTTGTCCTTGGGTAGGAAAATGGAAGAAGAAAGATAAGTCAGAGTCAGGTATCTTATTTCAAGGCCTAAAGGAAGGTGCATTTTTTTGGCTGAGATTTAGTTGAGACAGAACATTGAGATTTTCTTGTTTCTTTAGAAATGTACTATGACAACATTTTTTCCAGTCTACATTTATTTATCATTTGGTAAATGTGTACTTCATCTCTTTAATGAATGAGACAAACAGCTCCTGGGGGGTAGTGAATCACAACGCTTTTTTCTGACATAAATATATGTAGTTCTATTAGCTAAAGTGTGCGTATGTGTATGCACAGATATAATTGAATGATGTACTAGAAAATAGACTTTTGAAATTTTTTATGATGAAAGTGACATACTTTTCAATCATGGTTGTACACGTACATATGTCCAAGAATAAACTTTTTTCCCAGCTGGAACGTAGGAGATTTTGAGAACTTAGGAAAACAAAGAGGAAAAATAGTGAGAAATATTCAAGC
The DNA here is from genome assembly GCF_000708025.1 of Charadrius vociferus. Classification (NCBI taxonomy): domain Eukaryota; kingdom Metazoa; phylum Chordata; class Aves; order Charadriiformes; family Charadriidae; genus Charadrius; species Charadrius vociferus. The sequence continues at coordinate 1,030,888 of NW_009646406.1, forward strand.
AAATTTAATTCTCACAGATTTTTAACTGGCCAGGAAAACCACACTGCAGGGTCATCTCAGAACTGAGAGGATGGAAATGACCTCACTTGAGCCAACTTAGAAGTAACACTATAAGAAGCAGTTTGAAACAAGTGCCCCTTATACCTTGCACCTTACAGCACTCTATATGCCTATATTGGTACAGAAATCTAATAGTGTTATATTCCTGTGTTGTAGAAGAAATTTGATTAACTATTCTTCTCTTGGAATAGTCTCGTTTAGCATTAGTAGCTTAGCACTAGTAGAAAAAGTACTTGAAGGCTTTAGGCTGCAGGAGCTGACTTCGAGTAAACTTTTTGATAAAACTAATGCTGCTAACACAGAACTAGCTGAATCTGGCAGATGTGAGTGGAATGAAGAAGTTAAGGACCAAGGAAACAATGCCAAAAGAATGAGGTAACTTCAGAAGAAGGCCAGCCCAGAGACAGTGAAAACCCACAAGAAATCAAGAGACCACCGGCCAGAATTAAGTGACTGGACTTGGGGATCAACTGCTCGGTGGTACGGGTATAATTGAGGGGTGTGATCTGCTTCAGATAAGTGGCCACAGGGTGTGGGGAAGATCTGTGATCGCAGAAGAATCAGCTATGTGTTTGTTGGGATGAAACCTATCGGAATCCCTAAATACCCAGATCGGCCTGTACCCAGAAAGGGTAGAACTTACAATAGCAGGGGTCTGTCGAAATTCCTGGGGTTCCACCCAAACTTACTAAAGTACCTTCAAAATTGTGGAACTCCTCTGGAATGGATGTGAGTCTATTGAAATCGGCATGACTGGTCTCTAGAAACCCAAAGGGAGACAAGCCTGTAGCAATCATGCAGTACCAAATTCCCATGGAAGCAGAAAAAAGTATTCAGAAACCGATATCTGAAAAAAAAAGGGGTTTTGTGATAATGCAGTTCCCCGTATAATACCCCTGTTTTACCTGTAGGCAAAAATAGGTTAGACAAAGGAGGAGATCCAGAATATCAGTTTGTACAGGACCTCAGAGCAATAAATCAACATGTGATTGTACCTTATCTGGTGGTTCCGGACACATCAACAATATTATTACAAATTCCAGCTTGGGCAAAACACTGTTATTGATTTAACAGCCACATTTTTTAGTATTTCCTATAGCAGAAGACATCCAACATCTGTTTGCATTTACGTGGAAAGGCCAACAACTAACGTGGACCCACTTGCCCCAAGGGTTCACTGGGTCTCCTACGATACTCTCCCATTTGATTAAAGATGACTTGAAAGATACCGTATTTCCTGGAGGTTCTATACATGTACAGTATGTAGATGATTTGTTACTTGATAGGAAGACATATGAAGATTGCTTGAAAGATACTAGCTGTCTGCTTTAGAAGAAAAAGGTCACTGTGCATCTCTTTCTAAGCTTCAGCTTTATCAGCAGGATTTAGGATTCATATTAAAAGAAGGACAAAGATTAGTAGACCCAGAACGGGTCCAGGCTATTGTAGAAATACCTCAACCGGTAACAAAGAAACAACAGTGAAGATTTTTAGGCGCAGTAGGGTCCTGCAGACCCCGGATACGGGGTGAGGGGTGTTAAGTAAGCTGTTGACAGAAGTTACTGAGGCAGAGGACACGGAATCTATACGGTGGGGTCCAGAGAGAGAAAAGGCTTTCCAAACTACAAAAGGAGCTCTAGCTTCTGCTCCTGCACTGGGATTGCCGGACTGCTCCAAGTCCTTTGAACTATTTGTGCATGAGAACAAAGGAGCAGCCAGCAGGGTCCTTACTCAAAAGCTTGGTCCACACCGCCGCCCTGTGGCTCGTCACTTAACTCAACTGGATCCTGTAGTGCAGGGAATAATTCCCACGTTACAGCAACAGCAGCAACAGCGACTGTCATAGAAAGAAGCAGATCATTAGTCCTGGGTCACCCAACAACCATGTATGTCCCGCATGAGGTAGAACTGATTCACGTGCTACACAAACATTGTCCCCCTAATGAGCGCATCGCTATGAATGAATGATTTCAAATGTGGATAATATTACTTTAAAAAGATGCAATGTTTTGAATCCAGCAGCTTTACTGCCTGCTCCCTCCGTCGATGAGTCATATCATGACTGTGCTAAGGTAGTGTTTCACTCCAGCCGCCTGTGGGATGGTCTGCAGGATCAACCTCTAGAGAACTCAGATCTAACCCTTTTCACCAATGTTCACACTATGTGAATGGAAAACAACACATGGGCTATACAGTGGTGAGAAACTTAGAGGTACTTGAAGCAGAACTTCTACAACACTTGGTGAGTGCCCAAGAAGCTGAATTAATTACAGGAGGAGACCAATGGGGACGTAATCAGCAGGTAACTGTTTATACTGATTCTAAATATGCTGTGGAAAGAGCAAGGATTCCTTACTTCGGCAGGAAGAATATTTCTAATGGAACTGAAATCTGAATGGTGTTGGAAGCTGTAAAGCTTCCAAGGGAAATTGCTGTAGTACACTATCCAGCTCATACCAAAGGATTCAGCAAAATAGAAATAAATAAAGAATTGGCAGGTAAAGCAACTAAAGCTGCTGCCCACCAACGTATACATGAGTGTACTGCCGTAACAACTCCTGATGATCGGCCAGAGACCAATAATCCAGCCCAAATATATGCAGAGGTTACTCAGGAAGAATGGGCTCAGTGGGAAAGTTGGAAGGCTATGAAAGATGAAACAGGAATTAGGACTATTGGGGAAAAAAAACAATTTACCAAGAAAATATTTAATAACTTTGGCTAGGTAGTTTCATGATAAAACCCATGGAGGGATGACAGCAATTGTTAATCAGATTAAAAAAAAAAAATGCGGGCAGCCCCTGGAAGACATATGGCAGTAAAAAGGATTGCGAGTTCTTGTCCCACACGTTGGAATTTTTCTGATGTAAAACTCAAACAGGAGGTTGGAGGATGACCATAAGCACACTCCCCCTTCCAAAGACTGCAAATTGATTATGCTGACATGCCTCTTATGAGCAGATTTAAGCATCTGCTGGTAATCATAGGTCAATTCTCAGGATGGGTAGAAGCTTTTTCCCACCAGGAAAGCTGATACTGCGGGATTGGTCAAGGCACTCTTGTGGGAAAGCATTCCCAAATATGGAATACCTGACACCATAGAAACCAATAGGGGCTCTCATTTTTCAATACTAAACAGTATCTATAAAAGTTTAGGAATACAGTGACAACTGCAAGTTCTATATCATCC